>NC_133432.1:43963815-44263815 GCF_011762505.2 Arvicanthis niloticus
CCTGTTGTTCACAGGAGTATGTCATTGTGGTGGACAATAGGGAAGGCCACATTCTGGTGGACTGTGGGGTAGGGCGTCCCTGTGGTGGACAGTGGGAAGGACATTCATGTGGTGGACAGTAGGGAATATGTCCATGTTGTGGATAGTGGTAAAGATGTCCCTTTGGTGGACAGTGGGAAGGACTTTTCTGTGGTGGACTGTGGGGAAGAACTCTTTGGGGTGGACAGATGGGAGGATGTGCCTGTGGTGGATAGTGTGTAGGACCTTTCTGTTGTGGACAGTTGAATGGACATCCATTTGGAGAACAGTGGGGAGTATGTCGCTGTTGTGTACATTGGGATGGATGTTTCTGTAGTGGACTGTTGGGAACATATTTGTGTGGTGGACAGTTAAGAAGATGTCCCTGTGGTAAACAGTGGGAAGGAAGTTCTTTTTCTGGACAGTGAAAGGATGTTCATGTGTTGGACAATGGGAAGGACAGCCTTGTTGTAAACAGTGGGGAGGTTCTCCCTGTGGTGGACAGTATGTAGGACGTCCCTGTGGTGGACAGTGGAGAGGATGTTTCTGTTTTGGACAACTGAGAGGACGTTACTATGGCAGACAGTGTGAAGGACGTCCCTGTGGTGGACAGCAGGGAGGTCCTCTCCGTTGTGGACAGTGGTAAAGATGTCCCTGTGACAGACAGTGATGAGGATGTTTCTGTGGTGGACAGTAGAAAAACCGTCCCTGTTGTGGACATTGGTGAGGACCTCACTGTCATGGATATTGGGAAGGACATCCCAGTGGTGCACAGTGGAAAGGATGTTTCTGTGTTGTACAGTGGAGAGGACCTCCTCATGGTGGAAAGTGGAAAGATTGTCATAGTGGTGGATAGTGGTGAGGATGTTTCTGTGGTGGACAGTGTTGAGGAAGTTTCTCTGGTGCAAAGGAACATATACCTTTGGTGGACAGTGGAAAGTACATCTCTGTGGTGAACAGTAGAGAGAAACAAACTTTGGTGGACAGTGGGAAGAACATTTATGTTGTGCAGACTGGGAAGGAAGTCCGTGTTGTCGATATTGGGAAGGACCTTTTTGTGGTGAACATTGGGAAGGATACCCCTCTGGTGGACAGTGTGAAGGACATCCCTGTGGTGGACAGTGAAGAGGACTTTTCTGTGTTGGACATTTGGGATGGCATCCCAGTGGTGAATAGTGGGAAATGATGTTCCTTTGGTGGGTAGTGGGGAGGATGTCCCAGTCGTGGAGAGTGCAGAGGACATCTCTGGGGTGAAGAGTGTTGCTGACATCCCTGGTATGCAAAGGAGGATGTCCCTTTGTTGCAGAGTGGTGAGCATATCCCTGTTGTGCACAGAAAAATGTCCCTGTTGTTCAAAGAGGGTAGGATGTCCCAGTGGTGAACAGTGAAAAAGATTTCACTGTGGTGGACAATTTGGAGGCTGTCCCTGTGGAGGATAGCGGGAAGGACATCCCTTTGGTAGACAACAGGGAGGAGTTCTCTATGTTGGACTGTATGAATGATGTCCTTGTGTTGGTCAGTGGGGAGGATGTCCCTGTGGTCGACAGTGGGGAGGAAATTTCTGTATTGGACAGTTGAAATGACGTCCCTGTTGTGGTCAGTGGAGAGGACCTACCTGAGGTGGGGATTGGGGAGGACCTCCCTGTGGTAGACAGTGGGTAGGACGTCCCTGAGGTGGACAGTGGGTAGTAGGTTACTTTGGTGGACACTGGGGAGGATGTACCTGTGGTGGACAGTGGAAAGAACATCCCTGTTGTGGAAGGTGGTGAGGATGTCCCTGTGGTGGACAGTGGAAAGTACATCAATTTGATGGACAGTAGAGAGGACCTCCCTGTGGTGGACAGTAGAAAGGAGGTCCCTGTTGTGGTCAGTGGGAAAGACATTTATGTTATGGACTGTGGAAAGATCATCTCTGTTGTGGACATTGGGAAATATTTCCTTTTTGTGAACTGTGGGAAGAATGTCCCTCTTGGGGACAGAGGTTAGAATGTCACTTAGGTGGACAGTGAAAAGGACAATCCTGTGGTGGACAGTGGGGATGATGTCACTGTTTTTAACAGTGTTAAGGACATACCTGTGGTAGACAGTAGAGAGGATCTTTCTGTGGTGAACTGTGGGAAGAAGGTCCTTGTGTTGGACAGTGGGGAGGACATTTATGTTGTGGATTGTGGGAAGGACGTCCATGTTGTGGATATTGGGAAGGACTTCCATGTGGTGTAAAGTGGGAAGCATGTCCCTCTCATGGACAGTTGGGAGTACCACCATGTGGTGGACAGTGTTAAGGTCGTCTCTGTTGTGGACAGAGGAGAGGACATTATTTAGTGGACATTGGGAAGTGCGTTCCTGTTGTGGACAGCAGGGTATAACTTTCTGTGGTGGACAGTGGGAAGGACATGTCTGTTTTAAATGCTGCAGTGAGTGTCCCTTTGGTGAACATGTAAAGGACATCACTGTGGTGGACAGTAGAGAGGACTTCCCTGTGGTGGACACTGGAAATGTGGTCCCTGTGTTGGAGAGTAAAAAGGAAATGCCTGTTGTGGACAGTGCAGAGGACATCCCTGTGGTGAACAGTTTAAAGGTAATCCCTGTGTTGGACAGTAGAGAGGATTTCCATGTGGTGGACAGTGGGAAAAAGTTCCCTGTTGTTGACATTGGAAAGACATACATGGTGTGGACTGTGGGAAGGATGTCCCTGTTGTGAACATTGGGAAAGATCTTTTGTTGGACAGTGGGAAGGATGACCCTCTTGTGGACAATGGGGAGGATGTCCCTGTGGTGGAAAGTGGGAAGGACATCCCTGTTATGGTCTGAGGGGAGGATATCACTGAGGTGGACAGAGGGAAGGACGTCACGGTGGTAGACAGCAGGGAAGTCCTTTATGTTTTGCATTGTGGGAAGGACATTCCTGTTGTAGACAATGTGGAGGATTTCACTGTGGGGGACAGCGGGGAGGATGTTACTCTGGTGCACTATAGAACATACTTGTGGTGCATAGCCAGAAGAATGTCCATATGGTGGAGAGTGTGGAGGATATCTCTGTGGTGGACAGTGGTTAGGACATCCCTGTTGTGCCCAGTGGGGAGGATGTCCCTGTTGTTTACACTGGGAAGGACTTCACTGTGTTTGATAGTTGGGAGGACATGCCTGTTGTGGACAGTTTGGAGGACGTCACTGTGGTGGAGAGTTGAGATGATTTCATTTTGGTCGACAGTGTAGATGACGGCCTTGTAGACAGTAAGAACACGTTCCTGTGGTGCACAAGAGAATGTGTCTTTGGTGGACAGTGAGAAGGATGTCCTTGTAGTGGGGAGTGCAGAGCACATCTCTGGGGTGTACAGGTGTAAGAACATCCCTGTTGTGCACAGGATGATGTCCCTGAGGTGTACAGTGTTGAGGACATCACTGTGGTGGACAGGCAGAAGGATGTTCCTGTTGTGGACAGTGGGGAGGACATCACTGTGGTGTACAATATGTAGAATGTCCCTGTCATTGACAGTGTGGAGGATATTTATGTTGTGGACAGTGGTGAGGACATTCCTGTAGTGGACATTGGTGAGGACAACGATGTCGAGGACAGTGGTTAGGATGACCTTTTGGTACACAGGAGGATGTCCCTGTGGTGGACAGTGTGAAGGACATCTCTTTGATGAACAGTGGAAAGGACGTCCCTGTGGTGGACAGTTGGGAGGACCTCCTTGTGGTGAACAGTGTAGAGGACATCCCTGTGGTGGACAGTAGAGAGGACTTCCCTGTGCTGGACAGTGAGAAGGAGGTTCCTGTGGTGAAAAATTGAAGGACATGTATGTTGTGGAATGTGGGAAGGATGGCCCTGTAGTGGACATTGGGAAACAACTCCTTGTAGTGAACAGTGGGAAGTATGTCCCTCTGGTGGACATTGGGGAGGAACTTTTGTGGTGGATAGTGGGAAGGATGTCCCTGTGGTGGAGAGAGGGGTGGTCGTCACTTAGGTGGACAGTGGTAAGGACATCCCTGTGGTGAATAGGAGAGAGGACATCTCTGTGGTGAACAGTGGGAAGAAGGTCCCTATGGTGGAGAGTGGGAAGGACATTTATGTTGTGGATTGTGGGAAGGACATACATGTTGTGGACTTTAGGAAGGAACTTTGTGTGTTTTACAGTGGCAATCATGTTCCTCTGGTGGATAGTGGGGAGGACCAGTATGTGAGGAACAGTGGGAAGGACGTCCCTGTGGTGGACAGAGGAAAGGACATCGTTGAGGTGGACATTAGGAAGTATGTTCCTGTTGTGGACAGCAGGGTGTAACTTTGTATGTTGGACAGTGGGAAGGACATACCTCTTGTGGACAGTGTGGAGGACGTCCTTTTGGTAGACTGTGGAAAGGACATCCCTGTGGTGAACAGTAGGGAGGACTTCCCTGTGGTGGACAGTGGGAAGGAGGTTTCTGTGGTGGACATTGAAATGAAATATATGGTGTGGAATGTGGGAAAGACGTCCCTGTTGTGGACATTGGGAAAGATATTTTGGTGGACAGTGGGAAGAATGACCCTCTTATGGACAGTGGGGAGGACGTCCCTGTGGTGGAAAGTGGGAAGGACATCCCTGTTATCGTCTGTGGGGAGGAAATCACTGATGTGGACAGAGGGAAAGACATCTCTGTGGTGGACAGTTGGGAGGATTTCACTCTGGTGGACAGTGGGGAGAATGTTACTGTGGTGCACTTGAGAACGTCCTTGTGGTGCATAGGCAGAAGGATGTCCATATGGTGGAGAGTGAGGAGGACATGTCTGTGGTGGACAGTGGTTAGGACATCCCTGTTGTGCCCAGTGGGGAGGATGTCCCTGTTGTTTACACTGGGAAGGAATTCACTGTGTTTGATAGTTGGGAGGACATCCCTGTTGTGGACAGTTGGGAGGATTTCACTGTGGTGGACAGTACAGATGATGGCCTTGTAGACAGTAAGAACAACGTTCCTGTGGTGCACAAACGAATGTGTCTTTGGTGGACAGTGAGAAGGATGTCCTTGTAGTGGGGAGTGCAGAGGACATCTCTGGCTGGTACAGTGGTAATAACATCCCTGTTGTGCACAGGAGGATGTCCCTGACATATACAGTGGAGAGGACATCACTGTGGTGGACAGGCAGAAGGATGTTCTTGTTGTGGACAGTGGGGAAGACCTCCCTGTGGTGTACAATGTGTTAGATATCCCTGTGGTTTACAGTGTGGAGGATATTTATGTTCTGGACAGTGGTGAGGACATCCCTTTAGTGGACATTGGTGAGGACAACCATGTTCTGGACAGTGGTAAGAATGTCATTTTGGTACACAGGAGGATGTCCCTGTGGTGGACAGTGGAAAGGACATCCCTTTGGTGAACAGTGGAAAGGACGTGCCTATGGTGTACAGTTGGGAGGACTTCCCTGTGGTGGAAAGTGGGGAGGACATTTCTGTTGTGGACAGTGGGGAGGACATACCTGTGGTGGACAGTGGAACCGACATCACTTTGATGGACAGTGGAGAGGACCTCCCTGTGGTGAACAGTCGGAAGGATGTCCCTGTAGTGGACAGTGGGAAGGACATTTATGTTGTGGACTGTAGGAAGAACATCTCTGTTTTGGACATTGTTAAAGACCTTCTTGTGGTGAACTGTTGGAAGAATGTCCCTCTTGTGGACAGAGGGGGAACATGTCACTTAGGTGCACAGTGGAGCAGACCTACCTGTGGTGGAGATTGGGGAGGACCTCCCTGTGGTAAAAAGTGCGTAGTACGTCCCTGTGGTGGACAGTGGGTAGTACGTTCCTGTGGTGGACACGGGGAGGATGTCCCTGTGTTGGACAGTGTAAAGAACATCCCAGTTCTGGATAGTGAAGAGGACGTCCCTGTGGTGGACAGTGGAAAGGACATCACTTTGATGGACAGTAGAGAGGACCTCCCTGTTTTGGACAGTGGGAAGGAGGTCCCTGTGGTGGAAAGTGGGTGGGAAGGACATTTATTGTGGATTGTAGGAAGAACATCTCTGTTGTGGACATTGGGAAAGACCTGCTTGTGGTGAACTGTGGGAAGAATGTCTCTCTTGTGGACAGAGAGGAGGATGTCACTTAGGTGGACTGTGGGAAGGACATTCCTGTGGTGGACAGTGGAGGGAACCTTTCTGTGGTGGACAGTAGGAAGGACATCCCTGTTGTAACCAGTGGGGAGAATATTTCTGTGGTGGACAGTTGAAGTGATATCCCTGTAGTGGATAGTTGAAGTGATATCCCTGTAGTGGACAGTGGAGAGGACCTACTTGGGGTGGAAATTGGGGAGGATCTCCCTGTGGTACACAGTGGGTAGGACATCCCTATGGTGGACATTGGGTAGTACATTCCTGTGGTGGACACTGGGGAGGACATCCCTGTGTTGGACAGTGGAAAGAACATCCCTCTTGTGGACAGTGTGGAAGACATCTCTGTGGTGGACAGTGGAAGGACATATATGGTGTGGACTGTGGGAAGGATGTCCCTGTTGTGGACATTGTGAAAGACCTTTTGTTGGACAGTGGGAAGGATGTCCCTGTGGTGGAATGTGGGAGGGACATCACTCTCATGGTCTGAGTGGAGGACCTTTTTGTGGTGGACAGAAGGAGGGACGTCCCTGTGGTGGACAGCAGGGAGGAACTTTCTGTTTTGAATTGTGGGAAGGACATCCCTGTTGTGGACTGTGGAAAAAACATCTCTGTGGTGGACAGTAGAGAGGGTTTCCCTGTTATGGACAGTGAGAAGGAGGTTCCTATGCTGGACATTGGAAGGACATACATGTTGTGGACTGTGGGGAGGACATCCCTGTTTTGGACATTGGGAAAGACCTTCTTGTAGTGGACAGTAGGAAGGATGACCCTGGGGTGGACAGTGGAGAGGATTTCCCTGTACTGGACAGTGGGAAGGAGGTCCCCGTGGTGGACATTGGAAGGACATATATGGTGTGGAATGTGGGAAGGACGTCCCTGTTGTGGACATTGGGAAAGACATTTAATTGGACAGTGGGAAGGATGACCCTCCTATGGACAGTGGGGAGGATGTCCCTGTGGTGGAAAGTAGGAAGGACATCACTGTTATAATCTGTGTGGAGGATATCACTGAGGTGGACAGAGGGAAAGACATCTCAGTGGTGAACAGTGGGGATGATTTCACTGTGGTGGACATTGGGGAGGATGTTACTGTGGTGCACTTGAGAACATACTTGTGGTGCATAGGCAGAAGGATGTCCACATGGTGGAGAGTGTGGAGGACATCTCTGCAGTGGACAGTGGTTAGGACATCCCTGTTGTGCCCAGTGGGGAGGATGTTTCTGTTGTTTACACTGGGAAGGACTTCACTGTGTTTGATAGTTGGGAGGACGTCTCTGTTGTGGACAGTTGGGAGGATATCCCTGTTGTGGACAGTTGGGAGGACCTGCCTGTGGTGGACGGTGTGGAGGACATTTCAGTTTTGGACAGTGGGACAGACGTCTCTCTGGCAGAATGTGGGGAGGACCTCCCTGTGGTCAACAGTGGGAAGGACATCACTGTTGTGGACAGTGGAAAGAATATTTCTGTGGTGCACAGTTGTGAGGACATCCCTTTTGTGCATAGGAAGATGTCCCTGTGGTGCAAAGTGAGGAGGATATCCCTTTGGTGGACAGTGGGATAGACATCCATGTGGTGGATTGTGGGGAGGTCCACTCTGTAGTGAACATTGGGGGGCTGTTTCCGTGGTGGACAGAGGAAAGGATGTCCCTCTGGTGCACATTGGTCAGGATGTCCCTGTTGTGCAATGAGGATGTCCCTGTGGTGAACAGTGGAAAGGACGTCACTGTGCTGGACATTGGTGAAGATGACCCTGTGGTGGACAGTTTTATGGATGTCCTTGTGGTACAAGGAGGATGTCCCTGTGGTGGACAGGGGAGCATACATCTCTCTGATGGCCAGTGGGGAGGAATTCCCTGTGGTTGAGAGTTGTTTTGACCTCCATGTGGTGAAAATTGTGTAGAATATCCCTGTAGTGGACAGTGTGGAGGACATCCCTGTGGTAAACTGTGGGAATAATGTCCTTTTTGTGGACATTGGAAGAGTGTCCATGTTGTGGGCAAGGGGAGTCTGTCCCTATGGTAGACAGTGAAGAGGACCTCCCTGTGGTCACATGTGTAGGATGTCTCTGTGGTGCAGAATGGGGAGGACATCCCTGTTTGCTAAGTGGGGAGGACATCCTTGTGGTGGGCAGTGGGGAGGACATCTCTGTGGTGGACATTGGGAAGAAGGTTCCTGTGGTGGAGAGTGGAAAGGACATCCTTGTATGGGACAGTAGAGAGGACTTCTCTGTTGTGGACAGTTGGAAGGAGGTCACTGTGGTGGACAGTGAAGAGGACCTGCCTGTTGTAGACAGTGTGGAGGACATACCTGTGATGGACAGTGGAAAGGACATTCATGTGGTGGACAGTAGAGAGGACTTCCCTGTGGTGGACAGTGGTAAGGAGGTCCCTGTGCTGGACATTGGAAAGACATATATGTTTTGGACTGTGGGGAGTACGCCCCTGTTTTGGACATTGGGAAAGACCTTCTTGTAGTGGACAGTGGAAGGATGACCCTCATGTGGACAGTGGCGAGGACGTCCCTGTAATGGACAGTGGGAAGGACATCCCTGTCATGGCCTGTGGGGAGGATATCACTGATGTGGACAGTGGGAAAGACTTCCCTGTGGTGGACAGCAGGGAGGACCTTTCTGTTTTGTAGTGTGGGAAGGACATCCCTGTTGTAGACATTGGGAAGGACATCCCAGTGGTGGACAGTGGGGAGGAATTCCCTGTGATGTACAGTGGGGAGGATGTTACTGTGGTGCACTGGAGAATGTCCCTGAGGTGCATAATCATCAGGATGTCCATATGGTGGAGAATGCAGAGGACATCTCTGTGGTGGGCAGTGGCTAGGACATCCCTGTTGTGCACAGGTGGATGTCCCTGTGGATTACAGTGGGAAAGACATCCCTGTGGTGGACAGTGAAAAGTACTTCCCTGTGGTGAACCATTGAAATGACTTCCTTGTGGTCGACAGTGGGAAAGACATCCCTTTGGAAGACAGTGGGGAGGACATCACTGTGTGGGGCAGTCCATGATGTTTACAGTGTGATGATATTTGTGTGGTGGATGGGGGTGAGGACTTTTCTGTAGTGCATATTGTTGAGGACAACCATGTTGTGGACAGTGGTAAGGTTGTGCTTGTAGTACAAAGGAGGATGTACCTTTGGTGGACAGTGGGAAGGACATCTGTTTGGTGGACCGTGGAAAGGATGTCCCTGTGGTGGACAGTTGGGAGGACCTCCTTGTGGTGGACAGTGGGGAGGACATTTGTATTGTGCACAGTGGGGTGGACATCTCTGTGGAGGAATGTGGGGAGGACATCCCTTTTGTGGACAGTGGGGAAGACGTTTCTGTGGTGGAAAGTATGAAAAATGTCCCTGTGGTGGACAGCAGGGAGGACATCTCTGTGGTCAACAGTGGGAAGGACATCACTGCTGTGGACAATGGAAAGAATATTCCTGTGGTGCACAGTTGTGAGGATGTCCCTGTTGTGCATTGGAGAATGTCCCTGTGGTGCAAATTGAGGAGGATGTCCCTTTGGTATACAGTGGGAAATACGTCCATGTTGTGGATTGTAGGGAGGTCCATTCTGTAGTGAACATTGGGGAGGATGTCCCTGTGATGGACAGTGGAAAGGATGTCCCTGTGGTGCACATTGGTCAGGATGTCACTGTTGGGCAAAGGAAGATGTCCTGTGCAGTAAGGACCTCTCTGTGGTAGACAGTGTGAAGGACATCACAATTGTGTACAGTAAAATGATGTCCCTTTTGTGCACATTCGGGAATATCCCTCTGGTAAACAGTGGGAAGGACAGCCCTGTGGTGGACAGGGAAGACCTCTCTGTGGTGGACAGTGGTAAAGATGTCCCTGTGTTAGACAGTGATGAGGATGTTTCTCTGGTGGACAGTGGAATGGACGTCCCTATTTTGGACAGTGGTAAGGACCTCCTTGTCGTGGATATTGGGAAGGATGTCCCTGTGGTGAACAGTGGAAAGGATGTTTCTGTGGTGGACAACGGAGAGGACCTCCTCATGGTGGAAAGTGGAAAGAATATCACAGTGGTGGACAATGCTGAGGACGACCCTGTGGTGGACAGTGGTAAGGATGCCCCTGTAGTGGTCAGCCAGGAGGACCTCACTTTGGTGGACAGTTGGAAGGATGTCCCTGTGGTGGATAATGCAAAGTATGTTTCTGTGATGAACAGGGGTGAGGACAACCCTGTTGTACACAGAAGGATGTCCTTGTGGTGGACAGTGGGGAGGACCACACTCTGGTGGACTGTGAGGTAGGACACCCCTGTGGTGGACAGTGGGAAGAACGTCCATGTGGTGGACAGTGGGAAAGATGTCCATTTGGTGGACAGAGGGAAGGACATCCCTGTGGTGGACTGTGGGGAGAGACTCCGTGCAGTGGACAGTTGGGAGGATGTCCCTGTAGTGGACTGTGAGTAAGACCTTTCTGCTGTGGACAGTGAGATGGACATCCTTGTGGAGGACAGTGGGGAGTACATTCCTGTAGTGTACAGTGGGATAGATGTTTCTGTAGTGAACAGTTGGGACCATATTTGTGTGGTGGACAGTTATGAAGTGGTCCTTGTGGTAAACAGTGGAATGGAAGTCCTTTCTGTGGACAGCGAAAGGATGTCCATGTGGTGGACAATGGGAAGGACGTCCCTGTTGTAGAGAGTGGGGAGGTACTTTCTGTGGTGGACAGTAAATAGTATGTAACTGTGGTGGACAGTAGGGAGGATGTTTCTGTTTTGGACAACTGAGAGGACGTTACTGTGGTGGACAGTGTGAAGGATGTCCCTGTGGTGAACAGCAGGGAGGACCTCTCTGTGGTGGACAGTGGTAAAGATGTCCCTGTGATAGACAGTGATGAGGATGTTTCTGTGGTGGACAGTGGAATGGACATCCCTGTTGTGGACAGTGGAAAGGATGTCCCTGTTGTGGACATTGATGAGGACCTCATTGTCGTGGATATTGGGAAGGACGTCCCTGTGGTGAAGAGTGGAAAGGATGTTTCTGTGGTGGACAGTGGAGAGGACTTCCTCGTGGTGGAAAGTGGAAAGAACGTCACAGTGGTGGACAGTGCTGAGGATGTTTCTGTGGTGGAGAGTGGTGAGGGAGTTTCTCTGGTGCAAAGGAAAACGTCCCTTTGGTGGACATAGGAAAGTACATCTCTGTGGTGGACAGTAGAGAGAAACACACTGTGGTGGACAGTGGGAAGAACATTTATGTTGTGGAAAGTAGGAAGGAAGTCCCTGTTGTGGATATTGGGAAAGACCTCTTTGTGGTGAACAGTGGGAAGGATATTATTCTGGTGGACAGTGAGGAGGACATCCCTGTGGTGGACAGGGGGAAGGACATCCCTATGGTGGACAGTGAAGAGGACTTTTTTGTGTTGGACATTTGGGATGACATCCCTTTGGTGAATAGTGGAAAAGATGTTTCCTTGGTGGGTAGTGGGGAGGATGTCCCTGTCGTAGAGTGCAGAGGACATCTCTGGGGTGGAGAGTGTTGCTGACATCCCTAGTGTGCAAAGGAGGACTGCCCTGTGGTGCACAGTGGTGAGGATGACCCTGTTGTGCACAGGAAAATGTCCCTGTTGTGCAAAGTGGGTAGGATGTCTCAGTGGTGAACAGTGAAAAGCATGTCACTGTGGTGGACAATTTGTAGTATGTCCCTGTGGTGTACAGAGGGAAGGATGTCCCTTTCGTGGACAACAGGGAGGACTTGTCTATGGTGAACTGTATGAAGAATGTCTTTGTGGTGGTCAGTGGGGAGTATGTCCCTGTGGTGGACAGTGGGGAGGATGTCTCTGTGGTGGACATTTGAAATATGTGCCTTTAGTAAACAGTGGGTAGGATGTCCCTGTGGAGGGCAGTGGGTAGAAAGTCTTCGTGGTGGTTCGTGGGAAGGACATCCCTGTTGTGGACAGTGGGGAGGATATTTCTGTGGTGGACAGTGGGAAGGATGTCCCTGTGGTGGACAGTGGTGGACATCCCTGTGGTGAACTGTGGTGAGAATGTTGTGGTGCACATGAGAACGTGTCTTTGGTGGACCTTAGGAAGGATTTCTTTGTTATGGAGAGTGCAGAGGAAATCTCTGGGGTGGACAGTGGTGAGGACATCCCTGGTGTGCCCTGGAAGGTGACCCTGTGGTGCACAGTCATGAGGACATCACTGTTGTGAAGAGGAGATTGTTCCTGTGGTGCACAGTAGGGAGAATGTTCTTGTCTTGAACAGTTGGAAATAACACCCCAGTGGTGGACATTGATGAGGACAACCCTGTGGAGGAGAATGGGGAAACATCCCTTTGGTGGACAGTGGATTTTACGTCTCTGTGGTAGAAGAGAGAAGGATGGAACTGTGGTGGACAATTTGGTGGATGTCCCTGTAGTGGACAGTGGGAACGACGTCCCTTTGATGGACTGTTGGAAGGACATTCCTGTGGTAAACAGTGTGAGGATGTCCAATTGATGGATAGTGGGTAGGATGTTCATGTGGTAGACATTTGGAAGAACGTCCCTGTGGTAGACTTTCTGAAGGACAACACTTTGGTGGACAGTGAGAAGGACATCACTGTGGTGGACAATGGAAAGGACCTCCCTTTTGTGGACAGTAGAAGGGACATCCCTGTGGTGGACAATGGTAAGGACATCCCTGTTGTGGTCAGTGGGGAGGATGTCCCTGTGCTGGACAGTGGGTAGGTCATCCCTGTAGTAAACAGTGGTGAGGAAGTTTCTGTGGTACACTGGAGAACTTCATTTTGATGGACTTTGAGAAGAATGTCCCTGTTTTGGAGAGTGCAGAGGACATCTCTGGGTTTGACAGTGGTGAAGACATCCCTGTTGTGCACTGGAAGATGTCCCTGTGGTGCACAGTGGGGAGGATGTTCCTGTTTTGAATATTGGGAAAGAACACCCCTGTGATGGACTTTGGTGAGGATGCCCTTGTTGTGGACAGTGGGGAAATATCTCTGTGATGGACAGTGGGGTGGACATCTTTGTGGTTGATGGGGGAAAGATGTCCCTGTGGTGAAGAGTGCTGAGGACAACTCTGTGTTGGACATTGGTGAGAACATCCCTGTGGTGGAAATTCGGCAGGATGTCCCTGTGGATGACAGAGTGTAGGGCGTTCCCATGGTGGACAATGTGGAGGTGGTTTCTGCGGTAGACTGTGGGAAGGATGTCCTTGGGGTGGACAGTGAGGAGGACATCCCTGTGGTGGACAGTGGAAAGGACATCACTGTGGTGGGCAGTAGAAAGGATCTCCCTGTGGTAGACATTGGGAAGGATGTGCCTGTTGTGGATAGTGAGAAAAACATTTATGTTGTGGACAATAAAAAGGAAGTCCCTTTTGTGGACATCAGGAAGGACCTCCTTGTGGTGAACAGTGGGGAGGATATCCCTCTGGTGGACAGTTGTGAGGACATTCTTGTGGTTGACAGTGGAATGACATTTCTGTGATGTGCAGTGAAGAGGAACTCTCTGTTTTGAACAGTTGGGATGACATCCCTGTGGTGGACACTGGGAAGGATGTCTTTTTGTGGAGAGTGGGGAGTATATCCTTGGGGTGGACAGGCAGAAGAACATCCTTGTGGTGAAGAGTTTAGAGGATGTCCTTGTGGTGGTCAGAGGTAAAAACATCCCTGTGCTGGACCGTGATGAGGACGTCCCTGTGGTGTACAGTGGTGAGAAACATTCTGTGGTGCACAGGAAAACGTTATTTTGGTGTACCGTGGTAAGGATGTCCCTGTGTTGGAGAATGCAGAGGACATCTATGGTGTGAACCGGAAGATGTCCCTGTAGTGCACATTCGTGAGGACGTCTCTGTTGTGTACAGGAGGATGTCCCTGTGGTGCACAGTGGGGAGGATGTAACTGTAGTTTTCAGTGGGAAGGACATCCCTGTGTTTGACATTTGGGAGGAAATCCCTGTGGTGGACCATGGGAAGGACGTCTCTGCGGTGAACATTGGTGAGAGAATTTCACTGTGGTGGACATTGGGGATGATGGCCTTGTGAACAGTGTGGAAGACATTCCTGTGGTGCACAAGAAAATGTCTCTTTGGTGGACAGTGGGAAGAATTTCCCTGGAGTGGAGAGTGCAGAGGACATCTCTGCAATGAACAGTGGTAAGAACATTTCAGTTATTCACAGAAGAATGTTCCTGTGTTGCACAGTGGAAAGGATGTTCCTGTGGTGAATATTGGGAAGGAATTCCCTGTGGTGGACATTGGTGAGGACGACCCTGTGGTAAATAGTGGTAAGCATGTCCCTGTGGTAGACAGCAGGGAGAACCTTTCTATGGTGGACAGTGGGTAGGATGTCCCTGTGATGGAAACAGGGGAGGTAGTCACTGAGGTGGTCAGTGGGAAAGACAACCCTGTGGTATAGAGTGGTGAGAACTTCACTCTAGTGCACACTGAGGAGGACATCCCTGTGGATTACACTGTGGAGGACTTCCTTGTGGTGGACTATGGGGAGGACCTCCCTGTGTTGGACGGTGGGGGGGACTTCCCTGTGGTGGACAGTAGGTTGGATGTCCATGTAGTCAACAGTTGGAAGGATGTCCCTGTGGTGGACTGTTTGAAAGACATTTCTTTGGTTTACAGTGGGAAGGACATACATGTTGTGGACAGAGGGGAGGACCTCCCTGTGATGGACAGTAAGAAGGATGTCCCTGTGGTGGACACTGGTGAGGACGCCCCTGTGTTGGACCGTGTGGAAAACATCCCTGTGTTGGACAGTGGGATAGACGGCACTTTGGTTGACACTGGGCAGGATGTCCCTGAGGTAGACAGTTGGAAGGACATCTTTCTGGTGGACAGTGGGAAGGATGTCTCTTGTGGACAGTGGACAGGACTTCCCTTTGATGGACAGTGGGGAGTACGTCTTTGTGGTGGACAGTGGGAAGTATGTCCCTGTTGTGGACAGTGGAGAGGACTTTCATTAGGTGGACAGTGGGGAGTACATCCCTATGGTGGACAGTGGGGAGGATGTCTTATGTTGGAGAGTGGTGAGGACGTTTCTCTGGTGCAAATGAAAATGTTCCTTTGGTGGACATTGGAAATGATGTCCCTGTTGTGGAGAGTGTGGAGAACATCTCTGGGGTAGACAGTGGTGAGGACATTCATGGTGTGCACAGGAGGATGTTCCTTTGGTGCACAAGGGTGTGGACATCCCTGTTGTGCATGGTAGGATGTCCTTGTGGTGCACAGTGTGGAGGACATCCCTGTGGTGGACAGCTGGGAGGAACTCTCTGTGGTAGACAGTGGGAAAAACCTCCCTGTGGTGGACAGTGAGAAGGATGTCCCTGTGGTGGACAGCTGGGAGTACGTCTCTGTGGTTCACAGTAGGAAGGATCTCCCTGTGGTGGACAGTGTGTACAACGTCCATGTGGTGGACAGTGGGTAGGACATACCTGTTTTTGACAATGGGAGGACGTTACTGTTGTGGACAGTGGGAAGGATGTCCCTGTGGTAGACAGCAGGGAGGACCTCTCTGTGGTTGACAGTGGGAAAGATGTTGCAGTGATGGACAGTGATGAGGATGTTTCTCTTGTGTACAGTGGATTGGATGTTTTTGTGGTGGACAGTGTAGAGGACATGCCTGTGGTGGACAGTGGAGAGGACCTCCATGTGGTGGACAGTGGGAATGACGTCCCTGTAGTGGAGAGTGGGGAAGATGTTTCTATGGTGGAGAGTGGGGAGGACGTCCCTCTGATGGACAGTGGTGAGGATGTTCCTCTGGTGGACACTGGAGAGAAAGTTTCTGTGGTGGTAAGTAAAGAGGACATCCCTGAGGTGTACAGTGGAGAGTACTTCCCTGTTTTATACATTGAGGAGGACATCCCTATGGTGGACAGTGGTGAGGATGAGCCTGTGGTGGACAGGAGGGAGGTCCTCAATTTGGTGGACAGTGGGAAAGACGTCCATGTAGTGGACAATGCAAACAATGTCCCTGTGGTGCACAGTGGTGAGGACATTTCTGTTGTGCACAGGAGGATGTCTTGTGGTGGACAGTGGGGGGGGACCACACTATGGTGGACTGTGGGGTTCGAAGTCCCTGTGGTGGACAGTGGGAAGGATGTCCATGTGGTGGACAGTGGGGAAGATATCCGTGTTTTGGACAGTGGGAAGGATGTCCCTTTGATAGACAGTGGGAAGGATGTCCCTGTGGTGGACTGTGGGGAAGAACTCCTTGGGGCAGACAGTTGGGAGGATGTCCCTGTGGTGGACAGTGGGTAGGACCTTTCTGTTGTGGAAAGTTGGATGGAAATCCTTGTGGAGGACAGTGGGGAGTATGTCCCTGTAGTGTACAGTGGGATGGAATGTGTCTATAGAGGACAGATGGGAACATATTTGTGTGGTGGACTGTTAGGAAGACTTCCCTGTGGTAAACAGTGAGAAGGAAGTCCTTTTTGTGGACAGTGAAAGGATGTCCATATGGTGGACAATTGGAAGGACGTCCCTGTTGTAGACAGTGGGTAGGTTCTCCCTGTGGTGGACAGTAAGTAGGACGTCCCTGTGGTGGACAGTGGGGAGGATGTTTCGGTTTTTGACAACTGAGAGGACGTTACTATGGTGGAAAGTGTGAAGTACATCCCTGTGGTGGGCAGCAGGGAGGACATTTCTGTGCTGGGCAGTGGGCAGGATGTTTCTGTTTTGGACAACTGAGAGGACATTACTGTGGTGAACAGTGTGAAGGACGTCCCTGTGGTGGAAGGCAGGGAAGACCTCTCTGTGGTGGACAGCAGTAAAAATGTCCCTGTGAGAAACAATGATGTGGATGTTTCTGTGGTGAACAGTGGAAAGGATGTTTCTGTGGTGGACAGTAGAGAGGACTTCCTCATGGTCAAAAGTGGAAAGGAACTCACAGTGGTGGACAGTGGTGAGGACGTTTCTGTAGTGAACACTGGTGAGGATGTTTCTCTGGTGCAAAGGAAACTTCCCTTTGGTGGACAGTGGAAAGTACATCTCTGTGGTGGACAGTAGAGAGAAACACACTGGGGTGGACAGTGGGAAGAAACATTTATGTTGTGAACAGTGGGAATGATATCGCTCTGGTGGACAGTGGGAAGGACATCCCTGTGGTAGACCGGGGCAAGGACATCCCTGTGGTGTACAGTGAAGAGAAATTTTCTGTGTTGGACATTTAGGATGACATCCCTGTGGTGAATAGTGGGAAAGATTTTTCTTTGGTGGATTGTGGGGAGTATGTCCATGTCGTGCAGTGTGCAGAGGACATCTCTGGGGTGGTGAGTGTTGCTGACATCCCTAGTGTGCAAAGCAGGATGTCCCTGTGGTGCACAGTGGTGAGGATGACCCTGTTGTGCACAGGAAAATGTCCCTGTTGTGCAAAGTGGGTAGAATGTCCCAGTGGTGAACAGTGAAAAGGATGTCACTGTGGTGAAAAATTTGGAGGATGACCCTGTGATGGACAGTGGGAAGGATGTCCCTTTGGTGGAAAACAGGGAGGACTTCTCTATGGTGGACTGTATGAAGGATGTCCTTGTGGTGGTCAGTGGGGAGGATGTCCCTGTGGTGAACAATGAGGAAGAAATTTCTGTGGTGGACAGTGGAGCAGACCTAACTGTGGTGGAGTTTGGGGAGGACCTCCCTGTGGTCTACAGTGGGTAAGATGTAGATGTGGTGGACAGTGGGTAGTACGTTCCTTTGGTGGACACTGGGGAGGATGTCACTGTGGTGGATAGTGGATAGAACATCCATGTTATGGACAGTGCAGAGTACATCCCTGTGGTGGACAGTGGAAAGGACATCACTTTGATTCACATTAGAGAGGACCTCTCTGTGGTGGACAGTGGGAAGGAGTTCCCTGTGTTGGACAGTGGAAAGAACATTTATTGTGGATTGTGGGAAGAACACCATTTTTGTGAACATTGGGAAAGATACCCTTGAGGTGAACTGTGGGAAGAATGTCCCTCTTGTGGACAGAGGGGAGGACGTCTCTTAGATGGACAGTGGTAAGGACATCCCTGTGGTGGACAGTGGGGAGGACCTTTTGGTGTTGGACAGTGGTAAGGACATCCCTTTTGTGGAAAGTGCGGAGGATGTCACTGGTTTGGAAAGTGGTAAGGAAATCCCTGTGGTGGACTGTAGAGAGGACCTTTCTGTGGTAAACTGTGGGAAGAAGGTCCATGTGTTGGACAGTGGGAGGACATTTATGTTGTGGATTGTGGGAAGGACTTCAACGTTGTGGACAGTGTAAGGACCTCTGTGTGGTGGACAGTGAGAAAAATGTCCCTTTCATGGACAGTGGGGAGAAACACCATGTGGTGGACTGTGGGAAGGATGTCTCTGTGGTGGACATAGGAGAGGACATCAGTTAGTCGATATTGGGAAGTACATTCATGTTGTGGACAGCAGGGTGTACCTTTCTGTGGTGGACAGTGGGAAGGACATGCCAGTTGTGGACAGTGTGGAGGATGTCCCTTTGGTGGACTGTGGAAAGGACATCCCTGTGGTGGACAGTAGAGAGGACTTTCCTGTGGTGGACAGTGGGAAGGATGTCCCTGTGGTGGAGAGTGAATAAGAAAAGGCCTGTTGTGGACAGTGCAGAGGATATCCCTGTGGTGAACAGTGGAAAGGACATCCCTGTGGTGGACAAGAGTGGGCTTCCCTGTCGTGTACAGTCAGAAGGAGGTCCCTGTGGTGGACATTGTAAAGACATATGTTGTAGACTGTGAGAAGGATGTCCCTGTTGTGGACATTGGGAAAGATTATTTGGTGGACAGTGGAAAGAATGACCCTCATGTGGAGAGTGGGGAGAAAGTCCCTGTGGTTGAAAGTGGGAAGGACATCCCTGTTATGGTCTGAGAGGAGGATATCACTAAGGTGGACATAGGGAACAACGTCCCTGTGGTGGACAATAGGGAGGACCTTTCTGAATTGAAATGTGGTAAGGACATCCCGGTTGTAGACAGTTGGGAGGACATCCCTGTGGTGGACAGTGAGTTGGATTTAACTTTGGTGGACAGTGGGGAGGATGTTAATGTGGTGCCCTCGAGAACGTCCTTTTGGTGCATAATCAGAAGGATGCACATATGGTGGAGAGAGCGGAGGATATCTCTGTGGTGGAAAGTGGTTAGAACATCCCTGTTGTGCCCAGTGGGGAGGATGTCCCTGATGTTTACAGTGGGAAGGACTTCACTGTGTTTGATAGTTGGGAGGACATCCCTCTTGTGGACAGTTGGGAGGATGTCACTGTGGTGGAGAGTTGTGTGGATTTCACTGTGGTGGACAGTGCAGATGATGGCCTTGTAGACAGTAAGAACTATGTTGCTGTGATGCAAAGAGAATGTCTCTTTGGTGGACAATGAGAAGGATGTTCTTGTAGTGGAGAGTGCAGAGGACATCTCTTGAGTCTACAGTTGTAAGAACATCCCTGTTGTGCACAGGAAGATGTCCCTGAGGTGTACAGTGGGGTGGACAGCACTGTGGTGGACAGGCAGAAGGATGTTCCTTTATGTGGACAGTTGGGAGTACTGGACACATTGTTGTGTCCATCCTGTTGTGGACAATGTGTAGGATATTCTTGTGGTTTACAATGTGGAGGATATTCATGTTGTGAACAGTGGTGAGGACTTCCCTGTAGTGGACATTGGTGAGAACAACCATGTTGGGGACAGAGGTACAGATGTCCTTGTGGTACAGAGGAGGATGTCCCTGTGGTGGACAGTGGGAAGGATAACTGTTTGGTGAACAGTTGAAAGAACGTCCCTGTGTTGGACAGTTGGGAGGACCTCCCTGTGGTGGACAGTGTAGAGGACGTTTCTGTGATGGACAGTGGGATGTACATGTTTATTGTTTACAGTGTAGAGGACATTTCTGTGATGGACAGTGGGATGTACATGTTTATTGTTTACAGTGTGGAGGACGTCAATGTGGTGGAGAGTGGAGAGGACATCCCGGTGGCAGACATTAGAGAGGACTTCCATGTGGGGGACAGTGGGATGGAGGTCCCTATTGTGGACAGTGGGATGGACATATATGTTGTGGACAGTGGGAAGGACATCCTTGTTGTGGACATGGGTAAAACCTCTTTGTGGTAGACAGTTGGAAGTGTGTCCCTCTGGTGGTCAGTGGGGAAGATCTCCTTATGGTGGACTGTGGGAAGGACATCCCTGTTATTATTTGCAGAGAGGATATCACTGAGGTGGACAGCGGGAAGGACGTCCTCTTGGTTGACAGTGGGGAGGACCTTACTGGTGTGAATAATGGGAAGGACATCTCTGTTGGAGACAGTGGGGAGGGCATCCTGGTGGTTTACACTGGGGAGGATTTCACTTTGATAGATTGTGGAGAGGATGTTACTGTGGTGCACTGGAGAATGTCCCTGTGGTGCATAGTTGGAAGGATGTCCATATGGTGGAGAGTGCGGAGGACATCTCTGTGGTGGACAGTGGTTATGAAATCCCTGTTGTTCACAGGAGGATGTCCCTGTGGTGCACAGTGGAAAGGATGTCCCTGTTGTTTACAGTGGGAAGGACTTCACTGTGTTTGATAGTTTGGAGGACATCCGTGTTGTGGACAGTTGGGAGGATATCCCTGTGTTGGAGAGTTGAAAGGATTTCACCATGGTAGACAGTGTGGATGACGGCTTTGTGGACAGTAAGGAAAACGCTCCCTTGTTGTATAAGAGAATGTCTCTTTGGTGGACAATGATAAGGATGTCCTTGTATTGGGGAGTGCAGAAGACATCACTGTGGTGGACAGTGGTAAGAACATCCCTGTTGTGCCCAAGTGGATGTCCCTGTGGTGTACAGTGGGAAGGACATCCCTGTGGTGGACAGTGAAGAGGAATTCCCTGTGGTGGATCATTGAAATGATGTCCTTGTGGTCGACAGTAGGAAGCACTTCCCTTTGGAGGACAGTGGGGAGGACATCACTGTGGTAGACAGGCAGAAGGATGTCCCTGTGTTGGACAGAAGGGAGGACCTACCCGTGGTGACAGTGGGTAGGATGTCCCTGTGGTTTACAGTGTGGAGGATATTTGTGTGGTTGACTGCAGTGAGGAATTCCCTTTAGTGTATATTGTTGAGGACAACCATGTTGTGGACAGTGGTAAGGATGTCCGTGTAGTACACAGGAGGATGTCCCTGTCGTAGACAGTGGGAAGGACATCTCTTTGGTGAATTGTGGAAAGGACGTCCCTGTGGTGGACAGTTGGGAGGATGTCCCTGTGGTAGACAGTGTGGAGGACATTTCTTTTGTTGACAGTGGTATGGACGTCTCTGTGGCGGAATGTGGGGAGGACATCCCTTTGGTGGACAACGGGGAGGACGTTTCTGTGGTGGAATGTGGGAAGAATGTCCCTGTGGTGGACAGCAGGGAGGACATCTCTGTGGTCTACAGTGGGAAGGACATCTCTGTTGTGGACATTGGAAAAAATATTCCTGTGGTGCACAGTTGTGAGGATGTCCCTATTGTGCATAGGAGGCTGTCCCTGTGGTGCAAAGTGAGGGGGATGTTTCTTTGGTGGACAGTGGGAAAGACATCCATGTGGCAGACTGTGGGGAGATCCACTCTTTAGTGATCATTGGGGAGGATGTCCCTGTAGTGGACAGTGGAAAGGATGTTCCTGTGGTGCACATTGTTCAGGATGTGCCTGTTGTGCACAGGAGGATGTCCCTGTGGTGAACAGTGGGAAGGATGTCTCTGTGCTGGACACTGGTGAAGATGACCCTGTGGTGGACAGTTTTATGGATGTTTTTGTGGTACAGAGGAGGACATCCCTGTAGTGGACAGTGCGGAGTACTTCTCTCTGATAGATAGTGGGGAGAAAATCCCTGTGGTGGACAGGTGGGTGGACCTCCATGTGGTGGACAATGTGTAGAATGTCCTTTTAGTGGACAGTGGGGAGGACATTCCTGTGGTAAACTCTGGGAATAATGTTCTTTTGTGGACTGTGAAAGTATGTCCATGTTGTGGACAAGGGGAGTATGTCCCTATGGTGGACAGTGGGGAGGACATCCCTGTTTGGTAAGTGGGGAGGACAACCTTATGGTGGAGACCAGGGCGGACCTCTCTGTGGTGGACAGTGGGAAGGACATCACTGTTGTGGACAGTAAAAGGATGTCCCTTTTGTGCACATTGGGGAAATATCCCTCTGGTGAATAATGGTGAGGACGACCCTGTGGTGGACACTGGTGAGGACAACCCTTTGGTGGACAGTGGTAAGGAGGCCTCTGTGGTGGATAGCAGGGAGGACCTCACTTTGGTGGACAGTGTGAATGACATCCCTGTGGTGGACAACGCAAAGTATGTCCCTGTGGTGCACAGTGTGAGGACATCACTCTTGTGCACAGGAGGATGTCCCTGTGATGGACAGTGGAGAGGACCACACTCTGGTGGACAGTGGGAAGAAATTCCATGTGGTGGACAGTGGGGAAGATGTCTGTGTTTTGGACAGTGTGGAGGATGTCCCTTTGCTGGACAGTGAAAAGGACGTCCTTGTGGTGAACAATGGGTAGGACATTTCTGTTGTGGACAGTAGGATGGACGTCCTTGTGGATCACAGTGTGGAGTACGTCTCTGTTGTGTACAGTGGAAAGGATGTTTCTGTAGTGGACAGTTGGGAACGTATTTGTGTGGTAGACAGTTAGAAAGACGTCCCTGTGGTAAACTGTAGGAAAGAAGTCCTTTTTGTGGACAGCGAATGTATGTCCATGTGGTAGAAAATGGGAAGGACATCCCTGTTGTAGACAGTGGGGAGTTTCTCTCTGTGGTGGACAGTAAGTAGGTCGTCCCTGTGGTGGACAGTTGGGAGGACATTTCTGTTTTGGACAATTGAGAGGATGTTACTGTGGTGAACTGTGTGAAGGACGTCCCTGTGGTGGACAGCAGGGAGGACCTCTCTGTGGTGCACATTGGTAAAGATGTCCCTATGATAGACAGTGATGAAGATGTTTCTGTGATTGACAGTGGAAAGGACGTCCCTGTGGTGAACAGTGGGAAGGATGTTTCTGTGGTGGACAGTGGAGAGGACCTCCTCATGGTGGAAAGTGGAAAGGACCTCACAGTGGTGGACAGTGGTGAGGACGTTTCTGTGGTGGACAGTGGTGAGGATGTTTCTCTGGTGCAAAGGAAACTTTCCTTTGCTGGACAGTGGAAAGTATATCTCTGTGGTGGATAGTAGAGAGAAACAAACTGTGGTGGACAGTGGGAAGAAAATTTATGTTGTGGACAGTGGGAAGGCAGTCCCTGTTGTCAATATTGGGAAGGACCTCCTTGTGGTGTACAGTGGGAAGGATATCCCTCTGGTGGACAGTGGGGAGGACATCCCTGTGGTGGACAGTGTAGAAGAATTTTCTGTGTTGGACCGTTGACATGACATCCTTGTGGTCGACAGTGGGAAGGACATCCCTTTGGAGGACAGTGGGGAGGACAACAATGTGGTGGATAGGTAGAAGGATGTCCCTGTGGTGGATAAAGGGTATTACCTCCCTGTGGTGGACAGTGGGTAGGATGTCCTTATGGTTTACATTGTGGAGGATATTCATATAGTGGAATGCATTGAGGACTTCCCTTTAGTGCATATTGTTGAGGACAACCATGTTGTGGACAGTGGTAAGGATGTCCTTGTAGTACACAGGAGGATGTCCCTTTGGTGGACAGTAGGAAGGACATCTGTTTGGTGGACTGTGGAAAGGATGTCTCTGTGGTGGACAGTGGGGAGGACGTCCCTGTGGTGGACAGTGGGGAGGACATTTCTGTTGTGGGCAGTGGGATGGACGTCTCTGTGGCAGAATGTGGGGAGGACATCACTTGGGTGGACAGTGGGGAGGACTTTTCTGTGGTGGGATGTGGGAAGAATATCCCTGTGGTGGACAGCAAGGAGGACATCTCTGTGGTCTACAGTGGGAAGGACATCTCTGTTGTGGACACTGGAAAGAATATATCTGTGGTGCACAGCTGTGAGGATATCCCTGTTGTGCATAGGAGGCTGTCCCTGTGGTGCAAAGTGAGGAGGATGTTTCTTTGGTGGACAGTGGGAAAGACGTCCATGTGGTGGACTGTGGGGAGGTCCACTCTTTAGTGAACATTGGGGAGGATGTCCCTGTAGTGGACAGTGGAAAGGATGTCTGTGTGGTGCACATTGGTCAAGATGTCCCTGTTGTGCACAGGAGGATGTCCCTGTGGTGAACAGTGGGAAGGATGTCTCTGTGCTGGACATTAGTGAAGATGACCCTGTGGTGGACAGTTTTATGGATGTTTTTGTAGTACAGAGGAGGACATCCCTGTAGTGGACAGTGGGGAGGACCTTTCTCTGATGGACAGTGGGGAGAGAATCCCTGTGGTAGACAATGTGTAGAACGTTTCTTTAGTGGACAGTGGTAAGAACATTTCTGTTTTACACAGAAGAATGTCCCTGCGGTGCACAGTGGAAATGATGTTTTTAGTGTGAACAGTGGGAAGGATTTCCCTGTGGTGGACATTGGTGAGGACGACCCTGTGGTAAATAGTGTTAAGGATGTCCCTGTGGTGGACAGCAGGTAGAACCTTTCTGTGGTGGATAGTGGGTAGGATGTCCCTGTGATGGAAAGAGGGGAGGTAGTCAGTGAGTTGGTCAGTGGGAAGGACATCCCTGTGGTATAGAGTGGTGAGTATTTCATTGTAGTGCACACTGAGGAGGACATCCCTGTGGATTACACTCTGGAGGACATCCATGTTGTGGACTATAGGAAGGATCTTTCTGTTGTGGACTGTGGGGAGGACTTCCTGTGGTGGAGAGTTGGGTGGATGTCCATGTAGTCGACAATTGGAAGGACGTCATTGTGGTGGACTGTGGGAAGGACATTTCTTTGGTTTACAGTGGGAAGGACATCCATGTTGTGAACTGTGAGGAGGACCTCTCTGTGGTGGACAGTTGGAAGGATGTCCCTGTGATGGACATTGGTGAGGACGCCCCTGTGTTGGACTGGGCAGAAAACATCCCAATGTTGGACAATGGGGTGGACGTTTCTTTGGTTGACACTTGGGAGGATGTCCCTGTGGTCGACAGTTGGAAGAGACATCATTCTGGTGGAAAGTTTGAAGGACGTCCCTGTGGTAGATACTTGGAAGGAAGTCCCTGTTATGTACAGTGGAGAGGACTTCCCTTTGGTGGACAGTGGGGAGTACATTTCTGTGGTGGACAGTGGGGAGGACGTCTTGTGTTGGATAGTTTTGCAGATGATTCTCTGGTGCAAAAGAGAAAGTCCCTTTGGTGGACATTGGGAATGATGCCCTGTTGTGGAGAGTGCGGAGAACATCTTTTGGGTAGACAGTTGTGAGGACATCCATGCTGTGCACAGGAGGATGTTCCTGTGGTGTACAAGGGTGAGGACATCACTGCTGTGCACGGGAAAATGTCCTTGTGTTGAACAGTGGGAAGGATGTTCTTTTGGTGAACAGTGAGAAGGACGTTCCTGTGGTGGATAGCTGAGAGGAAATCTCTGTGGTTGACAGTAGGAAGAACCTCCCGGTAGTGGACAGTGGAGAGGACATCCCTGTTTTGGTCAGTGGAAAGGACATTACTGTTGTGGACAGTGAGAAGGACGTCCCTTTGGTAGACAGCAGGGAGGACCTCTTTGTGGTTGACAGTGGGAGAGACATTTCTGTGGTGGACAGTGAATTGTCTGTTTTTGTGGTGGACAGTGGAGAGGACCTTCCTGTGGTGGACAGTGTGGTGGACATGCCTGTGGTGGACAGTGGAGAGGACCTCCCTGTAGTTGACAGTGGGAAGGACGTCCCTGTAGTAGACAGTGTGGAAGATGTTTCTGTGGTGGAGATTGGAAAGAACGTCCCTCTGGTGGACAGAGGTAAGGATGTTCCTCTGGTGGACACTGGGGAGAAAGTTTCTGTGGTGGTAAGTAAAGAGGACATCACTGAGCTGTACAGTGGTGAGTACTTCTTTCTTTTATACAATGAGGAGGAAATCACTGTGGTGGACAGCGGTAAGGATACCTCTGTGGTGTGCAGCGGGGAGGACCTCAATTTGGTGGTCAGTGGAAAGGACGTCCCTGTGGTGGAAAATGCCAAGTATATCTTTGTGGTGCACAGTGGTGAGGGCATCCCTGTTGTGCAAAGGAGGATGTCCTTGTAGTGACAGTAAGGAGGACCACACTCTGGTGGACTGTGGGGTATGATGTCTCTGTGGTGGACAGTGAGAAGGAAGTCCATGTGATGGACAGTGGGGAAGGTGTCTGTTTTGTAGACAGTGGGAAGGATGTCCCTTTGGTGGGCAGTGGGAAGGATGTTCATGTGGTGGACTGTAGGGGCGGAACTCTTTGGGGTGGACAGTTGGGAGGATGTCCCTGTAGTGGACAGTGGGTAGGACCTTTCTTTTGTGGACTGTTGGATGGAAATCCTTGTGGAGGACAGTGGGATAAATGTTCCTGTAGTGGACAGTTGGGAACATATTTGTGTGGTGGACAGTTAGGAAGACATCCCTGTTGTAAACAGTGGGAAGGAAGTCCTATTTGTGGACAACAAAAGCAGGACGTCCCTGTTGTAGACAGCTGGTATGTTCTTCCTGTGGTAGACAGTAAGTAGGAAGTCCCTGTGGTAGACAGTGATGAGGACATTTCTGTTTTTGATTTGGATTTGATTTGGTTTTGATTTGATTTCTGTTTTGATGAGGATGGTTCTGTAGTGTACAGTAGAAAAGACGTCCCTGTTGTGGACAGTGGTGAGGACCCCCCTGTCATGGATATTGGGAAGGAAGTCCTTGTGGTGAAGAGTAGAAAGAATGTTTCTGTGGTGGACATTGTAGAGGACTTCCTCATGGTGGAAAGTGGAAAGGACGTCACAGTGGTGGACTGTTGTGTGGACATTTCTGTTGTGAACAGTGGTGAGTTTCTCTGGTGCAAAGGAAAACATTCCTTTGGTGGACAGTGGAAAGTACATCACCGTGGTGGACAGTAGAGAGAAACACACTGTGGTTGACATTGGAAAGAACATTTATGTTGTGGACAGTGGGAAGGAAGTCCCTTTTGTCGATATTGGGAAGGACCTCCTTGTAGTGAACAGTGGGAAGGATATCCCTATTGTGGACAGTGGGGAGGACATCCTTGTGGTGAACAGTGGGAAGGTCATACCTGTTGTGGACAGTGCAGAGGACATCTTTTGGTGAACAGTGGAAAGGACATCCCTGTGGTGGACATTAGAGAGGATTTCCCTGTGGTGGACAGTGAGAAAGAGGTCACTGTGGTGGACATTGTAAGGACATATATATTGTGGACTGTGGGAAGGACATCCCAGTTGTGGACATTGAGAAAGACCTCCTTTTGGTGAACAGTGGGAAGGATGTCCCTCTGGTGGACATTGGAAAGGAACTCCCTGTGGTGTACAGTGGGAAGTATTTCCCTGTGGTATAGAGAGGGGAGGTCATCACTTATGTGGACAGTGGTAAGGACATCCCTGTGGTGGATAGTAGAGAAGACCTCTCTGTGGTGAACAGTGGGAAAAAGTATCCTGTGGTGGAGAGTGGGAAGGACATATAGGTTGTGGATTGTAGGAAGAACGTACATGTTGTGGACATTGGGAAGGACCTCTGCGTGTTCTACAGTGGCAAGCATGTCACTCTGGTGGACAGTGGGGAGGACCACCATATGGTGGACAGTGGGAAGGACATACATGTGTTGGAATGATGAAAGGACATCATTAATGTGAACATCAGGAAGTAAGTTCCTGTTGTGGACAGCCATGTGTATCTTTCTTTGGTGGACAGAGGGAAAGACATGCCTGTTGTGGACAGTGCAGTGGACATTCCTGTGGTGTACTGTGGAAAGGACATCCCTGTGCTGGACAGTAGAGAGGACTTCCTTGTGGTGGACAATGGGAAGGAGGTCCCTGTGGTGGAGAGTGAAACGGATATGCCTGTTTTGGACAGTGTGGAGGACATTCCTGTGGTGAACAGTGGAAAGGACACCCCTGTTGTGGACAGTAGAGAGGACTTCCCTGTGGTGGACAGTAGGAAGGAGGTCCCTGTGGTGGACATTGGAAGGACATATATGGTGTGGTCTGTGGGAAGGACATCCCTGTTTTGGACATTGAGAAAGACCTTTTGGTGGAGAGTGCGAAGGATTACCCTCTTGTGGACAGTGGGGAGGACGTCCCTGTGGTGGAAAGTTGGAAGGACATCTAACAGTGGAGAGGATGTACCTGTGGTAGACTGTGGAAAGGACGTTCTATGGTGGACAGTGGGAAAACTGTCCCTGTGGTGGAGAGCAGAACAGATCTCTTTGTGGTGTACAGTGGGAAGGACATCCTTGTTGTGGACAGTAAAAGGGTGTCACTTTTGTGCACTTTGGGAAAGACGTCCATCTGGTGAACAGTGGAAAGGACATCTCTGTGGCAGACAGTGGTGAGTATGACAGTGTGGTGGACAGTGGTAAGGATGCCCCTATGGTAAACTGCAGGGAGGGCCTCACTTTGATGGACAGTAGTAAAAACGTCCCTGTGTTGGACAATGCAAAGTATGTCCCTCTGGTGCCTAGTTGTGAGGACACCCCTGTTGTGCACAGGAGGAAATCCTTGTGGTGGACAGTGAAGAGGACCACAGTCTGGTGGACTGTGGGGTAGGACGTCCCTGTGGTAGACAGTGGGAAGGATGTCCATGTGGTAGACTGTGGGGAAGATGTCCATGTTGTAGACAGTGAGAAGAATGTCCCTTTGGTCACAGTGGGAAGGACGTACCTTTGGTGTACTGTGGGGAGGAACTCCTTGGGGTAGACAGTTGGGAAGAGGTCCCTGTGGTGGAGAGTGGGTAGGACTTTTCTGTTGTGGACAGTTGGATGGACATCCTTGTGGACGACAGTGGGGAGTATGTCCCTGTTTTGTACAGTGGGATGGATGTTTCTGTAGTGGACAGTGGGGAACATATTTGTGGGGTGGACAGTTAGGAAAACGTCCCTGTGGTAAACAGTGGGAATGAATTCCTTTTTGTGGACAGTGAAAGGATGCCCATGTGGTGGAAAATGGGCAGGACATCCCTGTTGTAGACAGTGGGGAGGTTCTCCCTGTGGTGGATAGTAAGTAGGACGTCCCTGTGGTGGACAGTGGGGAGGATGTTTCTGTTTTGGAAAACTGAGAGGACGTTACTGTGGGAGACAATGTGAAGGACATCCCTGTGGAGGACAGCAGGGGGGACATCTCTGTGGGGAGGAACTCCTTGGACAGTGGTAAAGTTGTCCCTGTGATAGACAGTGATGAGGATGTTTCTGTGGTGGACAGTGGAAAGGACATCCCTGTTGTGGACAGTGATGAGGACCTCCCTGTTGTGGCTATTGGGAAGGACATCCCTGATTTGAACAGTGGAAAGGATGTTTCTGTGGTGGACAGTTGACAGGACCTCCTCATGGTGGAAATGGAAAGGACGTCACAGTGGTGGACAGTGGTGAGGACGTTTCTGTGGTGGACAGTGGTGAGGAAGTTTTTCTGGTGCAAAGGTAAACGTCCCTTTGGAGGACAGTGGAAAGTACATATCTGTGATGGATAGTAGAAAGAAAAACACTGTTGTGGACAGTGGGAAGAACACTTATGTTGTAGACTGTATGAAGAACATCTCTGTTGTGGACATTGGGAAAGACCTTCTTGTTCCGAGCCCCTTCCATGTCCCCTTTGCCCACAAAAAAGACACGTGAGGTGGTGTTCGGGTGGTTACCACAACGAGGCTTTATTCTTGTATAAGCAGAAGTGGAAAGACCCAAAGCCTGGAAAAGGCACTGCTTATATACACCCTAGTGTGACGTGTTCACTTCTGATTGGCTGTTTACTCATTACCCATAATACACCCCGGGATGGGCAGTGACTTTGGTGCGCTTTTTTTTTTTTTGCCTTTTGCACCTGCGCAGTTAGTTGTTTACTTGTGTGAGCACAGGATGCCCGCGCCATCTTGTAATGGCGAATGTTGTCACGGTCACATGGCTCCTAACATCTCTCCCTATCGATTTTATTAAATAGAACAGCCTTTTGCCTATAAAGTGTAGCACCAACTCAGAGAGGGAAAGCAGAGGCCTGATCCCCTGTGCAAAATGAGATATTGTAATGGGTTTCTTCTCTCATAGTCGTGCAATGAGGAATACTTCCCATACCCATCTCGATGCCTTTTGGTGGGGAAAGGGAGCCTCCACCCTGGGGCGCCACCAGGGGAGGTTTTTTGGGCATCAAACTTTTGTGCAATCAGGCATACTTTCGGGAAATCTAGCCACACTCGTGGAACATTCCCTGTCGAGTACCCACTCACAACACCTCTAAATATTCAGGTACCACAGTTATTCAGGCAAGGACTGGCTAGACTTAGACCTCTCATTGACCCAATGCAATGGGCTGAACCCTTGGGGTGCATTGACTGAGGGTCTCAGTCATCAGCTACTTTTTTGGCCTAGATAGCCAAATTTCAGGGGGAGATGCTTGCTCAAGGCTGCGAGTGCTTGGGTGATAGCGACCTTGTCACGTTTTTGTTGGGCTCTGAGCTTGCAGACCAACCATAACATGAACACTAATCTACAACATAGGGCTGCACCAAACAGGCCTATCCCCACCCTTTAAGAAAGAAAGAAAAGGCAGAGGTAAGCCAAGAAGTAAAATCACCAGGGGTAACGGGGTCCACTCGTGTTCCGTCAAGGCTCGAAATCTGGATCTGCAATTGCTGCTGCACCTGGTCCAACTCCCCAGTCCAATTCCCTTGTAAATAAGCAGAAATATTATGGGTTTGAATAAACGTATCATTCATAAATCTCAGAGGTGTAATACCTAGATGTGGGGTTGCTGACACGCAGCTCATTTGAACCACATCTCTGAGTTGTTCTACATGGGCTTGGAGCAAATCAACTCTCTGATTGACCAACAGAATGTCTGATGCCAATTATGCATCCACTTTCTGTAGAATGGTCAAAGCCTCAGAGGTCTTTTTTGAAATTTCATTAACAACAGTAGCTGCTGTAACTTGATTAACCATGCCTGTGCTGGCTGTCACAACTGCAGCTGCAGAGATGGTAATAGCAGTGATAATGGCTGCAGTAATGCCAAAGTCTCTTTTATGTCTCAATAATGATGTAGTAGGGAAAGTTTCAGGATCAGCTTCTACTGGGATGGGCACAAAGGTAGGCATGTGCACAACCAAGGCTAGGTCTAGTGATCCATTCCAGCATTGTGCCAAAAGGCATGTAACATTCTTACAATCCAAGATATCAGAATTATTTTGAAAGTTGGATAACATAAAGAAAAATGGGGGGGGGTCCACACACACCAACACCAGTTGTGTAGATGCATTCCTAAACATCTTATTAATTTTAATGTTATTCAAATGGCTAGAGATATTAGATCGTGTAGCTGAAACATTTTGTACTTCATGAAATATACCATTCAACAAGACAAAGGCAGATACACCTTTTTAACATTCTAAACAGTGGCTACAACACATAATTTAATTGTGTTGAAGCAGAGTAAACTCAAGAAAATATACATATGATTTAATTACATATACTGTCTTCTCAATAGATGAGGCATCTGTAAATATAGTAAATATAGCAAACATCTTTTCTATGGTCTGCATGCATAGTAAATTTTAGGAAATATAAAAGCATGCATAGAGAAAAACTGTAACATATGATTATCAAATTTGTCAAAAATGTTTGTCATGTAATAGGCCAAATTTAATAATTCAATAACCAACTTAATTGTTATGTGGAATAAAGAATAAACCTTTTATCTAAAATGTTTTTAGGATTTTATCATATAAACTTTATTTGTAAATGAAGAAAGACAAATCCATATTAATGGTTTCTTTTGTCAAAGGGCTGTTGTGGACATATGAGTAATAATAACACAAACAGCCAACAATTTATTATAGTCTATATAATTTATCTGTTGATAACTAACAGCTTACTTTATTTTCAGCAAAGCTATCTATCTTTTATTAGTTAATTGTCAAGGGGAATTAGGACTTGCATCCCTTTGAAAATATCAAACAGAGGTTTAAATCCTCCTATGGTAAGCTTAAGATGAGGTTTTAGCCAATTAATATCTGTAAACAACTTTTAAAAATCACTAAGAGCAAATCAAGATTAAAAGTAAACCATTTTCTTTTTGTATGTACACTCACAAGCCAGAAGATGGCGTTAGATCCCCACCAGAAATGGTTGTGAGCCACCATGTGGTTGCTGGGAGTTCAGCTTTTATATTTTAAATTATAAGTCTAGCCCTTAACGGCTGAGCCATCTCACTAGCCCCAACTATCTATTTTTATTAGAATTTTCTGTGTCACAATCTGATTAGGATATAATTGAGGTCTCAAATATTGAAAGACACTGTCTTTGAATCTTTTTTGGAGCAACAAGTACTCTAAAAAAATTTTTTTTAAAGCTCGTTATATTGGAGCAAAGGCTTGCAGAAAAAACTTCTTTAGAAAAATCCACTAATAAAGTATCACACAATGAATAATATACACTAAAAGACTTAAACTCTTAATTTTTTGTATTAAAGCAACAACAATAAAATGTAAAACAATTAACCATTTTCTGAAGCAATTATTTCTAACAAATATCGCTTCATGGGCTCTTAAAAATTATGAATAAATTTACTGACTGTAAACCTCTCACCGTTACCAGAAATGTAAAGGGATGGTATAAAAACATCTTTTATATCTATAATAATTCTATAAGCATTTACTGAAATGGCAGCTGGAGTAGGCAAGTTAGGCTGTATAAATCTTAAATTTGAACTTTATTTTGGATTAATTTAATAACCAATCTTTTTTAGTCCAATGAATATATCGGATAAAAGCCAACCTTATTCTCTAATAATTGTTACATATATTAGAGGAATCCAAAGCATCTCATTTTTAACAACTTTGAATATAAAGGAATTAAAGCAATTTGAACAATATTTTATCAGCAGGTACAGTTATACTCATGGAGGGAAGTAGGCATAATTTTAATGTCTCCAGCATAATCATAACTTTTAGCCCACAGACTGTTGTAAAGTCTTTGGGTCTTAGATTTATCCCTCTTCTCACAAGAAACAATGAAGACAAAAGACATTCCGGTAAACACATTTCTAGGGCCTGGTCGTGAAGACCCAGGACAAAAGGAGCTTTTGGCACCTGAGCTGCAGAGCTCAGTCTGCATTGTCTTAATTCAAATGTAAATGCACTTAACCTCCCTCTGGCCAGTTCTCTGAGTCTTGGCTAGGCCTGAATTGTGTGATTTTGACTTTAACTTTAAGCCTTAAATTTAAACTGTAAACTTTAAATGACACGTGTTGTATCTTTTCTCTATAAACATAGGCAAATCAAAAATTTTCAAACTCTCGGTTGAACTACCAATTGTAGCCAATGGAATATTGGCAGTTTAACTATGTTTTTAAGCCTCTTTTGTAATATTAGAGTATAACCATATTTTTGAGAAACAAAACCCAATCTTTAATGATGTAAGCAATCTATTTTCTCTAAAATCAACACCAAGTAGATTACCTTTATGCTATAAAGTTTTGCTGCCACAAAACAAAGTGTAAAATTTAATGGAAAACTTGTAGCATTATATAACTCAGGCTGTTGGCAGGTGCGCCGTGAAGACAGGCAACCAAGCTATTGAGTGTTAACTCAATAGCTGTAAACAATGGCAGCACTGCAGAATTTGAATGTACTGGCATGGGAACAGGCCAAGATCTAACTATGGCCCATAGTGGTATACTTATCCCCAAATCGAACATCAGTATCAGGAGAATCAGAGCCGTCATCTTGCAATCTAGCTTCATTCTTCACAATCTGCACCAGCCACATAGGGACCCAAATTGGATTGTCTTCACCTGTGGAATAAACACAAACAGCTCCCCTCCCCGGCCATGGCGGGGGCCTATTGCGTCCCTAACCTTGGAGAAGGGCCGCAGCCATTTCTAAGTGCTCTGGTTCCCCAAAGATTCTGTCATAAAGGGGGGTCCTTTTGTCCTCCACTCTCTCTCCACCAGCCGGTGGAGGGTCCTTAACCTTAACAGGCTCTGCAGTAGCCCTTGTTTCTTCTGAGTACTTTCTTTCTCCAGGCTCTTTGGCCTTATCTGTTTCTCCGGGCTCTTTGGCCTGATCCCCAGGCTCCTTGGCTTGATCTCCAGGCTCCTTGGCCTGATCTCCAGGCTCCTTGGCCTGATCTCCAGGCTCCTTGGCCAGATCTCCTGGCTCCTTGGCCTGATGCCAGCTAACATGCTCTGGTTCTGGTATGCTAGGGTGGCCCTCTCCTGAAACCTCTTGACTTGCACTAATAGCTGAAAGCAAAAGCAATGCAAACAAGAGGCTAGCTAATAGAGCGGTGGTGGTGAGTGAAAGTCCACTTGCAATGAAGGCTTCCACCCCAGGCATATCTCTCAGAGACTTACCTCGTTCCTGTAGTCTTTTAACCCACCCCAAGTCTTGGGGGGCTTTCCGCGGCGCCTTGAAGATCCCAGGTTTCGACGCAAGATGTTCCGAGCCCCTTCCGTGTCCCGCAAAAATGACACGTGAGGCAGTGTTCGGGTGGTTACCACAGCGAGGCTTTATTCTTGTATAAGCAGAAGCAGAAAGACCCAAAGCCTGGAAAAGGCACTGCTTATATACACCCTAGTGTGACGTGTTCACTTCTGATTGGCTGTTCACTCATTACCCATAATACACTTCGGGATGGGCAGTGACTTTGGCGCGCTTTTTGCCTTTTGCACCTGCTCAGTTAGTTGTTTACTTTTGTAAGCACAGGATGCCCACGCCATCTTGTAATGGTGAATGTTGTCACGGTCATGAGGCTCCTAACACCTTCTTGTGGTGAACTGTGGGAATAATGTCCCTCTTGTGGACAGAGGCAAGGATGTCACTTAGGTGGACAGTGGGAATGACATCCCTGTGGTGAACAATGAAGACAACTTTGCTGTGTTGGACATTTGGGATGACATCCCTGTGTTGAATAGTGGGAAAGACGTTTCTTTGGTGGATAGTGGGGAGGATGTCCCTGTCATGGAGAGTGCAGATGATATCTCTGATGTGGAGAGTGTTGCTGACATCCCTGGTGTGCAAAGGAGGATGTTCCTGTGGAGCACAGTGTTGAGGATATCCCTGTTGTGCACAGGAAAATGTCCCTGTGCAAAGTGGGTAGGATGTCCCAGTGTTGAACAGTGAAAAGGATGTCACTGTGGTGGACAATTTGGATTATGTCCCTGTGGTGGACAGTGGAAAGGACTTCCCTTTGGTGGACAACAGGGAAGATTTCTCTATGGTGGAGTGTATGAAGGACGTCCTTGTGGTGGTCAGTTGGAAGGATGTCCTTGTGGTGGACACTGGGGAGAATGTCTCTGTTGTGCACAGTTGAAAGATGTACCTTTGGTGGACAGTGGGAAGAATATCCCTGTGTTGGACAGTGGGAATGACATCCCTATGGTAGACAGTGAGTAGGATATCCCTGTGGAGGGTAGTGGGTAGAATGTCTCTGTGGTGGACAATGGTAGGACATAGCTGTTGTGGACAGTGGGGAGAATATTTCTGTGGTGGACAGTTGAAATGACACCTGTGGTGAAGATTTGGAAGGATCTCCCTGTGGAAAACAGTGGGTAGGACGTCCCTGTCGTAGACAGTGGGTAGTACATTCCTGTGGTGGACAGTGGAAAGAACATCCTTGCTGTAGACAGTGGAAAGGACCTCCCTGTGATGTACAGTGGGATGAGGTCCCTGTGGTGGACAGTGGATAGGACATTTATATTGTGGACTGTGGGAAGAACATCTCTGTTGTGGACATTGGGAAAGACCTTCTTTTTGTGAAGTGTGGGAAGAATGTCCCTCTTGTGGACAGAGGGGAGGATGTCACTTAGGTGGACAGTGGGAAGGACATCCCTGTGGTGGACAGCGGGGTGGACTTTTCTGTGGTGGACAGTGGGAAAAACATCGCTGTTGTGGACAGTGGGGAGAATATTTCTGTGGTGGACAGTTGAAATAATGTCCCTTTGGTGCACAGTTGAAATAATGTCCCTGTGGTGCACAGTCAAGAGGACCTACCTGTGGTGAAGATTTGGGAGGACCTCCCTGTGGAAGACAGTGGGTAGGACATCCCTGTGGTAGACAGTGGGTAGTACGTACCACTGGTGGAAACTGGGGAGAATGTCCCTCTGTTGGACAATGTAAAGAACATCTCTGCTGTGGACAGTGGGGAGGATGTAACTGTGGTGGACAGTGGGGAGGACGTACCTCTGGAGGACAGTGGAAAGGACATCACTTTGATGGACAGTAGAGAGGACGTCCCTGTGGTGGACAGTGGGAAAGACATTTATGTTGTGGACTGTGGGAAGAACATCTCTGTTGTGGACATTGGAAAAGACATCCTTGTGGTGAACTGTGTGAAGAATGTCCCTCTTGTGGACAGAGGGGAGGACTTCACTTAGGGGGACAGTGGGAGGGACATCCCTGTGGTGGACAGCAGGGTAGACTTTTCTTTGGTGGACAGTGGGAAGGACATCCCTGTCATGGTCTGAGGGGAGGATATCACTGAGGTGGACAGAGGGAAGGACTTCCCTTTGGTGGACAACAGGGAGGACCTTTCTGTTTTGAATTGTGGAAAGGACATCCCTGTTGTGCACAGGAGGATGTCCTTGTGGTGGACAGTGGGGAGGATGAAACTCAGGTGGATTATGGGGTAGGATGTCCCTGTGGTGGACAGTGGAAAGGACGTCCATGTGGTGTACAGTGGGGAAGATGTCTGTATTGTGGACTGTGGGAAGGATGTCCCTTTGGTGGACAGTTGGAAGGATGTCCCTGTGGTGGACTGTGGGGGAGGAACTGCTTGAGGCAGAGAGTTGGGAGGATGTCCCTGTGGTGGACTGTGGGGGAGGAACTGCTTGAGGCAGAGAGTTGGGAGGATGTCCCTGTGGTGGACAGTGGGTAGGACCTTTCTGTTGTGGATAGTGGAATGGATGTCCTTGTGGAGGACATTGGGGAGTATGTCCCTGTTGTGTACAGTGGGATGGATATGTATCTAGTGGACAGTTGGGAACATATATGTGAGGTGGACAGTTAGAAAGACATCTCTGTGATACACAGTGGTAAGGAAGTCCTTTTTGTGGACAGCGAAAAAATATCCATGTGGTGGACAATGGGAAGGACATCCCTGTGGTAGACAGTGGGGAGGTTCTCCCTTTGGTGAACAGTATGTAGGACGTCCCTGTGGTGGACAGTGGGGAGTATGTTTCTGTTTTTGACAACTGAGAGCACATTACTGTGGAGAACAGTGTGAAGGATGTCCCTGTGGGTGGACAGCAAAGAGGACCTCTGTGTGGTCGACAGTGGTAAAGATGTCCCTGTGATAGACAGTGATGAGGATCTCTCTGTGGTGGACAGTATAAAGGACATCCCTGTTGTGGACAGTGGTGAGGACCTCCCTGTCATGGATATTGGGAAGGATGTCCTTGTGGTGAACAGTGGAAAGGATATTTCTGTGGTGGACAGTCGAGAGGACCTCCACATTATGGAAAGTGGAAAGGACATCACAGAGGTGGACTGTGGTGAGGACGTTCCTGTGGTGGTCAGTGGTAAGAAAGTTTCTCTGGTGCAAAGGAAAACGTCCCTTTGGTGGAGAGTGCAAAGTACATCTCTGTGGTGGACAGTAGAGAGAAACACACTGTGGTGGACAGTGGGAAGAACATATGCTGTGGACAGTGGAAAGGATGTCCCTGTTGTTGATATTGGGAAGGACCTCCTTGTGGTGAACAGTGGGAAGGATATCTCTCTGGTGGACAGTGGGGAGGACATCTCTGTGGTGGACAGTGAAGAGGACTTTTCTGTGTTGGACATTTGGGATGATATCCCTGTGGTGAATAGTGGGAAAGACGTTTCTTTGGTGGATCGTGGGGAGGATGTCCCTGTCGGGGAGAGTGCAGAGGACATCTCTGGGGATGAGAATGTTGTTGACATCCCTGGTGTGCAAATGAGGATTTCCCTGTGGTGCTCAGTGGTGAGGACATCCCTGTTGTGCACAGGAAAATGTCCCTGTTGTGCAAAGTATGTAGGATGTCCCAGTGATGAACAGTGAAACGAAAGTCACTGTGGTGGACATTTTGGAGGATGTCACTGTGGTGGACAGTGGGAAGGACGTCCCTGTGGTTTACAGTGGGAAGATTGACCTTGTGGTGGACAGTGGAAAAGACATCCCTGTTGTGGACAGTGGGAAGGATGTCCCTGTGGTGGACAGTGGGAAGGATGTCTGTGTGGTGGACAGTGGGGAAGACATGATCAGTGTTTAGGACCTTTCACTGATGCACTGGAGAACGTGACCTTTGGTGGACCGTTTGAAGGATGTCCCTGTTTTGGAGAGTCCAGAGGACATCTCTGGGGTGGACAGTGGTGAAGATGTCTCTGGTGTGCAATGAAAGATGTCCCTGTGGTGCAGTCATGAGGATGACCCTGTTGTGTCATCATGAGGATGTTACTGTGTTACACAGTAGGGAGGATATTTATGTTTTGAACAGTGGGAAAGAACAACCCAGTGGTGGACATTGGTGATGACAACCATGTGGTGGACAGTGGGGAAACATCTCTGTGGTGGACAGTTGGGTTTACGTCTCTGTGGTAGACTGGGGAAGGATATCATTGTGGTGGACAATTTAGAAGATGTCCCTGTGGTGAACAATTGGAAGGATGTCCCTTTGATGTACAGTGGGAAGGATATCCTTGTGGTAGACAGTGGTGAGGACATCCATGTGATGGACAGTGGTGAGGATGTCCATGTGGTGGACAATTGGAAGAATGTCCCTGTGGTGGACTTTGGGAAGGACATCCCTTTGGTTGACAGTGGAAAGAATGTCACTGAGGTGGACAGTGGAAAAGACGTCCCTATGGTGGACAGTGGAAAGGGTGCCCCTGTGGTGGACAGTAGGAAGGACATCCCTGTTGTGAACAGTGGGGAGGATGTCCCTGTGCTGGACAGTGGGGTGGTCATCCCTGCAATAAACTGTGGTGAGGACGATTCTGTGGTGCACTGGAGAACATCATTTTGATGGACCATGGAAAGAATGTTTCTGTTTTGGAGAGTTCAGAGGACATCTCTGGGGTGGACAGTGGTGAAGACATCCCTGTTGTACACTGGAAGATGTCCCTGAGGTGCACAGTCATGAGGAAGAACCTGTTGTGCTCAGGAGAATGTCCCTGTGGTGCACAGTTGGGAGGATGTTCCTGTTTTGAACAATGGGAAAGAACACCCCTGTGGTGGACATTTTTGTGGACGCCCCTGTTGTGGACAGTGGGGAAACATCTTTGTGGTGGACAGTGGGGTGGACGTCTTTGTGGTTGACAGGGAAAAGATGTCCCTGTGGTGAAAAGTGCTGAGGACAACTCTGTGTTGTACATTGGTGAGAACATCCCTGTGGTGGACATTGGGCAGGATGTCTCTGTGGCTGGCAGAGTATAGGACGTTCCATGGTGGACAGTGGGACGGTGGTTTTAGTGGTGGACAGTGGGAACGATGTCCTTGTGGTGGACAGTGAGGAAGACGTCCCTCTGGTTGAACAGCGGAAAGGACATCACGGTGGTGGGCAGTAGATAGGACCTCCCTGTGGTAGACAGTGGAAAGGATGTCCCTGTTTTGGAGAGTGAGAAGGACATTTATGTTGTGGACAGTAAAAAGAATGACCCTTTTGTGGACATTGGGAAGGACCTCCTTGTGGCTAACAGTGGTCCCTCTGGTGGACAGTTGGAAGGACATCCCTGTAATGTACAGTGCGAAGGACATCTCTGTGGTGGACAGTGAAGAGGAACTCTCTGTTTTGGACAGTTGGGATGTCATCCCTGTGTGAGAAGGATGTCTTATTGTGGAGAGTGGGAGGACATCCCTGTGGTGGACAGGAAGAAGGACGTCCCTGGTGTGAACAGTGTGGAGGATGTCCCTGTGGTGGACAGTGGTAAGGAAATCCCTGTGCTGGACAGTGATGAGGACATCCCTGTATTGGACAGTGGTGAGGACGTTCCTGTAGTGCACAAGAAAATGTCTCTTTGGTGGACAGTGCGAAAGATTTCCCTGGAGTAGAGAGTGCAGAGGACATCTCTGTGATGGAAAGTGGTAAGAACATTTCTGTTATGCACAGAAGAAAGTCCCTGTGGTGCACAGTGGAAAGGATGTTCCTGTGGTGAACAGTGGGAAGGATTTCCCTGTGGTGGACATTGGTGAAGACGACCCTGTGTTAAATAGTGGTAAGGATGTCCCTGTGGTGGACAGCAGGGTGAACCTTTCTGTGGTGGACAGTGAATAGGATGTCCCTGTGATGGAAAGAGAGGAGGTAGTCACTTAGGTGGTCAGTGGGAAGGACATCCCTGTGGTATAGAGTGGTGAGTACTTCACTGTAGTGCACACTGAGGAGGACATGCCTGTGGATTATACTGTGGAGGACATCCGTGTGGTGGACTATGGGGAAGACCTCCCTCTGGTGGATGGTGGGGAGGACCTCCCTGTGGTGGACAATGGGGTGGATGTCCATGTATTCGACAGTTGGAAGTACGTCCCTGTGGTGGACTGTGGGAAGGACATTTCTTTGGTTTACAGTGGGAAGGACATCCATGTTGTGGACAGTGGGGAGGATCTCCCTGTGGTGGACAGTAGGAAGGATGTCACTGTGGTAGACATTAGTGAGGTCGCCCCTGTATTGGACTGTGTGGAAATCATCCCTGTGGTGGACAGTGGGGTGGTCGTCACTTTGGTTGACACTGGGGAGGATGTCCCTGTGGTAGACAATTGGAAGGACGTCTTTCTGAGGGACAGTTGGAAGGACGTCCCTGTGGTGGATAGCTGGAAGGGCGACCCTGTTTTGGACAGTGGAGAGGACTTCCCTTTGGTGAACAGTGGGGAGTATGTACCTGTGTTGGACAGTGGGTAGGATGGCATGTGATGGAGAGTGGTGAGGATGTTTCTCTGGTGCAAAGAAGAACATTCCTTTTGTGGACATTGGGAATCATGTCCCTGTCGTGGAGAGTGTGGAGAACATCTCTGGGGTAGACAGTGGTGAGGACATCCTTAGTGTGCACAGGATGATGTTCCTGTGGTGCACAAGGGTGAGGACATCCCTGTTTTGAAAGGGAGGATGTCCTTGTGGTGCACAGTGGGGAGAATATCCTTGTGGTGAACAGTGAGAAAGATGACCCTGTGGTGGACAGCTGGGAGGAACTCTTTTTTGTAGACAGTGCGAAAGGGCTCCCTGTGGTAGACAGTGGGAAGGACGTCCCTGTTGTGGACTGTAGAAAGGAATATTTTTTGGTGGACTGTGGGGAATACGGTTTTTTTTTGTGGAGAGTGTGGAGGGCGTTTTTTTGGTGGACAGTGGTGTGGATGTTTCTCTGGTGCAAAGGAGAACGTCCTTTGGTGGATATTGGGAATTATGTCCCTGCAGTGGAGTGTGCAAAGAACATCTCTGTGGTAGACAGTTGTGAGGACATCCCTGGTGTGGACAGGAAGATATTCCTGTGGTGCACATGGGTGACGACATCACTGTTGTGCAAATGAGGATGTTCCTGTGGTATATAGTGTGGGGGGGTGTCCTTATGGTGAACAGTGAGAAGAATGTCCCTCTGGTGGACACCTGGGAGGACCTCTCTGTGGTGGACAGTAGGAAGGACCTCACTGTGGTGGACAGTGTGTAGGACATACATGGGGTGGACTGTGGGGAGAACATCCCTGTTTTGTACAGTGGGGAGGACATTACTGTTTTGGACAGTAGGAAGGACGTCCTGTGGTGGACAGCAGAGACACCTCTCTGTGATTGACAGTGGGATAGATGTCCCAGTGATGGACAGTGATGAGGACGTTTCTGAGGTGGACAGTGGATTTGATATTTTTGTGGTGGACATTGGAGAGGACCTTCCTGTGGTGGACAGTGTGGTGGACATGCCTGTGGTGGACAGTGGAGAGGACTTCCCTGTGGTGGACAGTGGGAAGGACGTCCCTGTAGTGGACAGTGGGGAAGATGTTTCTGTATTGGAGAGTGGAGAGGACATCCCTCTGGTGGATAGTAGTGAGGATGTTTCTCTGGTGTAACTGGGGAGAAAGTTTCTGTGGTAGTAAGCAAAGAGGACATCCCTGAGGTGTACAGTTGAGAGGACTTCCCTGTTTTATACAGTTAGAAGGACATCCCAGTGGTGGACAGTGGTGAGAATGACACTGTGGTGGACAGTGGTAAGGATGCCCTTGTGGTGGACAGCAGGGAGGACCTCACTTTGGTGGACAGTGTGAAGGATGTCCCTTTGGTTGACAGTGGGAAGGACATCCTTGTGGTGGACAATGCAAAGTATGTCTCTGTGGTTCACAGTGGTGAGGACAACCCTGTTGTGTACAGGAGGATGTCCTTATGGTGGACTGTGGGGAGGACCACACTTCGGTGGACTGTCTGTTAGGACATCGCTGTGGTGAACAGTGGGAAGGACATCCATGTGGTGGACAGTGGGGATGATGTCTGTGTTGTGTACAGTGGGAAAGATGTTCCTTTGGTGGACAGTTGGAAGGACGTACCTGTGGTGGACTGTGAGGAGGAACTCCTTGGAGTAGACAGTTGGGAGAAAGTCCCTCTGGTGGACAGTTGGTAGGACCTTTCTGTTGTGGACAGTTGGATAGACATTCTTGTGGAAGACAGTGGGGAGTATGTCCCTGTTGTGTACAGTGGGATGGATGTTTCTGTAGTGGACAGTTGGGAACATATTTGTGTGGTGGACAGTTAGGAAGATGTCCCTCTGGTAAACAGTGGAAATGAAGTCCTTTTTGTGGACAGCAAAAGGATGTCCATGTGGTGGACAATGGAAAGGACGTCCTTGTTGTAGACAGTGGGGAGGTTCTCCCTGTGGTGGACAATAAGTAGGATGACCCTGTGGTGGACAGTGGTGAGAAAGTTTGTGTTTTGGACAACTGAGAGGACATTACTGTGGTGGACAGTGTAAAGGACGTCCCTGTGGTGGGCAGCAGGGAGGACCTTTCTGTGGTGGACAGTGGTAAAGATGTCCCTGTGATAGACAGTGATGAGGATGTTTCTGTGGTGGACAGTGGAAAGGACGTTCCTGTTGTAGACAGTGGTGAGGATCTCCCTGTCATTGCTATTGGTAAGGACATCCCTGATGTCAACAGTGGAAATGATGTTTCTGTGGTGGACAGTGAAGAGGACTTTCTCATGGTGGAAAGTGGAAAGGGCATCACAGTGTTGGACAGTGGTGAGGAAGTTTCTGTGGTGGATACTGGTGAGAATGTTTCCCTGGGGCAAAAGAAAATGTCCCTTTGGTGGACAGTGGAAAGTACATCTCTGTGGTGGACAGTAGAGTGAAACACACTGTAGTGGACAGAGGGAAAATATTTATGTTGTGGACAGTGGGAAGGAAGTCACTGTTGTTGATATTGGGAAGGACCTCCTTGTGATGAACAGTGGGAAGTATATCCCTCTGGTGGACAGTGGGGAGGACATCCCTGTAGTGGACAGGGGAAGGACATCTCTGTGGTGGACAGTGAAGAGGACTTTTCTGTGTTGGAGATTTGGGATGACATCCCTGTGGTGAACAGTGGGAAAGACGTTTCTTTGGTGGATAGTGAGAAGGATATTCCACTGGTGGACAGGGGGAAGGACATCCTTGTGGTAGACAGTGAAGAGGACTTTTCTGTGTTGGGCATTTGGGATGACATCCCTGTGGTGAATAGTGGGAAAGACGTTTCTTTGGTGGATATTGGGGGAGGATGTCCCTGTCATGGAGAGTGCAGAGGTCAGCTCTGTGGTGGAGAGTGTTGCTGACATCCCTGGTGTGCAAAGTAGGATGTCCTTGTGGTGTAAAGTGGAGAGGATATTCTTGTTGTGCACAGGAAAATGTACATGTTCTGCAAAGTGTGTAGGATATCCCAGTTGTGAACAGTGAAAAGGATGTCACTGTGGTGGACATTTTGCAGGATGTCACTGTGGTGGACAGTGGGAAGGATGTCTCTTTGGTGGACAGTGGGAAGGACATCCCTGTGGTAGACAGTGGGAATGACATCCCTGTGGTGGACAGTGGAGAGGACCATTCTGTGGTGGATATTGGGAAGGACATCCCTTTTGTGTACAGTGGGGAGGATGTCACTGTTTTGGACATCCTGTGGTGGACAGTAGAGAGGACCTTTCTGTGTTGAACAGTGGGATGAAGGTCCCTGTGTTGGACTGTGGGGAGGATATTTATGTTGTGGATTGGTGGAAAGACGTCCAGGATGTGTACATTGGGAAGGACCTCCCTGTGCTGGACAATGGGAAGCATGTTGCTCTCGTGGAATTTGGGGAGAAACACCAGGTGGTGGACAGTGGGAAGGATGTCTCTGTGGTGGGCCTAGGAGAGGACATTATTTAGTGGACATTGAGAAGTACATTACTGTTGTGGACAGCAGGGTGTACATTTCTGTGGTGGACAGTAGGAAGGTCATGCCTGTTGTGGAAAGTGCAGTGGACATCCCTTTGTTGGACAGTGGAAAAGACATCCCTGTGGTGACAATAATGGTGACTTCCCTGTGGTGGACAGTGGGAAGGAGGTCCATGTGGTGGATCATGGAAAGGACATGCCTGTTGTGGACAGGGCAGAGGACATCCCTGTGGTGGACAGAAGAAAGAACATCCCTGTGGTGGACATTAGAGAGGAGTTCCCTGTGGAGGACAGTGGGTAGGAGGTCCCTGTGGTGGAGAGTGAAAAGGACATCCCTGTTGTAAACAGTGTGGAGGACATCCATGTGGTTAACAGTGGAAAAAACATCCCTGTGGTGGACAGTAGAGCGGACCTGCTGTGGTGGACAGTGGGAAGGAGGTACCTGTGGATGGACATTTATAGGACATATATGGTATGGATGGATGGAAGGACGTCCCTGTTGTGGACATTGGGAAAGACCTTTTGGTGGACAGTGGGAAGGATGACCCTCTTGTGGACAGTGGGGAGGACGTCCCTGTGGTGGAATGTGGGAAGGGCATCCCTGTTCTGGTCCAAGGGGAGGATATCACTGAGGTGGACAGAGGGAAGGATGTCCCTGTAGTGGACAGTAGGAAGGAACTTTCTGTCTTGAATTGTGGGAAAAACATCCCTGTTGTAGACAGTGGGGAGGATATCCCTGTGGTGGACAGTGTGGAGGATTTCACTGTGGTGGACAGTGCGGAGGATGTTACTGGGGTGGAAAGTGGAGAGGACATTTCTGTGGTGGACAGTGGGATGTACATGTTTGTTGAGGACAGTGCAGAAGTCCATATGGTAGAGAGTGCAGAGGACATCTCTGTGGTGGACAGTGGGTAGGACATCCCTGTTGTGCCCAGTGGGGAGGATGTCCCTGTTGTTTACAGTGGGGAAGGACTTCACTGTGTTTGATAGTTGGGAGGACATCCCTGTTTGGACAGTTGGGAGGATATCTCTGTGGTGGAGATTTGAGAGGATTTCACTGTGGTTGACAGTGCAGATGATGACCTTTTAGACAGTAAGAACAACGTTCCTGTGGTGCACAAGAGAATGTCTCTTTGGTGGACACTGAGAAGTATGTCCTTGTAGTGGGGAGTGCAGAAGACATCTCTGGGGTGTACAGTGGTAAGAACATCCCTCTTTTGCACAGGGTGATGTCCCTGAGATATACAGTGGTGAGGACATCAGTGTGGTGGATAGACAGAATAGTGTCCCTGTTGTGGACAGTGGGCAGGACCTTCCTGTGGTGGACAAGGTGTAGGATGTCCCTGTGGTTTACAGTGTGGAGGATATTCATGTTGTGAACAGTGTTGAGGCCGTCCCTGTAGTGGACATTGGTGAGGACAAACATGTTGTGGACAGGGGTAAGGAAGTCCTTGTGGTACAAAGGAGGATGTTTCTGTGGTGGACAGAAGGACAACCTTCTTTTGGTGGACAGTGGATAGGATGTTTCTGTGGTAGACAGTGGGATGTACATGTTTATAGAGGAGAGTGCAAAGGACATCAATGTGGTGGACAGTGGAAAGGACATCTCTGGGGTGGAAAGTAGAGAGGACTTCCATGTGGTGGACAGAGGGAAGGAGGTCCCTGTGGTGGACAGTAGGAAGGACATATATGTTGTGGACTGTGGGAAGGATGTCCCAGTTGTGGACATTGGGAAAGACCTCTTTGTGGTGGACAGTAGGAAGGGTGTGTCTCTGGTGGGCAGTGGGGAGGCCCTCCTTGTGGAGGACAGTGAGAAGGACATACCTGTTATGATCTCAGGAGAGGATATCACTGAGGTGGACCCTGGGAAGGATGTCTTCTTGGTGGACAGAGGGAAGGAGCTTTCTGGTGTATATAGTGGGAAGGACATCCATATTGTAGACAGTAGAAAGGACATCCTGGTGGTGGACAGTGGGGAGGATTTCAATATGATGGACAGTGGGGAGTATGTTACTGTGGTGCACTAGAGAATGTCCCTGTGTTGCATAGTTGGAAGGATGTCCATATGGTGGAGAGGGTGGAGGACATCTCTGTGGTGGACAGTCTTTAGGACATCCCTGTTGTTCACAGGAGGATGTCCCTGTGGTGCACAGTGGGGAGGATGTCCCTGTTGTTTATGGTGGGAAGGACTTCGCTGTGTTTGATAGTGTGGAAGACATCTGTGTTGTGGACAGTTGGGAGGATGTCTCTGTGTTTGAGTGTTGAGAGTATTTCACTGTGGTGGACTGTGTGGATGTGGGCCTTGTGGACAGTAATGACAACACTCCTGTGGTGCACAAGGAATGTCTCTTTGGTGGACAGTGAGAAGGATGTCCTTGTAGTCGGAGTGCAGAAGACAACTCTGTGGTGCACAGTGGTAAGAACATCCCTGTTGTGCAAAGGAGGATGTCCCTGTGGTGTACAGTGGGAAGGACATCCCTGTGGTGGACATTGAAGAGGACTTCCCTGTGCTGGACCATTGAAATGATGTCTTTGTGGTCTACAGTGGGAAGAACATCCCTTTGGAGGACAGTGGAGAGGACATCACTGTGGTGGACAGGCAGAAGGATGTCCCTGTGACAGAGGGGATGACCTCCCTGTGGTTTACAGTTGGTAGGATGTCCCTGTGGTTTACAGTGTGGAGGATATTCGTGTGGTGGACCATGGTGATGACTTCCTTCTAGTGAATATTGTTGAGGACAGTGGTAGACAGTGGTGGGCAAGTTTCTGTGGTGGATAATGGTGAGGAAGTTTCTCTGATGCAAAGGAAAACGTCCCTTAGGAGGACAGTGGAAAGTACATCTCTGTGGTGGACAGTAGAGAGAAACACACTGTTGTGGACAGTGGGAAGAACATTTATGTTGTGGACAGTGGGAAGGAAGTCCCTGTTGTCAATATTGGAAAAGACCTCCTTGTGTTGAACACTGGGAAGGATATCCCTCTGGTTGACAGTGGGGAGGACATCCCTTTGGTGGACAGTGGTGAGGACGACCCTGTGGTAGACAGTGGTAAGGATGCCCCTGAGGTATAAAGCAGGGAGGACCTCACTTTGGTGGACAATGGGAATGACGTCCCTGTGGTGGACAATGCAAAGTATGTCCCTGTGGTACACAGTGGTAAGGACATATCTCTTGTGCACAAGAGGATGTCCTTGTGGTGGATAGTTTTGAGGACGTCCCTTTGGTAGACAACAGGGAGGACTTCTCCATGGTGAACTGTATGAAGGACGACCTTTTGGTGGTCAGTGGGGAGGATGTTTCTGTTTCAGGCAACTGGGAGGATGTTGATGTGGTGGACAGTGTAAAGGACATCCCTGAGGTTGAGTTTGACAGCAAGGAGAACCTCTCTGTGGTGGACAGTGGTAAAGATGTCCCTGTGATAGACAGTTATGAGGATGTTTCTTTGGTGGACAGTGGAAAGGACGTCTCTTTTTTGGACAGTGGTGAGGACCTCTCTGTTTTGGCTATTGTGGTGGACAGTGGAGAGGACCACCTCATGGTGGAAAGTGGAAAGGATGTCAGTGGTGGACAGTGGTGAGGAATTTTTTTGGTGGATACTGATGAGGAAGTTTCTCTGGTGCATAGGAAAATTTCCCTTTGGTGGACAGTGGAAAGTACATCTCTGTGGTGGACAGTAGAGAGAAACACACTGTGTGTGTAGTGGAAACACACTGTGGGAAGAACATTTATGTTGTGGACAGTGGGAAAGAAGTCCCCGTTGTCGATATTGGGAAAAACCTCTTTGTGGTGAACTTTGGGAAGGATATCCCTCTGGTGGACAATGGGGAGGACATCCCTGTGGTGGACAGTGAAGAGGACTTTTCTATGTTGGACATTTGGGATGATATCCCTGTGGTGAATAGTGGGAAAGACGTTCCTTTGATGGATAGTGGGGAGTATGTCCCTGTCGTGGAGAGTGAAGAGGACATCTCTGTTGCTGACATCCCTGGTGTACAAAGGAGGATGTCCCTGTGGTGCACAGTGGTGAGGATATCCCTGTTGTGCACAGGAAAATGTCCCTGTTGTGCACAGTGGGTAGGATGTCCCAGTGGTGAACAGTGAAAAGGATATCACTGTGGTGGACAATTTGCAGGATGTCCCTATGGTGGACAGTGGGAAGGACGTCTCTTTAGTGGACAGTGGGAATGACATCCCTGTTCTAGACAGTGGGGAGGACATCCCTGTGATGGAAAGTGGAAAGGACATTTCTGTGGTGGTCAGAAGAGAGGACTTCCCTGTGGTTGACAGTGGGAAGGAAGTCCCTGTTGTCGTCATTGGAAGGACATATATGTTGTGGACTGTGGGAAGGACATCCCTGTTGTGAACATTGGCAAAGTTGTTTTTGGGGTGGACAGTATGAAGGATGACACTCGGGTGGACAGGGGGGAGGACGTCCCTGTACTGGACAGTGGGAAGGACATCCCTGTCATGGTCTGAGGTGAGGATATCACTGAGGTGGACAGAAGGAAGGACTTCCCTGTGCTGGACAGCATGGAGGACCATTCTCTTTTGTATTGTGGGAAGGACATCCCCGTTGTAGACAGTGGTGAGGACATCCTGGTGCTGGACAATAGGGAGGAATTTAGTGTGATGGACAGTGGGGAGAATGTTACTGTGGTGCACTGGAGAATGTCCCTGTGGTGCATATTCTGAAGGATGTCCATATGGTGGAGAGTGTGGAGGACGTCTCTTTGGTGGACAGTGGTTAGGACATCCCTGTTGTACACAGGAGGATGTCCCTTTGTTGGACAGTGGGAAAGACATATGATTGGTGGACCGTGGACAGGATGTTTCTGTGGTGGAGAGTTTGGTGGACCTGCCTATGGTGGACAGTGGGAATGACATTTTTGTTGTGGACTTTGGGATGGACTTCCCTTGGGTGGAATGTGGAAAGTACATCCCTTTGGTGGGCAGTGGGGAGGAGGTTTCTGTGGTGAAAAGTGGGAAGAATATCCCTGTGGTGGACAGCATGGAGTACATCTTTGGAGTCGACAGTGAAAAGAACATAACTGTTGTGGACAGTGGAAAGAATATTCCCGTGGTGCACAGTTGTGAGGACGTCCCTTTTGTGCATATGAGGATGTCCCTGTGTTGCAAAGTGAGGAGGATGTTTCTCTGTTGGATGGTGCGAAAGAATTCCATGTGATGGACTGTGGGGAGGTCCACTCTTTATTGAAGATTGGGGATGATGTCCCTGTGGTGGACAGTGGAAAGGATGTTCTATGCTGGACAGTGGGAAGACTCTCCCTGTGGTGGAGAGCAGGGAAGACCTCTCTGTCGTGTACCGTGGGAAGGACATTTCTATTTTGGACAGTAAAAACAAATTGTCCCTTTTGTGCACATTGGGGAAGACGTCCATCTGGTGAACAGTGGAAAGGACATCCCTGTGGCAGACAGTGGTGAGGACGACCCTGTGGTAGACAGTGCTAAGGATGCCCCTGTGGTGGTCAGCAGGGAGGACCTCACTTTGATGAACATTGTGAAAAACGTCCCTGTGGTGGACAATGCAAAGTATTTCCCTGTGGAGCACAGTGGTGAGGACATCCCTGTTGTGCACAGGATATCCTTGTGGTGGACAGTTGGGAGGACCACACTATGGTGGGCTGTGGGGGAGGACATCCCTGTGGTGGACAGTAGGAAGGATGTTCTCGTGGTGGACAGTGAAATAGATGTTTCTGTGGTGGACAGTGGAGAGGACCTCCTCATGGTGGAAAGTGGAAAGAACGTCACAGTGGTGGACAGTGGTGAGGAAGTTTTTTGGTGGATACTGGAGAGAAAGTTTCTCTGGTGCAAAGGAAAATGTCCCTTTTCTGGACAGTGGAAAGTACATCTCTGTGGTGGACAGTAGAGAGAAACACACTATGGTGGACACTGGGAAGAACATTTATGTGTGGACAGTGGGAAGGAAGTCCCCGTTGTCGATATTGGGAAAAACCTCTTTGTGGTGAACAGTGGGAAGGATATCTCTCTGCTGAACATTGGGAAGGACATCCCTGTGGTGGACAGTGAAAAAGACTTTTCTGTGTTGGACATTTGGGATGACATCCCTGTGGTGAATAGTGGGAAAGACGTTTCTTTGGTGAACACTGGGGAGTATGTCCCTGTTGTGGAGAGTGCAGAGGACATCTCTGGGGTAGAGAGTGTTGCTGACATCCCTGGTGTGCAAAGGAGGATGTCTCTGTGGAGTACAGTGGTGAGGATATCCCTGTTGTGCACAGGAAAATGTCCCTGTTGTGCAAAGTGGGTAGGATGTCCCAGTGGTGAACAGTGAAAAGGATGTCTCTGTGGTGGACAATTTGGAGGATGTTCCTGTGGTGGACAGTGGGAAGGACTTCCCTTTGGTGGACAACAGTAGAAACTTCTCTATGGTGGACTGTATGAAGGACGTCCTTGTGGTGGTCAGTGGGAAGTATGTCCCTATGTTGGACACTGGGGAGGATGACTCTGTGGTGGACAGTTGAAAGATGTACCTTTGGTGGACAGTGGGAAGAACGTCCCTTTGGTGGACAGTGGGAACGATGTCCCTATGGTAGACAGTGGGTAGGATGTCCCTGTGGAGGGTAGTGGGTGGAGCGTCTCTGTGGTGGACAGAGGGGAGGAACTCCTTGGAGTGGACCGTTGGGGGATGTCCCTGTGGTGCACAGTGGGTAGGACCTTTCTATTGTGGAGAGTTGGATGGACATCCTTGTAGAAGACAGTGGGGAGTATGTCCCTGTTGTGTACAGTGGGATGGATGTTTCTGTAGTGGACAGTTGGGAACATATTTGTGTGGTGGACATTTAGGAAGATGTCCCTTTCGGAAACAGTGGGAATGAAGTCCTTTTTTGGACAGTGAAAAAATGTCCATGTGGTGGACAATGGGAAGGACGTCCCTGTTGTAGACAGTGGGGAGGTTCTTCCTGTGGTGGACAGTGTGAAGGACGTCCCTGTGGTGGAAAGCAGAAAGGACCTATGTGATGGACAGTGGGAAAGATGTCCCTGTGATAGACAGTGATGAGGATGTTTCTGTGGTGGACAGTGGAAAGGATGTCCCTTTTGTCAACCATGGTGAGGACCTCCCTGTCATGGCTATTGGTAAGGACATCCCTATTGTGAACAGTTGAAAAGAGATTTCTGTGGTGGACAGTGGATAGGACTTCCTCATGGTGGAAAGTAGAAAGGACGTCACAGTGGTGGACAGTGGTGAGGACGTTTCTGTGGTGGACAGTGGTGAGGAAGTTTCTCTGGTGCAAAGGAAAATGTCCCTTTGGTGGACATTGGAAAGTACATCTCTGTGGTGGACAGTAGAGAGAAAGACACTGTAGTGGACAGAGGGAAGAGCATTTAAGTTGTGGACAGTGGGAAGGAAGTCCCTGTTGTCAATATCGGGAAGGACTTCCTTGTGGTGAACAGTTGGAAGGATATACTTCTGGTGGACAGTGGGGAGGGCATCCCTGTGGTGGACAGGGGAAGGACATTCCTGTGGTGGACAGTGAGGAGGACTCTTCTGTGTTGGACATTTGGGATGACATCCCTGTGGTGATTAGTGAGAACGACGTTTCTTTGGTGGAGAGTGGGGAGGAGGTCCCTGTCTTAGATTGTGCAGAGGACAGCTCTAGGGTGGAGAGTGTTGCTGACATCCCTTGTGTGCAAAGGAGGATATCTCTGTGGTGCACAGTGGAGAGGATATTCCTGTTGTGCACAGGAAAATGTCTGTGTTGTGCAAAGTGTATAAGATGTCCCAGTAGTGAACAGTGAAAAGGATGTCACTGTGGTGGACAATTTGGAGAATGTCCCTGTGGTGGATGGTGGTAAGGACGTCCTTTTGCTGGGCAACAAGTAGGAATAAACTATGGTGGACTGTATGAAGGATGTCCTTGTGGTGGTCAGTGGGGAGGATGTCCCTGTGGTGGACAATCGGAAGGATGTATCTGAGGTGGACAGTTGAAAGATGTACCTTTGGTGGACAGTTTGAAGAATGTCCCTTTGGTGGACAGTGGGAAAAATATCCCTGTGGTAGACAGTGGGTAGGATGTTCCTGTGGAAGGAAGTGGGTAGAACATCTCTGTGGTGGACAGTGGGAAGGACATCCCTGTTGTGGACATTGGGGAGAATATTTCTGTGGTAGACAGTTGAAATGACGTCCCTGTGGTGGACAGTGTAGAGGACCTACCTGTGGTGGAGATTGGGGAGAAACTCCCTCTGGTAGATAGTTGTTAGTACGTCCCTGTTGTAGACAGTGGGTAGTATGTTCCTTTGGTGGACACTGAGGAGGACATCCCTGTGGTGGAAAGTGGAAAGAACATACCTGTTGTGGACAGTGGAGAGGACGTCCCTGTAGTGGACAGTAGATAGGACATCACTTTGAAGAACAGTAGAGAGGACCTCCATGTGGTTGACAGTGGTTAGGTGGTCGCTGTGGTGGACAGCGGGAAGCACTTTTATGTTGTGGACTGTGGGAAGAACATCTCTGTTGTGGACATGGGGAAAGACCTCCTTTTGGTGAACTCTGGGAAGAATGTCCCTCTTGTGGACAGAGGGGAGGACATCACTTAGGTGGACAGTTGGAAGGACATTTCTGTTGTGGATAATGTGGAGGATGTCACTGGTTTGGACAGTGGTAAAGACATCCCTGTTGTGGACAATAGAGAGGACCTTTCTGTGGTGAACAGTGGGAAGATTGTCCATGTGTTGGATAGTGGGGAGGACATTTATGTTGTGGATTGTGGGAAAGACGTCCATGTTGTGAACATTGGGAAAGACCTCTTTGTGGTGGACACTGGGAAGGGTGTGCCTATGGTTGACAGGGTAAAGGACCTCCTCGTGGTGGACAGTGGGAAAAACATCCCTGTTATGATCTGAGTAGAGGATATCACTAAGGTGGACAGTGGGAAGGACGTCCTCTTGGTGGACAGAGGGGAGGACCTTTCTGGTGTGAACAGTGGGAAGGACATCACTGTTGTAGACAGAGGGGAGGACATCCCAGTGTTGGACTGTGGGGAGGATTTCACTGTGATGGACAGTGGGGAGGATGTTACTGTTGTGCACTGAAGAATGTCCCTCTGGTGCTTATTTGGAAGCATGTCCATATGATGGAGAATGCAGAGGACATCTCTCTGGTGGACAGTGGGTAGGACATCCCTGTTGTGCACAGGAGGATGTTCCTGTGGTGCACAGTGGGGAGGATGTCCCTGTTGTTTACAGTGGGAAGGACTTTGCTGTGTTTGATTATGTTGAAGACATATGTGTTGTGGACCGTTGGGAGGGTGTCTCTGTGTTTGAGTGTTGAGAGTATTTCACTGTGGTGGACAGTGTGGATGGGGGCCTTGAGGACAGTAAGCACAACGCTCCCTTGTTGCACAAGAGAATGTCTCTTTGGTGGACAGTGAGAAGGATGTCCTTGTAGTTGTAGTGCAGATGAAATCTCTGGGGTGGAAAGTGGTAAGAACATCCCTGTTGTGCAATGGAGGATGTCCCTGTGGTGTACAGTGGGAAGGACATCCCTTTGGGGGAGAGTGAAGAGGACTTCCCTGTGGTGGACAGTTGAAATGATGTCCTTGTGGTCCACAGTGGGAAGGACGTCCCTTTGGAGGACAGTGGGGAGGAAACACCTGTGGTAGACAGGCAGAACATGTCCCTGTGGTGGACAGATGGGAGGACCTCCCTGTGGTGGACAGTGGGTAGGATGTCCCTGTGGTTTACAGTGCAGAGTATATTCGTGTGGTGGACGGCAGTGAAGACTTTTCTGTAGTGCATATTGTTGAGGACAACCATGTTGTGGACAGTGGTATGGATGTCCTTGTAGTACACAGGAGGATGTCCCTGTGGTGAACAATGGGAAGGACATCTGTTTGGTAGACCGTGGAAAGGACATCCCTGTGGTGGACAGTGGGGAGGACATTTCTGTTGTGGACAGTGGGATAAACGTCTCTGTGGTGGAATATGGGGAAAACATCACTTTGGTGGACAGTGGGGAGGATGTTTCTGTGGTGTAAAGTGGGAAGAATGTCTTTGTGGTGGACAGCAGCGAGGACATTTCTGTGGTGTACAGTGGGAAGGACATCTCTGTTGTGGACAGTGGAAACAATATTCCTGTAGTGCACAGTTGTGAGGACGTCCCTCTTGCGCATAGGAGGATGTCCCTGTGGTGCAAAGTGAGAAGGATGTTTCTTTGGTGGACAGTGGGGAAGATGTCCATGTGGTGGTCTGTGGGTAGGTCCACTCTGTAGTGAACATTGGGGAGGATGTCTCTGTGGTGGACAGTGGGGAGGACATCCCTGTTTAAAGTGGGGAGGACATCCTTGTTGTGGACAGTGGGGAGAACATCTCTGTGGTGGACAGTGGGAAGAATGTCCCTGTGGTGGACAGTGGAGAGGATGTACCTTGGTAAACAGTGGAAAGGATGTTTCTGTGTTGGACAGTGGAGTGGATCTCCTCATGGTGGAAAGTGGAAAGGTCGTGACAGTGGTGAGGACGTTTCTGTGGTGGATAGTGGTGAGAAAGTTTCTCTTGAGCAAATGAAAATGTCCCTTTGGTGGACAGTGGAAAGTACATCTCTGTGGTGGACAGTAAACAGAAACACACTGTGGTGGACAGTAGAAAGAACATTTATGTTGTGGACAGTGGGAAGGAAGTCCCTGTTGTCAATATTGGGAAGGATCTCCTTGTGGTGAACAGTGGGAAGGATATCCCTCTGGTGGACAGTGAAGAGGACTTTTCTCTGTTGGACATTTGGGATGACATCCCTGTGGTGAATAGTGAGAAAGATGTTCCTTTGGTAGATAGGTGTGAAGACTGTGGGGTAGGACTTCCCTTTGGTGGACAGTGGGAAAGACGTCCATGTTGTGGACAGTGGGAAGTACCATTCAGTGGTGGGCAGTGGGAAGGACATCACTTTTGTTGAGAGTGGGAAGGATGTCACTGGTTTGGACAATGGTAAGGACATCCCTGTGGTGGACAGTAGAGGGGACCATTCTGTGGTGAACAGTGGGAAGAAGGTCCATGTGTTGGACAGTGGGGAGGACATTTATGTTGTGGATTTTGAGAAATACATCCATGTTGTGGACATTGTAAAGGACCTCCGTGTGGTGGACAGTGGGAAGGATGTCCCTCTTGTGGACAGTGGGGATAAACACCATGTGGTGGACAATGGGAAGGACGTCTCTGTGATGGTCCTAGCAGAGGACATCATTTAGTGGACATTGGGAAGAATCTTCCTGTTGTGGACAGCAGGGTGTACATTTCTGTGGTGGACAGTGGGAAGGACCTGCCTGTGTTGGACAGTGGGAAGGACGTCCCTGTTGTGGACAGTGGGAAGGAATTCTCTTTGGTGGACATCGGGGAATACGTTCCTTTGTTGGACAGAGTGGAGGACGTGCTATGGTGGACAGTGGTGAGTACGTTTCTCTCGTGCAAAGGAGAACGTCCTTTGGTGGATATTGGGAATGATGTCCCTGTCTTGGAGATTGTGGAGAACATCTCTGGGGTAGACAGTGCTGAGGAAATCCCTGGTGTGCACAGGAAGATATTCCTGTGGTGCACAAGGGGGGATACATCACTGTTGTGCACAGGAGGATGTCCTTGTGGTGCACAGTGGGGAGGATGTCCTTGTGGTGAACGGTGAGAAGGATGTCCCTGTGGTGGACAGCTGGCAGGACTTCTCTGTAGTTTACAGTAGGAAGGACCTCCCTGTGGTGGACAGTGGGTAAGAAGTCCATGTGGTGGACAGTGGGGAGGACATACCCGTTATGAACTGTGGGGAGGACGTTTCTCTTGTGGCCAGTGGAAAGGACATCCCTGTGGTAGACAGGAGGGAGGACCTCTCTGTGGTTGACTGTGGGAAAGATGTCCCAGTGATGGATAGTGATGAGGATGTTTCTGTGGTGTACAGTGGATTGGATGTTTTTTTGGTGGACAGTAAAGAGGACATTCTGGTGGTGGACAGTGTGGTGGACATGCCTGTGGTGGACAGTGGTAAGGACCTCCCTGTAGTGGACAGTTGGGAAGATGTTTCTGTAGTGGAGAGGGGGAGGACATCCATCTGTTGGACAGTGGTGAGGATGTTCCTCTGGTGGACACAAGGGGAGAAAGTTTCTGTGGTGGTAAGTAAAGAGGACATCCCTAAGCTGTACAGTGGAGTATACTTCCCTGTTTTATACAGTGAGGAGGATATCCCTGTGGTGGAGGGTGGTGAGGATGAACCTGTGGTGGACAGTGGTCAGGATGACCCTGTGTTTGACAGCAGGGAGGACCTCACTTTGGTGGACAGTGGGAAGGACATCCCTGTGGTGGACAATGCAAATTATGTCTCTTTGGTTCACAATGGTGAGGATGTCCCTGTTGTGCACAAGTGGATGTCCTTGTGGTGGACAGAGGGGAGGACCACACTCCAGTGGACTGTGGGTTAGGACGTCCCTGTGGTGGACAGTGAGAAGGACGTCCATGTGGTGGAAATTGGGGAAGATGTCCGTGTTGTGGACAGTGGAAAAAATGGCCCTTTGGTGCACAGTGGGAAGGACGTCCCTGTAGTGGACAGTGGTTAGGACCTTTCTTTTGTGGACAGTGGGATTGACGTCCTTACGGAGGACAATGGTGAGTATGTCCCTGTTGTGTACAGTGGGATGGATGTTTCTGTAGTGGTCAGTTGGGTACATATTTGTGTGGTGGACAGTTAGGAAGACGTCCCTGTGGTAAACAATGGGAAGGAAGTTCTTTTTGTGGACAGTGAAAGCATCTCCATGTGGCGGACAATGGGAAGGACATCCCTGTTGTAGACGATGGGGATGTTCTCTCTCTGGTGGACAGTAAGTAGGACGTCCCTGTGGTGGGCAGTGGGGAGGATGTTTCTGTTTTGGAAATCAGAGAGGACGTTACTGTGGTGGACAGTGTGAAGGACGTCACTGTGGTGGACAGCAGGGAGGACCTCTCTGTGGTGGACAATGGTAAAGATGTCCTTGTGATAGAAAGTGATGAGGATGTTTCTATGGTGGACAATGGAAAGTACGTCCCTGGTGTGGATAGTGGTGAGGACATCCCTGTCATGAATATTGTGAAGGACATCCCTGTGGTGAACAGTGGAAACAATGTTTCTGTGGTGGACAGTGGAGAGGACCTCCTCATGGTGGAAAGTGGAAAGGATGTAACAGTGGTGGATAGTGGTGAGGACGTTTCTGTGGTGGAGAGTGGTGAGCAAGATTCTCTGGTGCAAAGAAAAACGTCCCTTTGGTGGACATAGGAAAGTACATCTCTGTGGTGGAGAGTAGAGAGAAACACACTGTGGTGGACAGTGGGAAGAACATTTATGTTGTGGACAGTGTGAAGGAAGTCCCTGTTGTTGATATTGGGAAAGACCTCCTTGTGGTGAACTGTGGTAAGGCTATCCTCTGGTGGACAGTGGGGAGGACATCCCTGTGGTGGATGGGGGAAGGATATTCCTGTAGTGGACAGTGAAGAGGACTCTTCTGTGTTGGACATTTGGGATGACATCCCTATGGTGAATAGTGGAAAAGACATTTCTTTGGTGGATAGTTGGGAGGATGTCCCTGTTGTGGAGAGTGCAGAGGACATCTCTGGGGTGGAGAGTGTTGCTGACATCCCTGGTGTGCAAAGGAGGATGGTGCACGTTGTTGAGGATATCCCTGTTGTGCAAAGTGGGTAGTATGTCCCAGTGGTGAACAGTGAAAAGAATGTCACTGTGGTGGACAATTTGGAGGATGTCCCTGTGGTTGAAATTGGGAAGGACGTCTCTTTGGTGGACAACAGTGAGGATTTCTCTGTGGTGGACTGTATTAAGGACGTCCTTTTTGTGGTCAGTGGAGAGAATGTCCCTGTGGTAGACAGTGGGGAGGATGTCTCTGTGGTGGACAGTTGAAAGATGTACCTTTGGTGGACAGTGGGAAGGCCGTCTCTGTGGTAGACAGTGGGTATGATGTCCCTGTGGATGGCAGTGGATAGAACGTCTTCGTTGTGGACAGTGGGAAGGACATCCTTGTTGTGGACAGTGGGGAGGATATTTCTGTGGTGGACAATGGGAAAGACTTCCTTGTTGTGGTCAGTGGGAAGGAGATACCTGTGGTGTACTGTAGGAAGGATATCCATGTGGTGGACAGTAGAGTGGACATTCCTGTGGTAAACAGTTGTTGGGGGCCGACTTTTAGCAGAAAGCGGCTATCAGCTTTGCAGCCATCTTGAGCCATATACCCTGACATGAGATTTGGATATCAATAGCCTACAACAGCTGAGCACACTCCGAAAATTTTGGTTTAGATACCTTGAGATTAAAGGTGCGTGAGATTAAAGGTGTGTGAGATTAAAGGTGTGTGATTTAAGAGTATGACTTAGAAGTATAGAGATCAGAGTTAGAGACAAGACCTAAGGGCATGATTAAAGGTGTGACCAAAAGGCGTGATTAGAAGTGAGACATATAAAAGGCAGAGACAGAACAGATCAGAATCAGACAGGAGACACTTAGAGGAAGAGAGACTGAAGAATAAACAGGATTGAATCACATCCTGTCTGGTCTCCATTCTTCGAGTCTGCCCTCACCCTCGCTCTTGCTGAACCCCGCCGCAGACCGGAGCAGCAGCTTGGGCCGGGATACAGTGGCTGCCCAAACGTGGGTCAGCCCAGGCCTCAACATTTTGCCTGTGCTGCGACGTTTTTTGGTCGCTCCAACGTGGGGCTAGTGTGGACCTCAACATTATTTTGGTGCCTAACGTGGGGCTAGTGTGGACCCCAACAAACAGTGGTGAGAACGTTTCTGTGGTGCATAGGAAAACATCTCTTGGGTGGACCATAGGAAGGATTTCCCCATTGTGGAGAGTGCAGAGGACATCTCTGGGTGGACAGTGGCGAGCACATCCCTGCTGTGCACTGGAAGATGTCGCTGTGTTGCATTGTTGTGAGGACGTCCCTCTTGTGAACAGTAGATTGTTCCTGTGGTGCAGAGTAGGGAGGATGTCCCTGTCTTGAACAGTGGGAAAGAACATCCCAATGGTGGATATTGATGAGGACAACCTTGTGGTGGACAGTGGGGAAACATCCCCGTGGTGGACAGTGGGGTTTAATTCTCTGTGGTAGACAAGGGAAGGATGTCATAGTGGTGGACAATTTGGATGATGTCCCTGTGGTGGACAATGAAAGGGATGTCCCTCTGATGGACAATGGGAAGGACATTACTGTGGTAGAGAGTAGTGAGGATGTCCATGTGATGGACAGTGGGGATGATGTCCGTGTTGTGGACAGTTGGAAGAATGTCCCTGTGGTGGACTGTGGGAAGGATATTTCTTTTGTGGATAGTGGGTATGACATCCCTGTGGTGGACAGTTGGTTGGACCGCTCTATGGCTGACAGTGGGAAGAATGTCCCTAAAGTGGACAATGGGAAGGACATTACTGTGGTAGAGAGTGGTGAGGATGTCCATGTGATGGACAGTGGGGATGATGTCCGTGTTGTGGACAGTTGGAAGAATGTCCCTGTGGTGGACTGTGGGAAGGATATTTCTTTTGTGGATAGTGGGTATGACATCCCTGTGGTGGACAGTTGGTTGGACCGCTCTATGGCTGACAGTGGGAAGAATGTCCCTAAAGTGGACAATGGGAAGGATGACCCTGTTGTGGAAAGTGGGAGGGGTGTCCCTGTGATGGACAGGGGAGGACATCCCTGTGTGAACATTGGTAAGGACCTTTCTCGGGTGCACTGGAAAATGTCCATTTGTTGGACCCTGGGCAGGATGTCCCTGTTTTGGAGAGTACAGAGGACATCTCTATGGTGGACAGTGGTGAAGATTTCGCTGGTGTGTACTGAAAGATGTCCCTGTGGTGCACCTATTCTGCACAGGAGAATGTTACTGTGGTGTACAGTAGGGAGGATGTCCATGTATTGAACAGTGGGATAGAACACCCCTGTGGTAGACATTGGTGAGGACAACCCTGTGGTGGACAGTCGCGAAACATCCCTGTGGTGGACAGTGGGTTTTAGTTCTCTGTGGTAGATGGGGAAAGGATGTCACTGTGGTGGACAATTTGGAGGATGTCCCTTTGGTGAACAATTGGAAGGACTTCCCTTTGATGGACAGTGGGAAGGATGTCCCTATGGTAGAAAGAGGTAAAGACATACATGTGATGGACAGTGTGGAGGATGTCAATTTGGTGGAAAGTTGGAAGAATGTCTCTGTGGTGGACTTTGGGAAGGACATCCCCTTGGTGGACACTGGGAAGGATGACACTGTGGTGGACAGTGGAAAGGACGTCCCTTTGGTGAACAGTGTGGAGGGTGTCCCTGTGGTGGACAGTGGGAAGGACGTCTCTGTGGTGGATGTTGGTGAGAGAATTTCACTGTGGTGGAGAGTGGAGATGATGTCTTTGTGGACAGTGGGGAGGACGTTCCTGTGGTGCACAAGAAAATGTCTCTTTGGTGGACAGGATTTCCCATGAATGGAGAGTGCAGAGGACATCTCTACAATGGACAGTGGTAAGAACATTTCTGTTATGAACAGAAGAATGTCCCTGTGGTGCACAGTGGAAAGGATGTTCCTGTGGTGAAGAGTGGGAAAAATTTCCCTTTGGTGAACATTGGTGAGGACGACCCTATTGTAAATAGTGGTAAGGATGTCCCTGTGGTGGACAGCACAGAGCACCTTTCTTTGGTGGACAGTGGGTAGGATGTCCCTGTGATGGAAACAGGGGAGGTAGTCACTGAGGTGGTCAGTGGGAAAGACATCCCTTTGGTATAATGTGGTAAGTACTTCACTGTAGTGCACACTGAGGAGGACATCTCTGTAGATTACACTGCGGAGGACATCCGTGTGTTGAACTATGGGGAGGACCTCCCTATGGTGGATGGTGGTGAGGACATCTCTGTGTTGGACAGTGGGGTGGATGTCCATGTAGTCGAGTGTTGGAAGGACATCACTGTGGTGGTCTATGGGAAGGACACTTCTTTTGTTTACAGTGGGAAGAACATCCATGTTGTGGACAGTGGCGAGGACCTCCCTGTGGTGGACAGTAGGAAGGATGTCCCTATGATGGACATTGGGGAGGACACCTCTGTGTTTGACAGAGTGAAAAACATCCCTGTGGTGGACAGTGGGGTAGACGTCCCTTTGGTTGACAATGGGGAGGATGTCACTGTGGTAGACAGTTGGAAGGGCATCTTTCTGTTGGACAGTGGAAAGTACGTCCTTGTGGTGGATAGTTGGATGGACGTCCATGTTGTGGACAGTGGACCAGACTTCCCTTTGGTGGACAGTGGGGAGGACGTCTTTTGCTGGACAGTGGTGAGGACGTATCTCTGGTGCAAAGGAGAAAGTCTCTTTGTTGGACATTGAGAAAGATGTCCCTGTTGTGGAGAGTACAGAGAATATCTCTGGGGTAGACAGTGGTGAGGACATCCATGGTGTGCAAAGGAGGATGTTCCTGTGGTGCACAAGAGTGAGGACATCCCTGTTGTGCACAGCAGGATGTCCTTGTGGTGCACAGTTGGAGGATGTCCTTGTGATGAACAGTGAGAAGGACTCCCTGTGGTGGACAGCTGGGAAGAACTCTCTATGGTGGACAGTGGGAAGGACATCCCTGTTGAGGACAATGAAAAGCACTTCTCTTTGGTGGATATTGGGGAACATGTTCCTTTGGTGGACAGTGGGGAGGACGTCCTGTGGTCGGTCATGGTGAGTAATGTTTCTCTGGTGCAAAGGAGAACGTCCTTTGGTGGACATTGGGAATGATGTTTCTGCCGTGGAGTGTGCAGAGGACATCTCTGCGGGAGACAGTGGTGAGGACATCCCTGGTGTGCACAGGAAAATGTTCCTGTGGTGCACAAGTGTGAGGTTATCACTGTTGTGCATGGGAGGATGTCCCTGTGGTGCACAGTCGGGAGGATGTCATTGTGTTGAACAGCGAGAAGGATGTCCCTGTGGTGGACAGCTGGGAAGACCTCTCTGTGTTTGACAGTAGGAAAAACCTCACTGTGGTGGACTGTGGGAAGGACATCCCTGTTTTAGACAGTGGGTAGGATGTTACTGTTGTGGACAGTGGGAAGGACGTCCCTGTGGTAGATAGCAGGTAGGAACTCTTTGTGTTTGACAGTGGTAAAGATGTTGCCGTGATGGACAGTGATGAGGACGTTTCTGTGGTGGACAGTGGAGAGGATTTTCCTGTGTTGGACAGTGTGGTAGACATGCTTGTGGTGGACTGTGGAGAGGACCTCCCTGTGGTGGACAGTGGGAAAGACATGTCTTTGGTTTACAGTTGGAAGGACATCCATGTTGTGGACAGTGGGGAGGATCTCCTTGTGGTGGACATTGATGAGGATGCCCCTGTGTTGGACTGTGCAGAAAACTTCCCTGTGGTGGACAGTGGGGTGCATGTCCCTTTTTTGACACTGGGGAGGATGTCCCTCTGGTAGACAGTTGAAAGGATGTATTTCTGGTGGACAGTGGGAAGGATGTTTCTGTCATGGATAGTTGGAAAAATGTCCCTGTTGTGGACAGTGGAGAGGAGTTCCCTTTGGTGGACAGTGGGTAGTACGTCCCTGTGGTGGACAGTGGTGAGGACGTCCTGTGGTGGACAGTGGTGAGGACGTTTCTTTGGTGCAAAGGAGAACGTCCTTTGTTGGACATTGGGAATGATGTCCCTGCTGTGGAGTGTGTGGAGGACATCGCTGGGATAGACAGTGGTGAGGAAAACCCTGGTGTGCACAGGAAGATGTTCCTGTGGTGCACAAGGGTGAGGACATCACTGTTGTGCACGGGAGAATGTCCCTGTGATGCACACTGGGGATGATGTCCTTTTGTTGAACAGTGAGAAGGATGTCCCTGTGGTGGACAGCTGGGAGGACCTTTCTGTGTTCGACAGTAGGAAAGACCTCCCTGTGGTTGACAGTGGGAAGGACATCCCTGGTTTGGACACTGGGGAGGACGTTACTGTTGTGGACATTGGGAAGGACGTCCCTGTGGTAGACAGCAGGTAGGAACTCTCTGTGTTTGACAGTGGGAAAGATGACACAGTGATGGACCGTGATGGGGATGTTTCTGTGGTGGACAATGGATTGGATTTTTTTGTTGTGGACAGTGGAGAGGACCTTCCTGTGGTGGACAGTGTGGTGGGCATGCCTGTGGTGGACAGTGGAGAGGACCTCCCTGTCGTTTACAGTGGGAAGGATATTTCTTTGGTTTACAGTGAGAAGTACATCCATGTTTTGGACAGTGGGAAGGACCTCCCTGTGGTGGATGGTAGGAAGTATGTTCCAGTGGTGGACATTGGTGAGGACGCCCCTGTGTTGGACTGTACAGAAAACATCCCTGTGGTGGACAGTGGGGTGCATGTCCCTGTGGAGGATAGTCGGAAAGGCAACCCTGTTGTGGACAGTGGAGAGGACTGCCCTTAGGTGGACAGTGGGGAGTATGTCCCTGTGGTGGACAGTGGGGAGGACATCTTATGGTGGACAGTGGTGAGGATGTTTCTCTGGTGCAAAGGAGAACATTCTTTCATGGACATTGGGAATGATGTCTCTGTCGTGGAGACTGTGGGAAATATCTCTGGGGTCGACAGTAGTGAGGACATCCATAGTGTGCACAGGAGGATGTTCCTGTGCTGCACAAGAGTGAGGACATCACTGTTGTTCATGGGAGGATGTCCCTGTGGTGCACAGTGGGGAGGATGTCCTTGTGGTGAACAGAAAGATGTCCCTGTGGTGGATAGCTGGGAGGACCTCTCTGTGTTTGACAGTAGGAAGGACCTCCCTGTGGTGGACATTGGGAAGGACATCCCTGTTTTGGACAGTGGGGAGGACCTTACTGTTGTGGACTGTGGGAAGGACGTCCCTGTGGTATACAGCAGGGAGGACCTCTCTGTGGTTGACATTGGGAAAGATGTCCCAGTGATGGACAGTGATATGGACATTTCTGTGGTGGACAGTGGATTGGATGTTTTTGTGGTGGACAGTGGAGAGGATTTTCCTGTGGTGGACAGTGGAGAGGACATGCCTATGGTTGGCAGTGGAGAGGACCTCCCTGTGGTGGACAGTGGGAAGGACGTCCCTGTAATTGACAGTGAGGAAGATGTTTCTGTGGTGGAGTGTGGAAAGGATGTCCCTCTCATGGACAGTGGTAAGGATGTTCCGCTGGTGGACACCTTGGAGAATGTTTCTGTGGGGGTAAGTAAAGAGGACATCCCTGAGGTGCACAGTGGAGAGTACTTCCTTGATTTATACAGTGAGGAGGATATCACTGTGGTGGACATTGGTGAGGATGATTCTGTGGTGAACAGTGGTAAGGATGCCCTTGTGGTGGAGAGCAGGGAGGACCTCACTTTGGTGGACAGTGGGGAGGACATCCCTGTGGTGGACAGTGAAAAGGACATCACTTTGATGGACAGTAGAGAGGACCTCCCTGTGGTGGACAGTGGGAAGGAGGTCCTTGTGGTAGACAGTGGGAAGGATCACACACTGGTGGACTGTGGGATAGGACGTCCCTGTGGTGGACAGTGGGAAGGACCACACTCTGGTGGACAGTCGGAAGGAGGTCCATTTGGTGGACAGTGGGAAGTATGCCCCTGTGGTGGACTGTGGGGAGGAACTCTTTGGGTGGACAGTTGGGAGTATGTCCCTGTGGTGGACAGTGGGTAGGAACATTCTGTTGTGGATAGTTGGATGGACAACCTGGTGTAGGACAGTGGGGAGTATGACCCTGTTGTGTACAGCAGGATGGATGTTTCTAGATGTAGTGGACAGTTGGGAACATATTTGTGTGGTGGACAGTTAAGAAGATATCCCTGTGGTAAACATTGGAAAGGAAGTAATTTTTGTGAACAGTGGAAAGACATCCTTGTTGTGGACATTGGTGAGAACCTCCCTGTCATGGATATTGTGAAGGACATCCCTGTAGTGAACAGTGGAAAAAATTTTTCTGTGGTGGACAGTGTAGAGGACCTCCTCATGGTGGAAAGTGGAAAAGACGTCACAGGTGTGGACACTGGTGAAAACATGCCAGCCGTGGACAGTGGTGAGGAAGTTTCTCTGGTGCAAAGGAAAATGTTTCTTTGGTGGACAGTGGAAAGTACATATCTGTGGTGGACAGTAGAGAGAAACACACTGTGTTGGACAGTGGGAAGAACATTTAAGTTGTGGACAGTGGGAAGGAAGTCCCTGTCATCGATATTGAGAAGGACCTCTTTGTGGTGAACAGTGGGAAGGATATCCCTCTGGTGGACAGTGGGGAGGATATCCCTGTGGTGGATAGGGGTAAGGACATCTCTGTGGTGGACAGTAGAGAGAAACACACTGTTTTGGAGAGTGAGAAGAACATTTATGTTGTTGACAGTGGGAAGGAAGTTCCCCTTGTCGATATTGGAAAGGAACTCCTTGTGGTGAACAGTGGGAAGGATATCTGTCTGGTGGACAGTGGGGATGACATACCTGTGGTGGACAGGATGAAAGACATCCCTATGGTGAACTGGGAAGAGGACTTTTCTGTGTTGGACTTTTGGGATGACATCCCTGTGATGAATAGTGGGTAAGACGTTTCTTTGGTGAATAGTGGGGAGTATGTCCCTGTCGTGGAGAGTGCAGAGGACATCTCTTTGGTGGAGAGTGTTGCTGACATCCCTGGTGTGCAAAGGAAGATGTCCTTGTGGTGCACAGTGATGAGGATATCCCTGTTGTGCACAGGAAAATGACCCTGTTGTGCCAAGTGGGTAGGATGTCCCAGTGGTGAACAGTGGAAAGCATGTCACTCTGGTGGACAATTTGGAGGATGTCCTTGTGGTGGACAGTTGGAAGGATGTCTCTTTGGTGGACAGTGGAAAGGACATCCTTGTGATAGACATTGGGAAGGACATCCCTGTGGTGGACAGTGAGGAGGACCATCCTGTGTTGGACAGTGGGAACGACATCCCTGTTGTGGACCGTGAGGAGAATGTCACTGATTTGGACAGTGGTAAGGACATCACTGTGGTGGACAGTAGAGAGGACCTTTCTTTGGTGAACAGTGGGAAGAATGTCCATGTGTTGGACAGTGGGGAGGACATTTATGTTGTGGATTGTGGGAAGGATGTCCATGTTATGGACATTGGGAAGGACCTCCGTGGTGTGGTGGACAGTAGGAAGCAAGTCCCTCTCATGAACAGTGGGGAGGACCACTATGTGGTGGACAGTGGGAAGGAGGTCTGTGTGGTGGACAGTTGGTATGACATCCCTGTGGTGGACAGTGGATTGGACTTCTCTACAGTGGACAGTTGGAAGGTTGTCTCTATGGTGGACAATGAAAAGGATGACCCTGTTGTGGAAAGTGGGGAGAACATCCCTGTGGTGAACAGTGGTGCGGACCTTTCTGTGGTACACTTGAGAACATCCCTTTGTGGACCGTGGGAAAGATGTCCCTGTTTTGGAGAGTGCAGAGGACATCTCTGTGGTGGACAGTGGTGAAGATGTCTCTGGTGTGCACCGGAACATATTCCTGTGGTGCACACTCATGAGGATGACTCTGTTGTGCACAGGAGGATGTTACTATGTTGCACAGTAGGGAGGATGTCCATGTTTTGAACAGTGGGAAAGAACACCCCAGTGGTGGACATTGGTGAGGACAATCCTGTGGTGGAAAGTGGGGAAAAATCCCTGTGTTGGACAGTGGGGTTTATATCTCTGTGGTAGATGGGGAAGGATGTCAATGTGGTGGAAAATTTGGAGGATGTCCCTGTGATGAACAATTGGAAGCACGTCTCTTTGATGGAAAGTGGGAAGGACTTCCCTGTAGTAGACAGTGGTGATGACATCCATGTGATGAACAGTGGGGAGGATGTCAATGTCGTGGACAGTTGGAAGAACATCCCTGTGGTGGCCTTTGGGAAGCACATCCCTTTGGTAGACAGTGGGAAGGATGTCACTGTGGTGGACAGTGGAAAGGACGTCCCTGTGGTGGACAGTGGGAAGGACATCTGCGTTGTGGAAAGTGGGGAGGATGTCCCTGTGCTGGACAGTTGGGAGGTCATCCGTGTAGTAAACAGTGGTGAGGACATTTCTGTGGTGCACTGAAGAACGTCATTTTGGTGGACCGTGGGAAGAATGTCCCTGTTTTGGAGAGTGCAGAGGACGTCTCTGGGGTGGATAGTGGTGAAGACATCCCTGTTGTGCACTGGAAGATGTCCCTGGACGACCCTCTTGTACACAGGAATATATCCCCGTCGTGCACAGTGGGGAGGATGTTCCTGTGTTGAACAATAGAAAAGAACACCCCTGTGGTGGACATTGTTGTGGATGCCCCTGTTGTGGACAGGGGGGAAACATCTCTCTGGTGGACTATAGGGTGGACATCTTTGTGGTTGATGGGGGAAAGATGTCCCTGTGGTGAAGAGTGCTGAGGACAACTTTGTGTTGGGTATTGGTGAGAACATCCCTGTGGTGGACATTGGCCAGGATGTTCCTGTGGCTGACAGAGTGTAGGATGTTCTGTGGTGGACAGTGGGGTGGTGTTTTCTGTGTTGGACAGTGGGAAGGATGTCCTTGTGGTGGACAGTGAGGAGGACATCCCTGTGGTGGACAGTGGAAAGGACATTACTGTCGTGGACTGTAGATAGGACCTCCCTGTGGTAGACAGTGGGAAGGATGTCCTTGTTGTGGACAGTGAGAAGGACGTTTATGTTGTGGACAGTAAAAGGACATCCCTTTTGTGGACATTGAGAAGGACCTCCTTGTGGTGAACAGTGGGAAAGATATCCCTCTGGTGGACAATTGGGAGGACATTCCTGTGGTGGACAGTGGGAAGGACATCCTTGTGGTGGACAGTGAAGAGGAACTGTCTGTGTTGGACAGTTGGGATGACATCCCTGTGGTGGACAGTGGGAAGGATGTCTTTTTGTGGAGACTGAGGGGGACATTCCTGTAATGGACAGGCAAAAGAACGTCCCTGTGGTGAACAGTGTGGAGGATGTTTCTGTAATGAACAGTGGTAAGGACATCCCTGTGTTGGACACTGGAGAAGTCTTAACTGTGGTGGAGATTGTGGAGGACCTACCTGTAGTAGTCATTGGGTAGGTCGTCCCTGTGGTGGACAGTGGGTAGTACTTTCCTGTGGTGGACACTGAGGAGGATGTCCCTGTTCTGAACAGTGGAAAGAACATTTCTTTGTGGTCAGTGGGGAGGATGTCCCTGTGGTGGACAGTGGGGAGGATGTCACTGTGGTTTACAGTGGGAAGGAAGTCACTGTGTTTGATAGTTGGGTGGAAATCCTTGTGGTGGACTGTGGGCAGGACATCTCTGTGGTAGACATCGGTGAGAGAATTTCACTGTGGTGGACAGTGGGGATGATGGCTTTTTGGACAGTGGGGACGATATTTCTGTGGTGCACAAGAAAACGTCACTTTGGTGGACAGTGGGAAGGATTTTCCTGGAATGGAGAGTGCACAGGATATCTCTGAGATGGACAGTGGCAAGAACATTTCTGTTATGCACAGAAGAATGTCCCTGTGGTGCACAGTGGAAAGGATGTTCCTGTGGTGAAGAGTGGGAAGAATTTCCCTTTGGTGGACATTGGTGAGGACGACCCTGTTTTAAAGAGTGGTAAGGATGTCCCTGTGGTGGACAGCAGGGAGAACCTTTCTCTGGTGGACAGTGGGTAGAATGTTTCTGTGATGGAAAGAGGGGAGGTAGTCACTGAGGTGGTCAGTGGGAAGGACATTCCTGTGGTATAATGTGGTGAGTACTTCACTGTAGTGCACACTGAGGAGGACATCCCTGTGGATTACACTGTGGAGGACATCTGTGTTGTGGACTATGGGGAGGACCTCCCTGTGGTGGACGGTGGGGAGGACATCCCTGTGGTGGACAGTGGGGTGGATGTCAATATAGTTGACAGTTGGAAGTACGTCCCTGTGGTGGACTGTGGGAAGGACATTTCTTTGGTTTACAGTGGGAAGGACATCACTGTGGTGGACAGCAGGAGGACCTCCCTGTGGTTGACAGTGGGATAGATGTCCAAGTGATGGACAGTGATGAGGACATTTCTGTGATGAACAGTGGATTGCATGTTTTTGTGTTAGACAGTGGAAAAGACTTTCCTGTGGTGGACAGTGTGGTGGACATGCCTGTGGTGGACAGTGGAGAGAACCTCCCTGTGGTGGACAGTGGAAAGGATGTCCCTGTTGTGAACAGTGGGGAAGATGTTTCTGTGTTGGAGAGTGGGGAGGACGTCCCTCTGGTGGACAATTGTGAGGATGTTTCTCTGTTGGAACTGGGGAGAAAGTTTCTGTTGTGGTAAGTAAAGAGGAAATCTCTGAGGTGTACAGTTGAGAGGACTTCCCTGTTTTATACAGTGAGGAGGACATCCCAGTGGTGGACAGTGGTGAGGATGACACTGTGGTGGACAGTGGTAAGGATGCCCCTGTGGTGGACAGCAGGGAGGACCTCACATTGGTGGACAGTGGGAAGGACGTCCTTGTGGTGGACAATGCAAAGTATGTCCCTGTGGTTCACAGTGGTGAGGACATCCCTGTTGTGCACAGGAGGATGTCCTTGTGGTGGACAGTGGGGAGGATCACACTCCTGTGGACTGTGGGGTAGGACATCACTGTGGTGGACTGTAGAAAGGATGTCCATGTGGTGGACAGTGGGGAAGATATCCGTATTGTGGACAGTGGGAAGAATGTCCCTTTGGTGGACAGTTGGAGGGATGTCTCTGTGGTAGACAGTGGGTAGGACATTTCTGTTGTGAACATTTGGATGGACATCCTTGTGGAAGACAGTGGGGAGTATGTCCCTGTTGTGTACAGTGGGATGCATGTTTCTGTAGTGAACAGTTAGGAACATATTTGTGTGGTGGACAGTTAGGAAGATGTCCCTGTTGGTAAACAGTGGGAATGAAGTCCTTTTTTTGGACAGTGAAAGGATGTTCATGTGGTGGACAAAGGGAAGAACATCTCTTTTGTAGACAGTCGGGAGGTTCTCCCTGTGGTGGACAGTAAGTAGGATATCCCTGTGGCGGACAGTGGGGACCAAGTTTCTGTTTTGGACAACTGAGAGGACATCCCTCTGGTGGACAGTAGAGAGGACATTTCTGTGGTGAACAGTGGGAAGATGGTCCATGTGTTGGACAGTGGATAGGACATTTATGTTGTGGATTGTGGGAAAGATGTCCATGTTGTGGACATTGGGAAGGAACTCCAGGTGGTGGACAGTGGAAAACATGTCCCTGTCGTGGGCAGTGGGGGAAACAACATGTTGTGGACAGTGGGAAGGATGTCTCTGTGGTGGACCAAGGAGAGTACATTATTTAGTGGACATTGTGAAGTATGTTCCTGTTGTGGACAGCAGGGAGTACCTTTCTGTGGTGGACAGTGGGAAGGACATGCCTGTTGTGGACAGTGCAGTGGACGTGCCTTTGGTGGACAGTGGAAACGACATTCCTGTGGTAGACATTAAAGAGGATTTCCCTGTGGTGGACATTGGGAAGGAGGTCCCTGTGGTAGAGAGTGAAAAGGACATGCCTGTTGTGGACAGTGTGGAAGACATCCCTGTGGTCAACAGTGGAAAGGACATCCCTGTGGTGAAGAGTAGAGCGGAATTCCCTGTGGTGGACAGTGTGAAGGAGGTCCCTGTGGTGGACATTGGAAGAACATATATGGTGTGGACTGTGGGAAGGATGTTCCTGTAGTGGACTTTGGGAAAGACCTTTTGGTGGACAGTGGGAAGGATGACCCTCTTGTGGTCAGTGGGGAGGACGTCTCTGTAATGGAAAGTGGGAAGGACATCCCTGTTATGGTCTCAGGGGAGGATAACACTGAGGTGGACAGAGGGAAGGATGTCCCTGTGGTGGACAGCAGGGAGGACCTTTCTGTTTTGAATTGTGGGAAGGACATCCCTGTTGTAGACAGTGGGGAAGACATCCCTATGGTGGACTGTGGGAAGGATTTCACTGTGGTGGACAGTGGGGAGGATGTTACTGTGGTGCACTGCAAAACGTCCTTTTGTTGCATAGTCAGAAGGATGGCCATATGGTGGACAGTGCGGAGGACATCTCTGTGGTGGGCAGTGGTTAGAACGACTCTGTGGTGGACATTGGTAAGGATGCCCCTGTGGTGGACAGCAGGGAGGACCTCATTTTGGTGGACAGTTGGAATGACTTCCTGTGCTGGACAATGCAAAGTATGCCCCTGTGGTGCACAGTGGTTAGGACATCCCTCTGGTTCGTGTGGTGGACAGTGGGGAGGACCACACTCTGGAGGACTGTGGGGTAGGACATCCCTGTGGTGGACAGTGGGAAGGACATCCATTTGGTGGACAACAGGGAGGACTTCTCTATGGTGGACTGTACCAAGGACGTCCTTTTGGTGGTCAGTGGGGAGAATGTCCCTGTGGTGGACAGTGTGGAGGATGCCTCTGTGGTGGACAGTTGAAAGATGTACCTTTGGTGGACAGTGGGATGGATGTCCCTTTGGTGGACTGTGGGAAGGACGTCCCTGTGGGAGACAGTAGGTAGGAGGTCCCTGTGGAGGGCAGTGGGTAGAATGTCTTTATGGTGGACAGTGGGAAAAACATCCCTGTCGTGGAGAGTTGGGAGGATATTTCTGTGGTGGATAGTGGGAAAAATGTCCTTGATGTAGACAGTGGGAAGGACGTCCCTGTGGTTGACAGTGGGAAGGATGTCCCTGTAGTGGACAGTGGGGTTGACATCCCTGTGGTGAACAGTGGTGAGAACGTTTCTGTGGTGAAAAGGAGAATGTCTCTTAGGTGGACCGTAGGAAGGATTTCCCTGTTGTGGAGAGTGCAGAGGACATCTCTGATGTGGACAGTGGTGAGAATGTCCCTGGTGTGCACTGGAAGATGCACTGGAAGATTTCTCTGTGGTGCAGAGTCGAGATGACGTCCCTGTTGTGAACAGGAGATTGTTCCTGTGGTGCAGAATAGGGAGGATGTTCCAGTCTTGTTCAGTGGGAAAGAACACCCCAGTGGTGGACATTGGTGAGGACAACCCTGTGGTGGATATGGGAAAACAGCCCTGTGGTGGACAGTGGAGTTTAGGTCTCTGTGGTAGATGAGGGAATGATGTCACTGTGGTGGATAATTTGGATGATGTCACTGTGGTGGACAGTGGAAAGGACATGGCTTTGGTGGACAGTGGTTATGACGTACATGTGGACAGTGGGTTGGAAGTCTCTATGGTGGACAGTGGGAAGGATGCCCCTGTGGTGGACAATGGGAAGGACGACCCTGTTGTGAAAACTGGGAAGGATGTCCCTGTCATGGACAGTGGGGAGGACATCCATGTAGTGAGCAATGGTGAGGACCTTTCTGTGGTGCACTGGAGAACGTCCCTTTGGTGGACTGTGGGAAGGATGTCCCTGTTTTGGAGAGTGCAGAGGACATCTCTGGGATGGAGAGTGGTGAAGATGTCTCTGGTGTACACTGGAAGATGTCCCTGTGGTGCACAGTCATGAGGATGACCCTGTTGTGCACATGAGGATGTTACTGTGATGCACAGTAGGGAGGATGTCCATGTTTTGAACAGTGGGAATGAATACCCCAATGGTGGACATTGGTGAGGACGCCCCTGTTGTGGAGAGTGGGGAAACATCTCTCTGGTGGACAGTGGGGTGGACGTCTTTGTGGTTGATGGGGGTAAGATGTCCTTGTGGTGAAGAGTGCTGAGGACAACTCTGTGTTAGACATTGGTGAGAACATCCCTGTGGTGGACATTGGGCAGGATGTCCCTGTGGCTGACAGAGTGTAGGATGTTCCGTGGTGGACAGTGGGGAGGTGGTTTCTGTGGTGGACAGTGGGAAGAATGTCCTTGTGGTGGACAGTGAGGATGACGTCCATGTGGTGGACAGTGGAAAGAACATCACTGTCGTGGACAGTAGATAGGACCTCCCTGTGGTAGACAGTGGGAAGGATGTCCCTGTTTTGGAGAGTGTGAAGGAGGTTTATTTTGTGGACAGTAAAAATGACGACCCTTTTGTGGACATTGGGAAGGACCTCCTTGTGGTGAACAGTGGGAAAGATATCCCTCTGGTGGACAGTTGGAAGGACATCCCTGTGGTTTACAGTGGGAAAGACATCTCTGTGGTGGACAGTGAAGAGAAACTCTGTTTTGGACATTTGAGATGACATCCCTATGGTGGACAGTGGGAAGTATGTCTTTTTGTGAAGAGTGGGGACCACATCCCTGTGGTGGACAGGCAAAAGGACATCCCTGTGGTGAACAGTGCAAAGTATGTCCCTCTGGAGGACAGTGATGAGGACATCCCTGTTGTGCACAGGAGGATGTCCCTGTGGTGAACAGTGGTAAGGACATCCCTGTGCTGGACAGTGATGAGGACATCCCTGTGGTGGACAGTGGTGAGGACGTTCCTGCAGTGCACAAGAAAACGTCTCTTTGGTGGACAGTGGGAAAGATTTCCCTGGAGTGGAGAGTGCAGAGGATATCTCTGTGAAGGACAGTGGTAAGAATATTTCTGTTATGCACAGAAGAATGTCCCCATGGTATATATTGGAAAGGATGTTCCTGTGGTGAACAGTGGGAAGGATTTCCCTGTGATGGACATTGGTGAGGAAGACCCTGTGGTAAATAGTGGTAAGGATGTCCCTGTGGTGAACAGCAGGGAGAACCTTTCTGTAGTGGACAGTGTGTAGGATGTCCCTGTGATGGAAAGAGGTGAGGTAGTCACTGAGGTGGTCAGTGGGAAAAACATCCCTGTGGTATAGAGTGGTGAGTACTTCACTGTAGTGCACACTGAGGAGGACATAACTGTGGATTTCACTCTGGAGGACATCTGTGTTGTGGACTATGGGAAGGACCTCCCTGTGGTGGATGGTGGGGAGGACCTCCCTGTGTTGGATAGTGGTGTGGATGTCAATATAGTTGACAGTTGGAAGGATGTCCCTGTGGTGGACTGTGGGAAGGACATTTCTTTGGTTTACAGTGGGAAAAACATCCATGTTGTGGACAGTGTGGAGGACCTCCCAGTGGTGGACAGTAGGAAGGATGTCACTGTGGTGGACATTGGAGAGGATGCCCCTGTGTTGGACCGTGCAGAAAACATAACTGTAGTGGACAGTGGGGTGGACATCACTTTGGTTGTCACTGGGGAGAATGTCCCTGTGCTGGACAGCTGGAAGAAACTCTCTGTGGTAGGCAGTGGGAAAGACCTCACTGTGGTGGACAGTGGGAAGGATGTCCCTGTTGTGGACAGTGGAAAGGACTTCTCTTTGGTGGACAGTGAGTAACACGTTCCTTTGGTGGACAGTGGGGAGAGCGTTTTGTGGTGGACAGTGGTGTGGACGTTTCTTTGGTGCAAAGGAGAATGTCCTTTGGTGGATATTGGGAATTATGTCCCTGCCGTGGAGTGTGCAGAGAACATCTCTGGGGTAGACAGTTGTGAGGACATCCATAGTGTGCACAGGAGGATGTTAATGTATTGCACAAGGGTGAGGACATCCCTGTTGTGCACGGGAGGATGTCCTTGTGGTGCACAGTGGGGAGGATGTCCCTGTGGTGGACAGCTGCAAGGACCTTTCTATGGTTTACAGTAGGAAGGACCTCCCTGTGGAGGACAGTGTGTAGGACGTACATGTGGTGGACTGTGGGGTGGACATCCCTGTTTTGGACAGTGGGGAAGATGTATTGTTGTGGACAGTGGGATGGCCATCTCTGTAGTGGACAGCAGGGAGGACCTCTCTGTGGTTGACAGTGGGATAGATGTCCAAGTGATGGAAAGTGGTGAGGATGTTTCTGTGTTGGACAGTGGATTGGATGTTTTTGTGTTGGACAGTGGAAAAGACCTTCCTTTGGTGGACAGTGTGGTGGATATGCCTGTGGTGGACAGTGGAGAGGACCTCCCTGTGGCGGACACTGGGGAAGATGTTTCTGTGTTGGAGAGTGGGGAGGACGTCCCTCTGGTGGACAATTGTAAGGATGTTCCTCTGTTGGAACTGGGGAGAAAGTTTCTGGGGTTGTAAGTAAAGAGGACATCTCTGAGGTGTACAGTTAAGAGGACTTCCCTGTTTTATACAGTGAGGAGGACATCCCAGTGGTGGACAGTGGTGAGGATGACCCTGTGGTTGACAGTAATAAGGATGCCCCTGTGGTGGACAGCAGGGAGGACTTCAGTTTGATGGACAGTGGGAAGGACATCCCTGTGGTGGACAATGCAAAGTATGTCCCTGTGGTTCACAGTGGTGAGGACATCCCTGTTGTGCACAGGAGGATGTCCTTGTGGTGGACAGTGGGGAGGACCACACTCCGGTGGACTGTGGGGTAGGACATCACTGTGGTGGACTGTAGAAAGGACGTCCATGTGGTGGACAGTGGGGAAGATATCCGTATTGTGGACAGTGGGAAGAATGTCCCTTTGGTGGACAGTTGGAGGGATGTCTCTGTGGTAGACAGTGGGTAGGACATTTCTGTTGTGAACATTTGGATGGACATCCTTGTGGAAGACAGTGGGGAGTATGTCCCTGTTGTACAGTGGGATGCATGTTTCTGTAGTGGACAGTTGGGAACATATTTGTGTGGTGGACAGTTAGGAAGATGTCCCTGTTGGTAAACAGTGGGAATGAAGTCCTTTTTTTGGACAGTGAAAGGATGTCCATGTGGTGAACAAAGGGAAGGACATCTCTTTTGTAGACAGTCGGGAGGTTCTCCCTGTGATGGACAGTAAGTAGGACATCCCTGTGGTGGACAGTGGGGACCATGTTTCTGTTTTGGACAACTGAGAGGACATCCCTCTGGTGGACAGTAGAGAGGACATTTCTGTGGTGAACAGTGGGAAGATGGTCCATGTGTTGGACAGTGGATAGGACATTTATGTTGTGGATTGTGGGAAAGATGTCCATGTTGTGGACATTGGGAAGGAACTCCAGGTGGTGGACAGTGGAAAACATGTCCCTGTCATGGGCAGTGGGGAGAAACAACATGCTGTGGACAGTGGGAAGGATGTCTCTGTGGTGGACCAAGGAGAGTACATTATTTAGTGGACATTGTGAAGTATGTTCCTGTTGTGGACAGCAGGGAGTACCTTTCTGTGGTGGACAGTGGGAAGGACATGCCTGTTGTGGACAGTGCATTGGATGTGCCTTTGGTGGACAGTAAAAATGACATTCCTGTGGTGGACATTAAAGAGGATTTCCCTGTGGTGGACATTGGGAAGGAGGTCCCTGTGGTGGAGAGTTAAAAGGACATGCCTGTTGTGGACAGTGTGGAGGATATCCCTGTGGTGAACAGTGGAAAGGACATCCTTGTGGTGGAGAGTAGAGAGGAATTCCCTGTGGTGGACAGTGTGAAGGAGGTCCCTGTGATGGACATTAAAAGAACATATATGGTGTGGACTGTGGGAAGGACATTCCTGTAGTGAACATTGGGAAAGACCTTTCCGTGGACAGTGGGAAGGATGACCCTCTTTTGGTCAGTGAGGAGGACATCTCTGTAATAGAAAGTGGGAAGGACATCCTTGTTATGGTCTGAGGGGAGGATAACACTGAGGTGGGCAGAGAGAAAGATATCCCTGTGGTGGACAGCAGGGAGGACATTTCTGTTTTGAATTGTGGGAAGGACATCCCCGTTGTAGACAGTGGAGAGGTTTTCCCTGTGGTGGACAGTATGGAGGATGTCCCTGTGGTGGACAGTGGGCACCACGTTTCTTTTTTGGACAACTGAGAGGACTTTACTCTGGTGGACAGTATGAAAGATGTCACTGTGGTGGACAGCAGGGAGGACTTCTCTGTAGTGGACAGTGGTAAAGATGTCCCTGTGATAGACAGTGATGAAGACGTTTCTGTGGTGGACAGTGGAAAGTATGTCACTGTTCCGGACAGTGGTGAGGACCTCCCTGTCATGGCTATTGGGAAGGACGTCCCTATGGTGAACAGTGGAAAGAATATTTCTGTGGTGGACAGTGGAGAGGACCTCCTCATGTTGGAAAGTGGAAAGGATGTCACAGTGTTGGACAGTGGTGAGGACGTTTCTGTCATGGACAGTGGTTAGGAAGTTTCTCTGGTGCAAATGAAAGCGTCCCTTTGGTGAACAGTGAAATGTACATTTCTGTGGTAGACAGTGGAGAGAAACACACTGTGGTGGGCAGTGGGAAGAACATTTATGTTGTGGAAAGTGGAAAGTAAGTCCCTGTTTTCAGTATTGGGAAGGACCTTTTTGTGGTGAACAGTGGGAAGGATATCCCTCTGGTTGAGAGTGGGGAGGACATCCCTGTGGTGGACAGTGGGAAGGACATCCCTGTGGTGGACAGTGAAGAGGACTTTTCTGTGGTGGACATTTGGGATGATATCCCTGTTTGAATAGTGGGAAAGACATTTCTTTGGTGGATAGTGGGTAGGATGTCCCTGTTGTGGAGAGTGCAGAGGATATTTCTGGGGTGGACCGTGGTGAGGACGTCCCTGTTGTGCACTGGAAGATGTCCCTTGTGGTGCACAGTCATGAGGATGTCCCTGTTGTGCACAGGAGGATGTTACTGTGGTGCACAGTAGAGAGGATGTCCGTGTTTTGAACAGTGGGAAAGGACACCCCAGTGGCAGACAGTGGGGAAACATCCCTGTGTTGGACAGTGGGGTATACATTTCTGTGGTAGATGGGGGAAGGATGTCACTGTGGTGGACAATTTGGAAGATGTCTCTGTGGTGAAAAATAGGAAGGTTCTCCCTTTGCTTGACAGTGCGAAGGATGTCCATGTGGATCACAGTGTTGAGGACATCCATGTAATGGACAGTGTGGAGAATGTCCATGTGGTGGACAGTTGGAAGAACGTCCCTGTGGTGGACTTTGGGAAGAACATCCCTTTGGTGGACAGTAGGAAGTATGTCCATGTGTTGGACAGTGGGGAAAATCTTTCTGTGGTGGAGAGTGTGAAGGACATCCCTGTTGTGGACAGTAGGGAGGATGTCACTGCTTTGACAATGGTAAGGAGATCCCTGTGGTGGATAGTAGATAGGACCTCTCTGTGGTGAACAGTGGGAAGAAGGTCCCTTTGGTGGAGAGTGGGAAGGACATTTATGTTGGGGATTGTGGGAAGGATGTACATTTGTGGACATTGGGAAGGAACTAGTTGTGTTCTACTGTGGCAAACATGTCCCTCTTGTGTATAGTGGAAAGGACCACCATGTGGTGGACAGTGGGGAGGACGACCCTGTGGTGGACAGATTAAAGGACATCATTGTGTGGATATTAGGAAGTACGTTCCTGTTGTGGACATCAGGGTATACCTTTCTGTGGTGGACAGTGGGAAGAACATGCCTGTTGTGGACAGTGCATTGGACATCCCTGTGATGAGCAGTGGAAAGGACATCCCTGTGGTGGACTGTAGAGTGGACTTCCCTGTGGTGGACTGTGGGAGGAGGTCCCTGTGGTGGACAATGGAAGGACATATATGGTGTGGACTATGGGGAGGACGTCCCTTTTGTGGACATTGTTAAAGAACTTTGGTGGAAATTGGGAAAGATGACCTTCTTGTGGACAGTGGGGAGGATGTGCCAGTGGTGAAAAATGGGAAGGACATCCCTGTTATGATATGAGGGGAGGATATCACTGATGTGGACAGAAGGAAAGACATCCCTGTGGTGGACAGCAGGAAGGAACATTCTGTTTTGAATTGTGGGAAAGACATCCCTGTTGTAAACAGTGGGGAGGACATCCCTTTAGTGGACAGTGTGGAGGATTTCACTGTGGTGGACAGTGGGGAGGATTTTACTGTGGTGCACTGGAGAACATCCTTGTGGGGCATAGTCAGAAGGATGTCCATATGGTGGAGAGGGCGGAGGAAATCTCTGTGGTGGACAGTGATTAGGACATCCTGTTGTGCCCAGTGGTGAGGATGTCTCTGTTGTTTACAGTGGGAAGGACTTCACTGTGTTTGATAGTTGTGAGGGCATCCCTATTGTGGAAAGTTGGGAGGATGTCCCAGTGGTAGAGTCTTGAGAGGATTTCACTGTGGTGGACAGTGCAGATGACTGCCTTGTAGAGTAAGAACAATGTTCCTGCGGTTCACAAGAGAATGTCTCTTTGGTTTACAGTGAGAAGTATGTCCTTGTAGTGGGGAGTGCAGAGGAAATCTCTGGGGTGTACAGTGGTAAGAACATCCCTGTTGTTCCCAGGATGATGTCCCTGAGGTGTACAATGGGGAGGACATCTCTGTGGTGGTCAGGCAGAAGGATGTTCCTTTTGGGACAGTGGGGAGGATTTCCCTGTGGTGGGCAATGTGTAGGATGTCCCTGTGTTTTACAGTGTGGAGGATATGCATGTTGTGGACAGTGGTGAGGATGTCCCTGTAATGGACATTTGTGAGGACAACTATGTTGTGGACAGTGGTAAGGATGTCCTTGTGGTACACAGTAGGATGTCCCCGTGGTCCTCTGTGGGAAGGACATCACTTTGGTGAACAGTGGGAAGGATGTCCCTGTGGTGGACATCCCTTGGTGAACAGTGGTTAGAATGTTTCTGTTGTGCACAGGAGAACATCTCTTTGGTGGACTTAAGGAAGGATTTCCCTGTTGTGGAGAGCGCAGAGGACATCTCTGGGGTGGATAGTGGTGAGGACGTCTCTGGTGTGCACTTGAAGATGTCCCTGTGATGCACAGTTGTCAGCACATCCATGTTGTGAAGAGGAGATTGCTCCTCTGGTGTACCTTAGTGAGGATGTCCCTGTCTTGAACAGTGGGAAAGAACACCCCTGTGGTGGACATTGATGAAAACCCTGTGATGAAAAGTGAGGAAACATCCCTGTGGTGGACACTAGGGTTTATGTCTCTGTGGTAGATGAAGAAAGGATGTCCCTGTGGTGACCATTGGGAAGGATGTCCCTGTTGTGGAAAGTGGGAAGGATGTCCCTGTGGTGGACAGTGGTGACGACCTTTCTGTGGTGCACTGGAGAGCATCCCTTTGGTGAACTGTGGGAAGGATGTCTCTGTTTTGGAAAGTGCAGAGGACATCTCTGGGGTGGACAGTGGTGAGGACATGTATTGAGTGCACCAGAAGCTGTCCCTGTGGTGCACATTCGTGAGGATGTCTCTGTTGTACACAGGACGATGTCCCTGTGGTGCACAGTGGGGAGGATGGCCTTGTGGTTTACAGTGGAAGGAAGTACCTGTGTTTGACAGTTGGGAGAAAATCCCTGTGGTGGACTGTAGGAAGGACGTCTCTGTGGTAGACATTGGTGAGAGAATTTCACTGTGGTGGACAGTGGGGATGATGGCCTTGTGGACAGTGGGGAGGAAGTCCTGTGGTGCACAAGAAAACATCTCTTTGGTGGACAGTGGGATGGATTTCCCTGGAGTAGAGAGTTCAGAGGACATCTCTGAAATGGACAGGGGTAAGAACATTTCTGTTATGCACAAAAGAATGTCCCTGTGATACACAGTGGAAAGGATGTTCCTGTGGTGTACAGTGGGAAGGATTTCCCTGTGATGGACATTGGTGAGGACAACCCTGTGGTAAAAAGTGGTAAGAATGTCCCTGTGGTGGACAGAAAAGAGAACCTGTCTGTGGTGGACAGTGGGTAGGATATCCCTGTGAGAAAAAGATTGGATGTAGTCACTGAGGTGGTTGATGGGAAGGACATCCCTGTTGAATTGAGTGGTGAATACTTCACTGTAGTGCACACTGAGGAGGACATCCCTGTGGATTACACTGTGGAGGACATCCATGTGGTGGACTATGGGGAGGGCCTCCCTGTGGTGGATGGTGGGGAGGATCTCCATGTGGTGGACAGTGGGGTGGATGTCCATGTAGTCGACTGTTGGAAGGAGGTCCCTGTGGTGGACTGTGGGCAGGACATTTCTTTAGTTTATAGTGGGAAGGACATCCATGTTGTGGACAGTGGGGAGGACCTCCCTGTGGTGGACAGTAGGAAGGATGTCTCTGTGGTGGACATTGGTGAGGACGCCCCTGTGTTGGACCGTGCAGAAAACATTCCTGTGGTGGACAGTGGGGTAAACATCCCTTTGGTTGACACTGGGGAGGATGTCCCTGTGGTAGACAGTTGGAAGGACATCTTTCTAGTGGACAGCGGGAAGGATGTCCCTGTAGTAAATAGTTGGAAGGACGTCCCTGTTGTGGACAGTGGAGAAGAATTCCCTTTGGTGGACAGTGGGGAGTACGTACCAGTGGTGGACAATGGGGAGGACGTCTTGTTGTGGACACTGGTGAGGACGTTTCTCTGATGCAAAGGAGAATGTCACTTTGTTGGACATTGGGAATGCTGTCTCTGTTGTGGAGAGTGCAGAGAATATCTCTTGGGAAGACAATGTTGCAGATGTCCCTGTGGTTCATAGTCATGAGGATGACCCTGTTGTGTACAGGAGGATGTCCCTGTGGTGCACAGTTGGGAGGATGTTCCTGTTTTGAACAATGGGAAAGAACACCCCTGTATTCAAAATTGGTGAGGATGCCCCTGTTGTGGACAGTGGGGAACATCTCTGTGGTGGACAGTGAGGTGGAGATCTTTGTGGTTGACCAGGGAAAGATTTCCCTGTGGTTAAGATTGCTGAGGACAACTCTGTGTTGGACATTGGTGAGAATATACCAGTGGTGGACATTGGGCAGGATGTCCCTGTGGCTGACAGAGTGTAGGACGTTTTCGTGGTAGACAGTGGGGAGGTGGTATCTGTGGTGGACAGTGGGAAAAATGTCCTTGTGGTGGACAGTGAGGAGGATGTCCCTGTGGTGAATAGTGAAAAGGACATCACTGTGGTTGACAGTAGATAGGACCTCCCTGTGGTAGACAATATGAAGGATGTCCATGTTGTGGAGAGTGAGAAAGATGTTTATGTTTTGGACAGTAAAAAGAATGTTACTTTGTGGACATTGGGAAGGACCTCCTTGTGGTGAACAGTGAGATGGACATCCATTTGGTGGAGAGTTGGGAGGACATCCCTGTGGTTGACAGTAAGAAGGACATCCCTGTGGTGGACAGTGAAGAGGAACTCTCTGTGTTGGACAGTTTGAATGACATTCCTGTGGTGGACAGTGGGAAGGATGTTTTTTTGTGGAGAGTGGGGAGGACATCCCTGTGGTGGACAGGCAGAAGGACGTCCCTGTGGTGAACACTGTGGAAGATATCCCTGTGGTGGACAGTGGTAAGGAAATCCCTGTGCTGGACAGTGATTAGGATGTCCCTGTGGTGGACAGTGGTGAGGATGTTTCTGTGGTGCACAAAAAATGTCCCTATTTTGGAGAGTGCAGAGGACTTCTCTGGGGTGGACAGTGGTGTGGACGCCTGTGGTGTGCACCAGAAGATGTTCCTGTGGTGCACATTCATGAGGACATCTCTGTTGCGCACAGGAGGATGTTCCTGTGGTGCACAGAGGGGAGTATGTCCCTGTGGTTTACAGTGGGAAGGATGTCCCTATGTTTGACAGTTGGGATGAAATCCCTGTGGTGGATTGTGGCAACGATGTCTCAGTGGTGGACATTGGTGAGAGAATTTCACTGTGGTGGAAAGTGGGGATGATGGCATTGTGGACAGTGGGGAGGACGCTCCTTTGGTGCACAAGAAAACGTGTCTTTGGTGGACAATGGGAAGGATTTCCCTGGAGTGGAGTGTGCAGCGGACATCTCTGCAATGGACAGTGGTAAGAACATTTCAGTTATGAACAGAAGAATATCCCTGTAGTGTACAGTGAAAAGGATGTTCCTGTGGTGAACAGTGGGCAGGATTTCCCTGTGGTGGACATTGGTGAGGACGACCCTGTGGTAAATAGTGGTAAGGATGTCCTTGTGGTGGTCAGCAGGGAGAACCTTCTTCAGTGGACAGTGGGTAGGATGTCCCTGTGATGGAAAGAGGGGAGGTAGTCACTGAGGTGGTCAGTGGGAAGGACTTCTCTGTGGTATAGGGTCATGAGTACTTCACTGTAGTGCACACTGAGGAGGACATCCCTGTGGATTTCACTGTGGAGGACATCCGTGTAGTGGACTATGAGGAGGACCTCCTGTGGTGGATGGTGGGGAGGACCTCCCTGTGTTAGACAGTGGGGTGGATATCCATGTAGTCAACAGTTGGAAGGATATCCCTGTGGTGGACTGTGGAAAGGACATTTCTTGGGTTTACAGAGGGAAGGACATCCATGTTGTGGACAGTGGGGCGGACCTTTCTGTGGTGGACAGTAGGAAGGATATCCCTTTGGTGGATATTGGTGAGGACGCCCCTGTGTTGGACCGTGCAGAAAACATCCCTGTGGTAGACATTGGGGTAAACATCCCTTTGGTTGACACTGGGGAGGATGTCCCTGTGGTAGACAGTTGGATGAACATATTTCCTGTGGTAAATAGTTGGAAGGACATCCCTGTTGTGGACAGTGGAGATGAATTCCCTTTGGTTGACAGTGGGGAGTACGTCCCTGTGGCGGACAATGGGGAGGACGTCTTGTGGTGGACAGTGCTGAGGACGTTTCTCTGGTGCAAAGGAGAACGTCACTTTGTTGGACATTGGGAATGCTGTTCCTGTTGTGGAGAGTGCGGAGAACATCTTAGGGGTAGACAGTGGTGCAGATGTTCCTGTTGTGCACTGGAAGATGTCCCTGTGGTACATAGTCATGAGGATGACCCTGTTGTGCACAGGAGCATGTCCCTGTGGTGCACAGTGGGAAGTATGTTCCTGTTTTGAACAATGGGAAAGAATGTGGTGGACAGTAGGAAGGATATCCCTTTGGTGGACATTGGTGAGGATTCCCCTGTTGTGGACAGTGGGAAAACATCTCTGTGGTGGACAGTGTGGTGGACGTCTTTGTGGTTGACAGGGGAAAGATATCCTTGTGGTTAAGAGTGCTGAGGACAACTCTGTGTTGTGAACAGTTTGGAGGACATCCCTGTGGTGGACAGAGGGGAGATGACACTGTTTTGGACAGTGTTAAGGACAACCCTGTGGTGCACAGTAGTGAGAACATCACTGTTTTGCACAGGAAGATATCCTTGTGGTGTACAGTGGAGAGGACCACACTCTGGTGGACTGTGGGTTAGGATGTCCCTGTTGTAGACAGTAGGAAGGATGTCCCTGTGGTGGACAGTAGAGAGAAACACACTGTGGTGGACTGTGGGAAGAACATTTATGTTGTAGACTGTGGGAAGAACATCTCTGTTGTGGACATTAGGAAAGACCTCCTTGTGGGGAACTGTTGGAAGAATGTCCCTCTTGTGGACAGAGGGGAGAAAGCCACTTAGGTGGACAGTGGGAAGGACATTCCTGGGGTGGACAGTGAAGAAGACTTCTCTGTGTTGGACATTTGGGTTGACACCCCTGTGGTGAATAGTGGGAAAGACGTTTCTTTGGTGGAAAGTGGGGAGGATGTCCCTGTCGTGGAGAGTGCAGAGGTCATCTCTGGGGTGGAGAGTGTTGCTGACATCCCTGGTGTGCAAAGGAGGATGTCCCTGTGGTGCACAGTGGTGAGAATAACCTTGTTGTGCACAGGAAAATGTCCGTGTTGTGCAAAGTGGGTAGGATGTCCCAGTGGTGAACAGTGAAAAGGATGTCACTGTGGTAAATAATTTGAAGGATGTCCCTATGGTGGACAGTGGGAAGGACGTCCCTTTGGTGTACAACCAGGAGGACTTCTCTATGGTGGACTGTATGAAGGACATCCTTGTGGTGGTCAGTGTGGGTGGATGTCCCTGTTGTGGACAGTGGGGAAGATGTCTCTGTGGTGGACAGTTGAAACATGTACCATTGGTGGATAGTGTGAAGGATGTCCCTTTGCTGTTCAGTGGGAAGGACGTTCCTGTGGTAGACAGTGGGTAGCATGTCCCTGTGGAGGGCAGTGGGTAGAATGTCTTTGTGGTGGACAGTGGGAAGGACATCTCTGTTGTGGACAGTGAAGAGGATATTTCTGTGGTGGACAGTGGGAAGAACGTCCTTGTTGTTGACAGTAGGAAGGACATACATGTGGTGGAGTATGGGAAAGATGTCCCTGTGATGGACAGTTGGGTGGACATCTCTGTGTTGAACAGTGGTAAGAATGTTTCCGTGTTGCACAGGAGAAAGTCTCTTTGGAGGACCATAGTAAGGATTTCCCTGTTGTGGAGAGTGCAGAGGACATCTCTGGGGTGGACAGTGGTGAGGACATCCCTGGTGTGCACTGGAAGATGTCCCTGTGGTGCACAGTCGTGAAGACATCCATGTTGTGAACAGGAGATTTTTCCTGTGGTGCACAGTAGGGAAAATATCCCTGTCTTAAGCAGTGGGAAAAAACACCCCAGTGGTGGACATTGATGAGGACAACACTGTGGTGGAGAGTGGGGAAACATCCCTGTGGGGGACAGTGGGGTTTACGTCTCTGTGGTAGACGAGGGAAGGATGTCACTGTGGTGGACAATTTAGAGGATGTCCCTGTGGTGAACAGTGGGAAGGACATCACTTTGGTGGACAGTTGGAAGGACATCTCTGTGGTAGACAGTGGTGAGAATGTCCATGTGATGGACAGTGAGGAAGATGTCCGTGTGGTGGACAGTTGGAAGAATGTCCCTGTGTTGGACTGTTGGAAGGACATCCCTTTGTGGACAGTGGGTATAACGTCCCTGTGGTGGACAATGGGTTGGACCACGCTATGGTGGACTGTGGGAAGGATGGCCCAGTGGTAGACAATGGGAAGGATGACCCTGTTGTGGAAAGTGGGAAGGACATCCCTGTGGTGGACAGTGGTGAGGACGACCCTGTAGTGGACAGTGGTAAGGATGCCCCTGTGGTGGACAGCAAGGAGGACCTCACTTTGTTGGACTGTGGGAAGGACGTCCCTGTGGTGGACAATGAAAAGTATGTCCCTGTGGTGAGGACATCCCTGTTGTGCACAGGAGGATGTTGTTGTGGTTGACAGTGGGGAGGATCATACTCTGGTGTTCTGTGGGTTAGGACATCACTGTAGTGGACAGTGGGAAGGACGTCCATGTGGTGTACAGTGGGGAAGATGTCTGTTTTGTGGACAGTGGGAAGGAAGTCCCTTTGGTGGACAGTTGGAAGGATGTCCCTGTGGTGGACTGTGGGAGAAACTCCTTGGAGTGGACAGTTGGGGAGATGTCCCTGTGGTGGAGAGTGGGTAGGACCTTTCTGATGTGGAAAGTTGGATGGACATCCTTGTGGAAGACAGTGGGGAGTATGTCCCTGTTGTGTACAGTGGGATGGATGTTTCTGTAGTGGTCAGTTGAGAACATATTTGTGTGGTAGACAGTTAGCAAGATGTCCCTGTGGTAAACAGTGGTAATGAAGTCCCTTTTTGGACAGTGAAAGGATGTCCATGTGGTGGACAATAGGAAGGACCTCCATATTCTAGACAATGGGGAGGTTCTCCCTGTGGTGGACAGTAAGTAGGACGTCCTTGTGGTGGACAGTGGGGACCAAGTTTCTGTTTGGACAACTGAGAAGACAATACTGTGGTGGACAGTGTGAAGGACGTCCCTGTGGTGGACAGCAGAAAGGACCGCTCTGTGGTGTACAGTGGTAAAGATGTCCCTGTGATAGACAGTGATGCGGGTGTTTCTGCGGTCAACAGTGGAAAGGACGTCCCTGTTGTGAACAGTGGTGATGAAGTTTCTCTTATGCAAAGGAAAACTTCCCTTTGGTGGACAGTGGAAAGTACATCTCTGTGGTGGACAGTTGAGAGAAACAGACTGTGGTGCACATTGGGAAGAACATTTATGTTGTGGACAGTGAGAAGGAAGTCCCTGTAGTCGATATTGGGAAGGACCTCCTTTTGGTGAACAATGGAGAAAATGTCTGTGTTGTGGACAGTGGGAAGGATGTCCCTTTGGTGGACAGTGGGAAGGATGTCCCTGTGGTGGACTGTGGGGGAGGAACTCTGTGGGGGGAAATTTGAGAGGATGTCCCTGTGGTGGACAGTGGTTTGGACATTTGTGTTGTGGACAGTGGGATGGACGTCCTTGTGGAGGACAGTTTGGAGTATGTCCCTGTTGTGTACAGTGGGATGGATGTTTCTGTAGTGGACAGTTGGGAACATATTTGTGTGGTGGACAGTTAGGAAGACATCCCTGTGGTAAAGAGGACTTTTCTGTGTTTGACATTTGGGATGACATCTCTGTGGGGAATAGTGGGAAAGACTTTTCTTTGGTGGATAGTGGGGAGGATGTCCCTGTCGTGGAGAGTGCAGAGGTCATCTCTGAAGTAGAGAGAGTTTCTGGCATCCCTGGTGTGCAAAGGAGGATGTCCCTGTGGTGCATAGTGATGAGGATATTTCTGTTGTGCACAGGAATATGCCCCTGTTGTGCAAAATGTGTAGGATGTCCCAGTGTTGAACAGTGAAAAGCATGTCACTCTGGTGGACAATTTAGAGGATTTCCCTGTGGTGGACAGTAGGAAGTATGCCCTTAAGGTAGACAGTGGGAAGGACATCCTTGAGGTGGACACCGAGGAGGACCTTTCTGTGGTGGACAGTGGGAAGGACGTTCCTGTTGTGGACAATTTGGAGGATGTCACTGGTTTGAACAGTAGTAAGAACATTACTGTGGTAGACAGTACAGAGGACCTTTCTGTGGTGAACAGTGGGAAGAAAGTCCATGTGTTGGACAGTGGGGAGGACATTTACGTTGTGAATTGTGGGAAGGACATCCATGTTTTTGATATTTGGAAGGACCTCCGTGTGGTGTACAGTGGGAAGCATGTCCCTCTCGTGGACAGAAGGAAGAGACATCATGTGGTGGACATTGGAAAGGATGTCCCTGTAGTGCAGAGAGGGGAGGTCATCACTTAGGTGGACAGTGGTAAGGACATCCCTGTGGTGGATAGTAGAGAGGACCTCTCTGTGGTGAACAATGGCAATATGGTCCCTTTGGTGGAGACTGGGAAGGACATTTATGTTGTAGATTTTGAGAAGGAGTTACATGTTGTGGACATTGTGGAGGACCTCTGTGTGGTGAACAGTGGCAAGCATGTCCCTCTGGTGGACAGTGGGGAAGATCACCATGTGGTGGAGAGTGGGAAGGACGTCCATGTGGTGTACAGTGGAAAGAACATCATTGAGGTGGACATTAGGAAGTATGTTCCTTTTGTGGACAGCAGGGTGTACCTTTCTTTGGTGGACAGTGAAAAGTACATAACTGTTGTGGACACTGTGGTGGACATCCCTGTGGTGGACACTAGAAATGACATCCCTGTGGTGGATATTAGAGACGACTTCCTTGTGGTGGACAGTGGGAAGGAGGTCCCTGTGGTGGAGAGTGAAAAGAGCATGCCTGTTATGGACAGTGCGGTGGACATCCCTGTGGTGGACATTGGAAATGACATCCCTGTCGTGGACAGTAGAGAGGACTTCCCCGTGGTGGACAGTGGGAAGGAGGTCCCTGTGGTGGACATTAGAAGGATATATATGGTGTAGACTGTGGGAAGGACATCCCTGTTGTGAACATTGGGAAAGACATTTTGGTGAAATGTTGGAAGGATGACCCTCTTGTGGATAGTCGGGAGGATGTCCCTGTGGTGGAAAGTTGAAAGGATATCCCTGTTATGGTCTGAGGGCATGATATCCTTGTTGTAGACAGTGGGGAGGACATCCCAGTGGTGGACAGTGGGTAGGATTTCACTGTGGTGGACAGTGAGGAGGGTGTTACTGTGGTGCACCAGAGAACGTCATTGTGGTGCATAATAAGAAGGATGTCCATATGGTGGAGATTGCGGAGGACATCTCTGTGGTGGACAGTGGGGAGGATGTTACTGTGGTGCACTGGAGAACGTCCTTGTGGTGCATAGTCAGAAGAATGTCCATATGGTGGAGAGTTAGGAGAACATCTCCTTGGTGGACAGTGGTTAGGACATCCCTGTTGTGCACAGGAGAATGTCCTTTTGGTGCACAGTGGGGAAGATGTCCCTGTTGATTACAGTGTGAAGGACTTCACTGTGTTTGATAGTTGGGAGGACATCCATGTTATGGACAGTTGAGAGGATGTCTCTGTGTTGGAGTGTTGAGAGGAATTCACTGCGGTGGACAGTGTGGATGAAGGCCTTGTGGACAGTAAGGACAACACTCCTGTGGTGCACAAGAGAATGTCTCTTTGGTGGACAGTGAGAAGGATGACCTTGTAGTGGGGAGTGCAGAAGACATCTCTGGGGAGGACAGTGGTAACAACCTCCCTGTTGTGCACAGAAGGATGTCCCTGTGGTGTACAGTGGGAAGCACATCCCTGTGGTGGACAGTGAAGAGGACTTCCCTGTGGTGGACCATTGAAATGACGTCCTTGTGATCAACAGTGGGATGGACGTCACTTTGGAGGACAGTAGGGAGGACATCACTGTGGTGGACAGGCAGAAGGTTGTCCCTGTGGTGGACAGAGTGGAAGAGGTCCATGTGGTTGACAGTGGGGAAGATGTCTGTGTTGTGGACAGTGGGAAGGATGTCCCTTTGGTGGACAGTGGAAAGGAGTTCCCTGTTGTGGACTGTGGGGGAGGAACTCCTTGCAGTGGACAGTTGGGAGAATGTCACTTTGGTGGACAGTCAGTAGGACCTTTTTGTTGTTGACAGTGGGATGGACCTCCTTGTGGAAGATAGTGTGGAGTACGTCCTGGTTGTGAACATTGGGATGGATGTTTCTGTAGTGGACAGTTAGGAACATATTTGTGTGGTGGACAGTTAGAAGATATCCTTATGGTACACAGTGGTAAGGAAGTCCTTTGTGTAGACAGTGAAAGGATGTCCATCTGGAGGAAAATGGGAAGGACGTCCCTGATGTAGACAGTGCAGAGATTCTCCCTGTGGTGGACAGTAAGTAGGACATCCTGTGGTGGACAGTGGGGAGGATGTTTCTGTTTCAGATTACTGAGAGGATGTTAATGTGGTGGACAGTGTAAAGGACATCCTTGTGGTGGACAGTGGTAAAGATGTCTCTGTGATGGACAGTGATGAAGATGTTTCTGTGGTGGACAGTGGAGAGGACCTCCTCATGGTGGAAAGTGGAAAGGACGTCAAAGTGGTGGACAGTGGTGAGGATGTTTCTCTTGTGGACAGTGGTGAGGAAGTTTCTCTGGTGCAAAGAAAAATGTCACTTAGGTGGACAGTGGAAAGTACATCTCTGTGGTGGACAGTAGAGAGCAACACACTGTGGTGGACAGTGGGAAGAACATTTATGTTGTGGACAGTGTGAAGGAAGTCCCTGTTGTTGATATTGGGAAGTACCTCATTGTGGTGAACAGTGGGAAAGATGTCTCTGTCGGGGAGAGTAGAGAGACATCTCAGTGGTGGAGAGTATTGCTGACATACCTGGTATGCAAAGGACGATGTCCATGTGGTCCGCATTGCTGAGGATATACCTGTTGTGAACAGGAAAATGTCCCTGTTGTGTAAAGTGGGTAGGATGTCCCAGTGGTGAACAGTGAAAAGGATGTCACTGTGGTGGACAATTTGCAGGATGTCCCCGTGGTGGACAGTGGGAAGGATGTCCCTTTGGTGGACAGTGGAAAGAAATCCCTATGGTAGACATTCAGAATGACATCCCTATGGCGGACATTGGCGAGGACCATTCTGTGGTGGAGTGTGGGAACGACATTCCTGTTGTGAACAGTGGGGAGGTTGGCAGTGTTTTGAACAGTCATAAGGACATCTCTGTGGTGGACAGTAGAGAGGACCATTCTGTGGTGAAGAGTGTGAAGAAGTTCTATGTTTTGGACAGTGGGGACGACATTTATGTGGGAAGGACGTCCATGTTGTGGACATTGGGAAGGACCTCCATGTGGTGGACAGTGGGAAGCATGACCCTCTCATGGACAGTGGGGAGAAAAATCATGTGGTGGACAGTGGGAAGGACATCTCTGTGGTGGACCTAGAGAGGACATAATTTAGTGGACATTGGGAAGGAATTTCCTGTTGTAAACAGCAGTGTGTACATTTCTGTGATGAACAGTGGGAAGGACATGCCTGTTGTGGACAGTGCAGAGGATGTCCCTTTGATGAACAGTGGAAAAGACATCCTTCTGGTGGACTTTAGAGAGGACTTCCCTGTGGTGGACAGTGGGAAGAAAGTCCCTGTTGTGGACCATGGAAAGGACATGCCTGTTGTAGACTGGGCAAAGGACATCCCTGTGGTGTACAGTAGAAAGGACATACCTGTGGTGGACAACAGAGATGATTTCTCTGTGATGGACAGTGAGAAGATTGTCCCTGTGGTGGACATTGGAAGGACACATATGTTGTGGACTGTGGGAAAAATGTCCTTGTTGTGGACATTGGGCAAGACCTCCTTGTGGTGAGCAATGGGAAGGATGTTGCCCTGGTGGACATTGGTGAGGAACTCCCTGTTGTGGACATTGGGAAGGATGTCCCTGTGGTGTAGAGAGGGGAGGTCATCACTTAGGTGGACAGTGGTAAGGACATCCATGTGGTGGATAGTAGAAAGGACCACTCTGTGGTGAACAGTGGGAAGAAGGTTCCTGTGGTGGAGAGTGGGAAGGACATTTATGTTGTCGATTGTGGGAAGGACGTCCATGTTGTGGACATTGGGAAGGGCCTCCATGTGTTCTACAGTGGCAAGCATGTCCCTCTAGTGGACAGTGAGGAGGACAACAATGTGGTGAACAGTGGGAAGGACCTCACTCTCGTGGACAAAGAAAAAGACATCATTGAGTTGGGCATTAGGAAGCACGTTCCTGTTGTGGACAGAAGGGTGTACCTTTCTGTGGTGGACAGTAGGAAGGAAATGCCTGTTGTGGACAGTGTGGTGGACATCCCTGTAGTGGACAGTGGAAAGGACATCCCTATGGAGGACATTAGAGAGGAGATCTCTGTGGTGAACAGTGGGAAGGATGTCCCTCTGGTGGAGAGTAAAAAGGACATTCCTGTTGTGGACAGTGCAGAGAATATCACTGTGGTGAACAGTGGAAAGGATATCCCTGTGGTGGACAGTAGAGAGGACTTCCCTGTGGTGGACAGTGGGAAGGAATTCCCTGTGATGGACATTGGCAGGACATATATGTTGTGGACTGTGGGAAGGATGTCCCTGTTTTGGACATTGGGAAAGACATTTTGGTGGACAGTGGGAAGGATGACCCTCTTCTGGACAGTTGGGAGGACGTCCCTGTGGGGGAAAGTGTAAAGTACATCCTTGTTATGTTCTGAGGGGAGGATATCACCGAGGTGGACAGAGGGAAGGATGTCCCTGTGGTGGACAGCAGGAAGGGCCTTTCTGTTTTGAATTGTAGGAAGGACATACCTGTTGTAGACAGTGGGGAGGAAATCTCTGTGGTGGGAAGTTGGGAGGATTTCACTGTGGTGGACAGTGGGGAGGATGTTACTGTGGTGCACTGGAGAATGTCCTTGTGGTGCATAATCAGAAGGATGTCCATATGGTGGAGAGTGTGGAGGACATCTCTGTGTTGTTCAGTGGTTAGGATATCCCTGTTGTGCCCAGTGGGGAGGATGTCCCTCTTGTTTGCAGTGGGATTGACTTCACTGTGTTTGATACTTGAGAGGACATCCCTGTTGTGGACAGTTGGCAGGATGTCACTGTGGTGGAGTGTTGAGAGGATTTCACTGTGGTGGACAGTGTAGATGACGGCCTTGTTGACTGTAAGAACAACGTTCCTCTGGTGCACAAGAGAATGTCTCTTTGGTGGACAGTGAAAAGGATGTCCTTGTAGTGGGGAGTGCAGAGGACATATCTGGGGTGTACAGTAATAATAACATTCCTGTTGTGCACAGGAGGATGTTGCTGCATTGTACAGTGGGGAGAACATCACTGTGGTGGACAGGCAGAATGATTTTACTGTTGTAGACAGTGGGGAGGACTTACCTGTGGTGGAAAATGTGTAGGATGTCCTTGTGGTTTACAGTGTGGAGGATATATTTGTTATGGACAGTGGTGAGGACGACCCTATAGTGGACATTGTTGAGGACAACCATGTTGTGGGCATTGGTAAGGCTGTCCTTGTGGTACACAGGAGGAAGTCCCTGTGGTGGACAGTAAAAAGGACATCTCTTTGGTGAACAGGGAAAAGGATGTACCTGTGGTGGACAGTTACGAGGACCTCCCTGTGGTGGACAGTGGAGAGGACGTTTCTGTGGTGGATAGTGTGATGTACATGTTTGTTGTGGACAGTGCAGAAGACACCAATATGGTGGACAGTGTAAAGGACATCCCTGTGGTGGACAGTAAAGAGGACTTCCCTGTGGTGGACAGTGGGAAGGAGGTCCCTGTGGTGGACCATAGAAAGGATATGCCTGTTGTGGAATGGGGTGAAAACATCGCTGTGTTGGACAGTGAAAAGGACATACATGTGGTGGACAGTAGAGAGGTCTTCCCTGTGGTAGACAGTGGGAAGGAGGGTCCTGTGGTGGACCATGGAAAGCACATGCCTGTTGTGGACAGGGCAGAGGACATCCCTCTGGTGGACAGTGGAAAGGACATATCTGTGGTGGACTGTAGAGAGGACTTTCCTGTGGTGGAGAGTGAGAAGGAGGTCCCTGTGGTGGACATTGGAAGGACATATATGTTGTGGACTGTGGGAAGGACGTCCCTGTTTTGCGCATTGGGAAAGACCTCCTTGTGGTGAACAGTGGGAATTATGTCACTCTGGTGGACATTGGGGAGGAACTCCCTGTGATGGACAGTGGGAAGGATGTCCCTGTGGTGGAGAGAGGGGAGGTCATCACATAGGTGGACAGTGGTAAGGACATCTCTATGGTGGATAGTAGAGAGGACCTCTCTGTGGTGAACAGTGGGAAGAAGTTCCCTGTGGTGGAGAGTGGGAAGGATATTTATGTTGTGCATTGTTGGAAGGACATACATTTTGTGGACATTGTAAAGGAACTCCATGTGTTCTACAGTGGCAAGCATGTCCCTCTGGTGGACATTGGGAAGGACCACGATGTGGTGGACAATGTGTAGGATGTCTGTGTGGTTTACAGTGTGGAGGATATTCATGTTGTAGTCACTGGTGAGGATGTCCCTGTAGTGGATATTGGTGAGGACAACCATGTTGTGGACAGTGTTAAGAATGTCCTTGTGGTACACAGGAGGATGTCCCTGTGGTGGACAGTGGGAAGGACATCTCTTTGTTAAACAGTACAAAGTATGTCCCTGTGGTGGACAGTTGAGAGGACCTTCCTTTAGTGGACATTGCAGAGGACGTTTCTGAAGAGGACAGTGGGATGTACATGTTGTGGACTGTGTGTAGGATGTCAATTTGGTGGACAGTGGAAAGAACTTCCCTGTGGTGGACAGTGAAAAGGAGGTCCCTGTGGTGGACAGTGGCAAGGACATATATGTTGTGGACAGTGGGAAGGACATCATTGTTGTGGACTTTGGGAAAGACTTCTCTGTGGTGGACAGTGGGAAGGGTGTGCCTCTGGGGAGGACCTCCTTGTGCTGGACAGTGGTATAGACATCTCTGTTATGATCTAAGGAGAGGATATCACTGAGGTGGACAGTGGGAATGATGTCCTCTTCGTGGACAGCAGGGAGGACCTTTCTGGTGTGAATATTGGGAAGGACATCCCTGTTGTAGACAGTGGGGAGGACATCCTGGTGGTGGAAAGTGGGAAGGATTTCACTGTGATGGACAGTGGAGAGGACGTTACTGTGGTGCACTGGAGAATGTTTCTGTGGTGCATAGTTGGAAGGATGTCCATATGGTGGAGAGTGTGGAGGACATCTCTGTGGTAGACAGTGATTAGGACATCCCTGTTGTACACAAGAAGATGTCCCTTTTGTGCACAGTAGGGAGGATGTTCCTGTTGTTTACAGTGGGAAGGACTTCACTGTGTTTGATAGTTGGGAGTACATCCATGTTGTGGACACTTGGGAGGATGTCACTGTGTTGGAGAGTTGAGATGATTTCTTTGTGGTGGACAGTGTGGATGACGGCCTTGTGGACAGTAAGAACAATGCTCCTGTGGTACAGAAGAGAATGTCTCTTTGGGGGACAGTGAGAAGGATGACCTTGTAGTGGGGAGTGCAGAAAACATCTCTGGTTTAGACAGTGGTAAGAACATCCCTGTTGTGCACAGGAGGATGTCCCCATGGTGTACAGTGTGAAGGGCATCCCTGTGGTAGACAGTGAAGAGGACTTCCCTGTGGTGGACCATTGAAATGACATCCTTGTTGTCGACAGTGGGAAGGACGTCCCTTTGGAGGACAGTGGTGAGGACAACACTGTGGTGGACAGGTCGAAGGATGTCCTTATGGTAAACAGTGAGTATGATGTCCCTGTGGTTTACAGTGCAGAGGATATTTGTGTAGTGGATGGCGGTGAGGTCTTCACTGTAGTGCATATTGTTGAGGACAACCATGTTGTGGACAGTGGTAAGGATGTCCTCGTAGTACAAAGGAAGATGTCCTTGTGGTGGACAGTGGGAAGGACATCTGCTTGGTGGACCATGGAAAGGAGGTCCCTATGTTGGACAGTGGGGAGGATATTTCTGTTGTGGACAGTGGGATGGACGTCTCTGTGGTGGAATGTGGGGAGAACATCACTTTGGTGGACAGTGGGGAGGACGTTTCTGTGGTGGTAAGTGGGAAGACTCTCCCTGTGGTGGACAGCAGGAATGACATCTCTGTGTTCTAGAGTGGGGAGGACATCTCTCTTGAGGACAGTGGAAAGATATTCCTGTGGTGCACAGTTGTGAGGACATCCCTTTTGTGCATAGAAGGATGTTTCTGTGTTACAAAGTGAGGAAGATGTCCCGTTGGTGGACAGTGGGAAAGACGTCCATGTGTTGGACTGTGAGGAGGTCCACTGTGGTGGACAGTGGAAAGGATGACCCTGTGGTGCACATTGCTCAGAATGTCACTGTTGTGCACAGGAGGATGTTCCTGGGGTGAAGAGTGGATACAATGTCACTGTGCTGTATATTAGTGAAAATGACCCTGTGGTGGACTGTTTTATGGAAGTCCTTGTGGTACATAGGAGAACATCTCTGCGGTGGACAGTGGTGAGGACGTCCGTGGTGTGCACTGGAAGATGTCCCTATGCTGCACAGTCGTGTTGAAGACCTTGTTGTGAACAGGAGATTGTTCCTGTGTTGCACAGTAGAGAGTATGTTCCTGTCTTGAAAAGTGGGAAAGAACACCCCAGTGGTGGACATTGATGAGGAAAACCCTGTGGTGGAGAGTGGGGAAACATCCCTGTGGTGGACAGTGGGGTTTACGATTCTCTGGTAGATGAGGGAAGGATGTCACTGTGGTGGACAATTTACAGGATGTACCTCTGGTGGACAGTGGGAAGGACATCCCTGTGGTAGACAGTGGTGAGGACGTCCATGTGATGGACAGTGGGGAAGATGTCCATGTGGTGGACAGTTGGAAGAATGTCCCTGTGGTGGACTGTGGGTATGAAATCACTGCTGTGGACAGTGGGTTGGACCTCTCTATGGTGAACAGTGGGAAGGATGTCCTTGTGGTGGACAATGGTTAGGATGACTCTGTTGTAGAAAGTGAGAAGCATTTCCCTGTGAAAGGACAGTAGGGAGGACATCCCTCTGGTGAAAAGTGGTGAGGACCTTTCTGTGGTGCAATGGAGAACATCCCTTTGGTGGACCATGGGAAGGATGTGCCTGTTTTCGAGAGTTCATAGGACATCTCTGGGGTTGACAGTGGTGAAGATGTCTCTGGTGTGCACTGGAAGATGACCCTGTGGTGCACAGTCATGAGGGTGACCCTGTTGTGCACAGGAGAATTTTACTGTGTTGCATAGTAGGGAGGATGTCCATGTTTTGAACAGTGAAAAAGAACACCCCAGTGGTGGACATTGGTGAGGACAACCCTGTGGTGGACAGTGGGGAAACATCCCTGTGGTGGACAGTGGGGTTTATGTCTCTGTGGTAGATAGGGGAAGGATGTCACTGTGGTGGACAATTTGGAGGATGTCCCATTGATGGACATTGAGAAGGAAGTCCCTGTGGTAGACAGTGGTTAGAACATCCATGTGATGGACAGTGGAAAGGATGTGCCTGTGGTGTACAGTGGGAAGACATCCCTGTGGTGGACAGTGAATAGAAACTCTTTGTGTTGGACAGTTGGGATGACATCCCTGTGGTGGACAGTGGAAAGGACGTCTCTGCGGTGGACATTGGAGAGAGAATTTCACTGTGGTGGACAGTGGAGATGATGGCCTTGTGGACAGTGGGGAGGACGCACCTGTGGTGCACAAGAAAACATCTCTTTGGTGGACAGTGGGAAGAATTTCCCTGGAGTAGAGAGAGCAGAGGACATCTCTGCGATGGACAGTAGTAAGAACATTTCTGTTATGCACAGAAGAATGTCCCTGTGGTGCACAGTGGAAAGGATGTTCCTGTGGTGAACAGTGGGAAGGATTTCCCTGTGGTGGACATTGGTGAGGATCACCCTGTGGTAAATAGTGGTAAGGATGTCCCTGTGGTGGACATCAGGGAGAACCATTCTGTGGTGGACAGTGGGTAGAATGTCCCTGTGACGGAAAGAGGGGAGGTAGTCACTGATGTGGTCAGTGGGAAGGACATCCCTGTGGTATAGAGTGGTGAGTACTTTACTGTAGTGCACACTGAGGAGGACATGCCTGTGGATTACATTGTGGAGGACATCCATGTGGTGGACTTTGGAAATATCCTCCCTGTGGTGGGTGGTGGAAAGGACCTGCTGTGGTGGACAGTGAGGTGGATGTCCATGTAGTCTAGATTTGGAAGGACATTTCTTTGGTGGACTGTGGGTAGGACATTTCTTTGGTTTACTATGGGAAGGACATCCATGTTTTGGACAGTGGGGAGGACCTCCCTGTGGTGGAAAGTAGGAAATATTTCCCTGTGGTGGACATTGGTGAGGACTCCCCTGTGTTAGACCGTGTGGAAAACATCCCTGTGGTGGAGAGTTGGGGGGACGTCACTTTGGTTGACACTGAGGAGGATGTCCCTGTGGTAGACTGTTGGAAGGACGTCTTTCTGGTGAACAGTGGGAAGGATGTCCCTGTGGTGGATAGTTGGAAGGGCGAAACTGTTGTGGACAGTGGAGAGGACTTCCCTTTGGTGGATAGTGTGGAGTATGTCCCTGTGGTGGACAGTTGGGAGGACATCTTGTGGTGGACAATGGTGAGGATTTTTCTCTGGTGCAAAGAAGAACATTCCTTTTGTGGACATTGGGAATGATGTCCCTGTCGTGGACAGTGCGGAGAAGATCTCTGGGGTCGACAGTAGTGAGGACATCCATAGTGTGCACAGGAGGATGTTCCTGTGGTGCACAAGGGTGAGGACATCCCTGTTATGCATGGAAGGATGTCCTTGTGGTGCACAGTGTCGAGGATGTCCTTGTAGAGAACAGTGAGAAGGACGTCCCTGTGGTGAACAGCTAGGATCAATTCTCTGTGGTGGACAGTGAGAATAACCTTCCTGTGGTGTACAATGGGAAGGACGTCGCTGTTGTGGACAGTGGAAAGGAATTCTCTTTAGTGGACATTGGGGAATACGTTCCTTTGTTGGACAGAGGTGAGGACGTCCTATGGTGGACAGCTGTGAGGACGTGTTTCTGGTGCAAAGGAGAACATCCTTTGGTGATTATTGGGAGTGATGTCCTTGCCGTGGAGTGTGTGGTGGACATCTCTGGGGTAGACAGTACTAAGGACATCCCTGGTGTGCACAGGAAGATGTTCCTGTGGTGCACAAGGGTGAGGACATCCCTGTTGTGCACAGGAGGATGTCCCTGTGGTGCACAGTAGGGAGGATGTCCTTGTGGTAAACAGTGAGAAGGATGTCCCTGTGCCGAACAGCTGGCAGGACCTTTTTGTGGTTGACAGTAGGCAGGACGTCCCTGTGTTGGACAGTGGGTAGGAAGTCCATGTGGTGGACAGTAGGGAGGAAATACCTGTTATAGACAGTGGGGAGGACGTTCCTGTTGTGGACAGTGGGAAGGACATTCCTGTGGTGGACCGGAGGGAGGACGTCTCTGTGGTTGACTGTGGGAAAGATGTCCCAGTGATGAGGACATTTCTGTGATGGACAATGGATTGGATGTTTTTGTGGTGGACAGTGGAGAGGACATTCTGGTGTTGGACAGTGTGGTGGACATGCCTGTAGTGGACAGTGGCAAGGACTTCCCTTTAGTGGACAGTTGGGAAGTTGTTTCTGTGGTGAAGGGGAGGAGGACGTCTCTCTGGTGGACAGTGGTGAGGATGTTCTGCTGGTAGACACTGGGGAGAAAGTTTCTGTGATGGTAAATAAAGAGGACATCACTAAGGTGTACAGTGGAGTATACTTCCCTGTTTTATACAGTGAAGAGGATATACCTGTGGTGGAGGGTGGTGAGGATGAACCTGTAGTGGACAGTGGTCGGGATGCCCCTGTGTTGGACAGCAGGGAGGACCTCACTTTGGTGGACAGTGGGAAGGACATCCCTGTGGTGGAAAATACAAAGTATGTCCCTGTGGTGCAGAGTGGTGAGGACATTCCTGTTGTGCACAGGAGGATATCCTTGTGGTGGACAGAGGGGAGACCACACTCCAGTGGACTGTGGATTAGGACGTCCCTGTTTTGGACAGTGGGAAGTATGTCCATGTGGTGGAAAGTGGGGAAGATGTCTGTGTTGTGGACAGTGGAAAGAATGGCCCTTTGGTGCGCAGTGGGAAAGACGTCCCTGTGGTGGACAGTGGGAAGGACATCTCTGTTGTGGACAGTGGGGAGGATGTCCCTGTGCTGGACAGTGGGGAAGTCATACCTGTAGTAAACAGTGGTGAGGACATTTCTGTGGTGCACTGGAGAACTTCATTTTGGTGTACAGTGGAAAGAATGTCTCTGTTTTGGAGATTGCAGAGGATATCTCTGCGGTGGACAGTGGTGAAGATGTCGCTGTTGTGCACTGGAAGATGTCCCTGTGGTGCACAGTGGGGAGGATGTTCCTGTTTTGAACAATGGGAAAGAACACCCCTGTGGTGGACATTGGTGAGGACACCCCTGTTTTGGACAGTGGGGAAACATCTCTGTGGTGGACAGTGGGGTGGATGTCTTTGTGGTTGACAGGGGAAAGATATCCTTGTGGTGAAGAGTGCTGAGGACAACTCTGTGTTGTACATTGGTGAGAACATCCCTGTGGTGGACTTTGGGCAGGATGTCCCTGTGGCTGACAGAGTATAGATTGTTCTCGTGGTGGACAGTGGTGTGGTGGTTTCTGTGTTGGATAGTGGGAAGGATGTCCTTGTGGTGGACAGTGAGAAGGACATCTCTGTGGTGGACAGTGGAATGGATATCTCTGTGGTGGACAGTAGATAGGATCTCCCTGTGGTAGACAGTGGGAAGAATATCCCTGTTGTGGAGAGTGAGAAGGAAGTTTGTGTTGTGGACAGTAAAAAGGAAGTCCATTTGGTGGACATTGGGAAGGAGCTCCTAGTGGTGAACAGTGGAAAGGATATCCCTCTGGTGGACAGTTGGGAGGACATCCCTGTGGTGGACAGTGGGAAGGACATCCCTGTGGTGGACAGCGAAGAGGAACTCTCTGTGTTGGACACTTGGGATGATATCCCTCTGGTGGACAGTGAAAAGGATATTTTTTGTGGATAGTGGGGAAGACATCTTTGTGGTGGACAGGCAGAAGGACATCCATTTGGTGAACAATGTGCAGGATGTCCCTGTGGTGGACACTGATAAGGACATCCCTGTGGTGGACAGTGATGAGGACATCCTTGTGGTGGACAGTGGTGAGGACGTTTCTGTGGTGCACAGGAAAATGTTAGTTTGGTGGACCATGGTGTTCCATGCCCCTTCCGAGTCCCCTTCGCCTGCGAAAGAGACAAGTGAGGCAGTGTCCGGGTAGTTACTACAGTGAGGCTTTATTCTTGTATCAGCAGAAGCGGAAGACCCCAAGCCCCGAAAAGGCACTGCTTATATGCACCCTAGAGTGGCGTGTTCACTTCTGATTGGCTATTCACTCATCACCCCATATTACGCCCCGGGATGGCAGAGGCTTGGCACGCTTTCGCCTCTTGCACCTGTGCAGTTTAGTTGTTTACTTGTGGGGGCACAGGATACCAGCGCCATCTTGTAATGGCGAATGCTGTCACCGTTCGCCGCAGCTCCCTACACTGTGGGAAGGATGTCCCTGTTTTGGAGAGTGCAGAGGACATCTCTGGAGAGGACAGTGGTAAGGTGTGCACCCAAAGATGTCCTTGTGGTGCACATTTGTGAGGATGTCTCTGTTGTGCACAGGAGGATGTCCCTGAGGTGCACAGTGGGGAGTATGTCTGTAAGGAGCCGCAATATAATCTGCCACCCCAAGTTGCCGCTAGCCTCGTGTCTTCTCCAGATGTAAACAATTATCTGCGCAGCTGCTAGGCAGAAAGGCGTGCCAAAGTCACTGAATGTTGGGTGGTGAGCGAACAGCCAATCAGAAGTGAATACGTCACTCTAGACTGTACTTAAGCCAGGCCCCTTCCACAGCTCTTCCCTTCCGCGCCCTTCTGTGTTTTTCCACGTGTGTGAGACAGATTAAAAAGCCTCGTTTTGCAGTAACTACCCGATCTCTGCGTCTCGTGCTTTCTCTCCCACGGATGCTAGGCTCGGGGGTGCGAGTTAGATCTGGTGCCGAAACCCGGGTATTTCCAGGAGGCGAAATTTCTACGCCTTAGCGGGGGGACCCCGAGCCTCGAGGAAGGTTGAAAGACTGCGGCTGTTCGAGGTACACCTTTAGGAGTTATGTCTGAAGTAGGGGTCGTGACAAGCGGATTTAAATCCACCGAGGCCACTCCATTAATTAACCTCTTGCTCATATTGCAATTGTTTTATGGCTACTCGGGCATATCAGAACTAAAGTGTGTTGGCAGGCTACAAAAAAGGCCTGGTGATAAAAGGGGATGTTCAAAGGGAACACGGACTGCTGCAGAGTTCATGGAACCACCGGCAGGTGGGGGAAGGTTGGAGAAAAAAGGAATCCGCCTTTATAAAAGAGTCTTTGGGAGAGCGTCTGAGTTACGCTACATGCGGCAGACAAAGCAAGCCGGGCGATGGTGGCGCACGCCTTTAATCCCAGCACTTGGGAGGCACAGGCAGGCAGAGGATGCCGCGGCGAAACGTGTAGCCGCCTCTCGTGGGAACGGGAGGCTGCGGGATTGCCTAGGTGCATGCTGCGGGCCGGGGGGAGAGGCTATTTGTGCTTATTTCACAGGTAAAAACAATTTAATTTGGGACCATGGCTCATGGCGGCGGCGACAATGGCAGCGCGGGTGGCTCTCGGCGGCGGCTGAGCCGAGAGTCCATCCTCCTTCTGCTCCTCTCGCCTTCCGGAGCGCAGCCGCGATGGCGGAGCTGGCCACGCTGCCGCCCCGAGGTGTGGGCGCAGGAGGCGGAGCTGGAACTGTCTGAGGATCATAAAGAAGAAAGCTGGATTACAAGATTTTGGCTCTGACTCTCCTGCCATTTGTGAATGAGTATATCGCTGTGGGCTTTGGTCAGATCTTAAACTGTTCCAGAGGCTTTTAGTTCAAATCTAAGGTTTTAAATAAAAGCAAAATCACTCAGTTCGGGACTGCGCCTGAATCGCCAAACCTTGGCAGGCAGAGGGAGGTTAAGTGCATTTACATTTGAATTAAGACATGCAGGCTGCGCCCAGAAAAAGCCTAGCAGCTTTCGTTCTGAGTCTAAAGACCAGATCCTAGAAATGTGCTTATAAAATATGGTTCAAATTATTTTAATTCCTTTATATTCAAAGTTGCTAAAAACGAGATGCCTTAGATTCCTTTAATATGTGTAACAATTATTAGAGAATAAGATCGGCTTTTATCCGATATTCTCATGGGACAAAAAAGATTGGTTATTAAATTAATCCAAAATAAAGTTCAAATTTAAGATTTATACAGCATAACTTGTCTTCTCCAGCTACCATTTCAATAAATGTTTACATAAAAGATATTTTTATACCATTCCTTTACATTTCTGATAGAGGTGAAAGGTTTAGAGGTAATAAATTTATTCATAATTTTTAAGAGCCCATAAAGCGATATTTGTTAAAAATAATTGCTTCAAAAAAATAATGTTTTACATTATATATATATATATATATAAATTTTGTTGTTGCTTTAATACAAAAAGGTAAGAGGTTAAATCTTTTGATGTATATTATTCATTGTGTGATACTTTATTAGATTTCTCTAAAGAAATTTTTTCTGCAAGCTATTGCTTCAATATAACGAGCTTTAAAAATATTTTTAGGGTACTTGTTACTTCAAAAAAAGATTCAAAGACAGTGTCTTTCAATATTTGAGTCAATTTGGCGTTAAAAATAGCTCAGCCATTAAGGCTGGACTTAATTTAAAATATAAAGTCTAAACTCCCAGCGCCCACGTGGTGACTCACAACCATTTGTGGTGGGGATCTAACGCCATCTTCTGGCTTGTGAGTGTACATGCAAAGGAAAATAGTTTACTTTTAATCTTGATTTGCTCTTAGTGATATTTAAAAGTTGTTAAGAGATATTAATTGACTAAAACCTCATTTTAAGCTTAACATAGGAGGATTTTAAACCTTTATTTTAATGTTTTCAAAGGGATGTAAGTCCAAGATTAAATCATATGTGTATTTTCTTGAGTTTATCTTGCTTCAACACAATTAAATTATGTGTTGTAGCCACTGTTTTAAAATGTTAAAAGGGGGTATATCTGCCTTTGTCTTGTTAAATATGTTTCATAAAGTGCAAAATGTTTCGGCTACAAGATTTAATATCTCTAGCCATTTGAATGACATTAAAATTAATAAGGTGTTTAAAAATACATCTACACAACCGGTGTTGGTGTGTGTAGACCCTTCATTTTTCTTTATGTTATCCAACTTTCAGAATAATTCTGATATCTTGGATTGTAAAAATGTTACATGCTTTTAGCACAATGCTGAAATGGATCACTAGACCTAGCCTTGGTTGTGCATGTGCCTACCTTTGTGCCCATCTCAGTACATCATTATGGAGACTTAAAAGGGACTCTGGTCAATCAGAGAGTTGATTGGCTCCAAGCCCATGTGAAGCAGCTCACGGATGTGGTTCAAATAAGCTGTGTGTCAGCAGCCCCACTTCCAGGTGTTACACCTCTGAGATTTGTGAATGATGCATTTACTTAAAGCCATAATCTTTCTGCTTATTTAAAAGGAAAGTGGAATGGGAAGTTGGAACAGGTACAGCAGCAATTGCAAATCTGGATTTCCAGCCTTGATGGAGTGCGGATGGAACCTGTTTACCGTGGAGATTTTACTTCTTAAATTTCTTCTGCCCTTTTCTTTCTTTCTTTCTTTCTTTCTTTCTTTCTTTCTTTCTTTCTTTCTTTCTTTCTTTCTTTCTAAAGAGTGGGAATAGGCCTGCTTGGTACAGCCCTATGATGTGAATTAGTATTCATAGATGGTTGGTTTGTAAGCTCAGAGCCCAGCAAAAAACGTGACAAGGTAGCTTAAAGCCTAAGCACTCGCAGCCTGAGAGCAAGCGTCTCCCTGAAATTTGACTATCTAGGCTAAGAAAATAGCCTATGACAGAGGCTCTCAGTTGTTGCACCCCAAAGGGCTCAGCCCATTGCACTGGGACGATGAGAGCTCTAAGTCCAGCCAGCTCTTGCCTAAATAATTGTGGTACCTAATAGTAGGTTGACAGCCCTTACACTCCTGGGAGCTATACTCCATTGCACAGGAATGAGTGTCAATGCCTCTTTATATTCCCTTAGCCCTTGTACCCAGAGGACTGGTTTCCATTGCACCTGGAAGGGTAAGGAAAAATCTTCGGGCTATAAGCTCTTGATCGTTTATTCCCCCAAGATGGAGTTTGCTTGATCGGGTTTGAGTTCGAATCTTAATTGGTACTACATTTAATAGGCAAAAGGCTGTTTCATTTTAATAATTTAAACAGGGGGAGATGTAAGGAGCCACAATATAATCTGCCACCCCAAGTTGGTGCTAGCTTCGTGTCTTCTCCAGATGTAAACAATTATCTGTGCAGCTGCTAGGGAGAAAGGCGTGCCAAAGTCACTGAATGTTGGGTGGTGAGCGAACAGCCAATCAGAAGTGAATACGTCACTTTAGACTGTACTTAAGCCAGGCCCCTTCCACAGCTCTTCCCTTCCGCGCCCTTCAGCATTTTTCCACGTGTGTGAGACCGATTAAAAAGCCTCGTTTTGCAGTAACTACCTGATCTCTGCATCTCGTGCTTTCTCTCCCACGGATGCTAGGCTCGGGGGTGCGCGTTAGATATGTCCCTGTGGTTTGCAGTGGGAAGGATGTACCTGTGTTTGATAGTTGGGAGAAAATCCCTGTGGTGAACTGTGGGAAGGACGTCTCTGCAGTAGCCATGGGTGAAAGAATTTCACTGTGGTGGACAGTGGGGATGATGGCCTTGTGGACAGTGAGGAGGACATTCCTGTGGTGCACAAGAAAACATCTCTATGGTGGAAAGCAGGAAGGATTTCCCTGGAGTGGGGAGTGCAAAGGACATCTCTGTGATGGACAGTAGTAAGAACATTTCTGTTATGCACAGAAGAATGTCCCTGTGGTGCACAGTGGAAAGGATGTTCCTGTGGTGTACAGTGCGAAGGATTTCCTTGTGTTGGACATTGGTGAGGATGACCCTGTGGTAAAAATTGGTAAGGATGTCCCTGTGGTGGACAGCAAAGAGAACCTGTCTGTGGTGGACAGTGGGTAGGATGTCCCTGTGATGGAATGAGGGGAGGTAGTCACTGAGGTGGTCAGTGGGAAGAACATTCCTGTGGTATAGAGTGGTGAGTACTTCACTGTAGTGCACACTGAGGAGGATATCCCTGTGGATTACACTGTGGAGGACTATGGGGAGGACCTCCCTGTGGTGGACAGTGGAGTGGATGTCCACTTAGTCACTTGTTCGAAGGATGTCCTTGTAGTAGACTGTGGGAAGGACATTTCTTTGGTTTACAGTGGGAAGGACATCCATGTTGTGGACAGTGGGGAAGACCTCCCTGTGCTGGACAATAGGAAGGATGTCCCTGTGGTGGACATTGGTGAGGAGGCCCCTGTCTTGGACTGGGTGGAAAACATCCCTGTGGTGGACAGTGGTGAGGACTACACTGTGTTGAAAAGTGTTAAGGATGCCCCTGTGGTGGACTGTGTGGAGGAATTTTTTGGTGTGGTCAGTTGGGAGGATGTCCGTGTGGTGGACAGTGGGTAGGACCTTTCTGTCGTGGACATTGGGATGGACATCCTTGTGGAAGACAGTGGAGAGTACTCCCCTGTTGTGTAGAGTGGGATGGATGTTTCTGTAGTGGACAGTTGGGAATATATTTGTGTGGTGAACAGTTAGGAAGAAGTCCCTGTGGTAAGCAGTGGGAAGGAACTCTCTTTGTAGACAGTGAAAGGATGTCCATGTGGTGGACAATGGGAAGGACATCCCTGTTGTTGACAGTGGGGAGGTTCATCCTGTGGTGGACAGTATGTAGGACGTCCCTGTGGTGGAGAGTGGGGAGGACGTTTCTGTTTTGGACAACTGAGAAGAGGTTACTGTTGTGGGGACAGTGTGAAGGACATCTCTGTGGTGGACAGCAGGGAGGACCTCTCTGTGGTAGACAGTGGTAAAGATGTCCCTGTGATAGACAGTGATGAGGATGTTTCTGTGGTGGACAGTGGAAAGGACGTCCCTGTTGTGTACAGTGGTGAGGACCTCCCTGTTATGAATATTGGGAAGGAAGTCCCTGTGGTGAACAGTGGAAAGGATGTTTCTGTGGTGGACAGTAGAGAGGACCTCCTCATAGTGGAAAGTGGAAAGGACATCACAGTGGTGGATGTGGTGAGGAATTTTCTGTGGTGGACAGTGGTGAGGAAGTTTCTCTGGTGCAAAGGAAAACGTCTCATTGGTGGACAGTGGAAAGTACATCGCTGTGGTGGACAGTAGAAAGAAATAAACTGTGGTGGACACTGGGAAAAGCATTTATGTTGTGGACAGTGGGAAGGAATTCCCTGATGTTGATATTGGGAAGGACCTCCTTGTGGTGAACAGTGGGAAGGATATCCCTCTGGTGGACAGTGGGGAGGCCATCCCTGTGGTGAACAGGTGGAAGGACATCCCTGTGGTGGACAGTGAAGAGGACTTTTCTGCGTTGGACATTTATGATGACATCCCTGTGGAGTATAATGGAAAAGACGTTTGTTTCTTTGTTGGATAATGCGGAGGATATCCCTGTTGTGGAGAGTGCAGAGGACATCTTTGGGGTTGAGAGTGTTGCTGACATCCCTGGTGTGCAAATGAGGATGTCCCTGTGGTGCACAGTGGTGAGGATATCTCTGTTGTGCACCGGAAAATGTCCCTGTTGTGCAAAGTGGGTAGGATGTCCCAGTGATGAACAGTGAAAAGGATGTCACTGTGGTGGACAATTTGGATCATGTCCCTGTGGTGGACAGTGGGATGGACGTCCCTTTGGTGGACAACAGGAAGGACTTCTCTATGGTGGACTATATGAAGGACGTCTTTGTGGTGGTCAGTGGGGAGCATGTCCCTGTGGTGGACAGATGGGAGGAGGTATCTGTGGTGGACAGTTGAAAGATGTACCTTTGGTGGACAGTGGGAAGGCAGTCACTTTTTGGTGGACAGTGGGAAGGATGTCCCTCTGGTGGATAGTGGGAAGGATGTACCTGTGGTGGACAGTGGGTAGGATGTCACTGTGCTTTACAGTGCAGAGGTTATTTGTGTGGTGGACTGCGGTGAGGACTTCCCTGTAGTGCAGGTTGTTGTGGACAACCATGTTGTGGTCAGTGGTAAGGATGTCCGTGTAGTACACAGGAGGATGTCCCTGTGGTGGACAGTGGAAAGGACATCTTTGGTGGACCTTGGAAAGGACATCCCTTGGTGGACAGTTGGGAGTACCTCCCTGTGGTGGACAGTTGTGAGGACATCCCTTTGGTGGACAGTGGGTAGGCCGTTTCTGTGGTGGAAAGTGGGAAGATTGTCCCTGTGGTGGACAGCAGGGAGACCATCTCTGTGGTCAACAATGGGAAGGACATCTCTGTTGTGGACAGAGGACATCTCTGGGGTAGAGTGTTGCTGACATCCCTGGTGTGCAAAGGAGGATGTCCCTGTGGAGTACAGTGGTGAGGATATCCCTGTTGTGCACAGGAAAATGTCCCTGTTGTGCAAGTGGGTAGGATGTCCCAGTGGTGAACAGTGAAAAGGATTTCACTGTGGTGGACAATTTGGAGGATGTCCCTGTGGTGGAGAGGGGGAAGGACATCCCTTTGGTGGACAACAGGGAGGACTTCTCTATGGTGGACTGTATGAATGACGTCTTTCTGTTGATCATGGGGGAGGATGTACCTGTTATGGACAGTGGGGAGGATCTCTCTGTGGTGGACAGTTGAATGATGTACCTTTGGAGGACAATGGGAAGAACATCCCTTTGTGGACAGTGGGAAGGACATCCCTGTGGTAGACAGTGTGTAGGATGTCCCTGTGGAGGGCTTGGGTAAAATATCTCATTGGTGGACAGTGGGAAGAACATCCCTGTTGTGGACAGTGGGGAGAATATTTCTGTGGTGGACAGTTGAAATGACGTCCCTTTGGTGGATAGTGGAGAGGAACTACCTGTGGTGGAGATTGGGGGGGGGGAACTCCCCGTGGTAGACAGTGGGTAGGATGTCTCTATGGTGGACAGTGTGTAATACATTCCTGTGTTGGACACTGGGGAGGACGTCCCTGTGTTGGACAGTGGAATGAACATTCCTGTTGTGGACAGTGGGGAGTACGTTCCTGGGGTGGACATTGGAAAAGACATCACTTTGATGAACAGTAGAGATGACCTCCCTGTGATGGACAGTGGGAAGGACATTTATGTTGTGGACTGTTGTAAGAACATCTCTGTTGTGGACATTGGCAAAGACCTCCCTGTGGTGAACTGTGGGAAGAATGAACCTTTGTGGACAGAGAGGATAACATCACTTAGTTGGACAGTGGGAAGGACATCACTGTGGTGGACAGTGGGGAGGACCTTTCTGTGGTGAACAGTGGGAAGTAGGTCTATGTGTTGGACAGTAGGGAGGACATTTATGTTGTGGATTGTGGGAAAGATGTCCATTATTTGGACATTGGGAAGAACCTCCTTGTGGTGGACAGTGAGAAGCATGTCCCTCTCGTGGACAGTGGGGTGGAAAACCATATGTTGGACAGTGAGAAGGACGTCTCTGTGGTGGACATAAGGGGGGAAATCATTTAGTGGACATTGGGAAGTACATTCCTGTTGTGGACAGTAGAGTGTACCTTTCTGTGGGGGATAGTAAGAAGGTCATGCCTGTTGTGGACTGTGCAGAGGACGTTCCTTTGGTGGACAGTGGAAAGGACATCCCTGTGGTGGACATTAGAGAGGACTTTCCTGTGGTGGACAGTGGGAAGCAGGTCCTTGTGGTGGACCATGGAAAGGACATATATGTTGTGGACTGTTTGAAGGACGTCCCTGTTGTGGACATTGGGAAAGATTTTTGGTGGACAGTGTGAAGGATGACTCTCTTGTGGAGAGTGGGGAGGATGTCCCTGTGGTGGAAAGAGGGAAGGACATCCCTGTTATGATCTGAGGAGAGGATATCACTGTGGTGGACAGAGGGAAGGACGTCCCTGTGGTGGACAGCAGGGAGGACCATTCTGTTTTGAACTGTGGGAAGGACATCCCTGTTGTAGACAGTGGGAAGGACATCCCTGTGGTAAACAGTGGAAAGGACATCCCTGTTGTGGACAGGGCAGAGAACATCCTTGTGGTGGACAGTGGAAAGGACATACCTGTGGTTTACAGTAGAGAGGACTTCCCTTTGGTGGACAGTGAGAGGAAGTCCCTCTGGTGGACATTGGAAAAACATATATTTTGTGGACAGTTGGAAGGATGTCCCTGTTGTGGACATTGGGAAAAACCTTGTGGTGAACAGTGGGAAGGATGTCCCTCTGGTGGACATTGGGGAGGAACTCCCTGTGTTGGACAGTGGGTAGGATGTCCCTGTGGTGGAGAAAAGGGAGGTCATCACTTAGGTGAACAGTGGTAAGGACATCCCTGTGGTGGATATTAGAGAGGACCTCTGTGTGGTGAACAGTGGGAAGAAGGTCCCTGTGTTGGAGAGTGGGAAGGACAATTATGTTGTGGATTATGAGAAGGACGTACATTTTGTGGAAATTGGGAAGGACCACGTGTGTTCTACAGTGGCAAGCATGTTACATTGATGGACAGTGGAGAGGACCACCATCTGATGGACAGTGGGCAGGACATCCCTGTGGTGGACAGAGGAAAAGACATCATTGAGGTGGACATTAGGAAGTACGTTCCTTTTGTGGACAGCAGGGTGTACATTTCTGTGGTGGACAGTTGGAAGGACATGGTTGTGGACAGTAGAGACAACTTCCCTGTGGTGGACATTGGGAAAAAATCCCTGTGTTGGAGAGTGAAAAGGATATGCCTGTTTTGGACAGTGGGAAGACATCCCTGTGGTGAACAGTGGAAAGGACTTCCCTGTGGTGGACACAGGGAAGGAGGTCCCTGTGGTGCACAAAGGGATGGACTTCCCTGTGGTGGACAGTGGGATGTACATGTTTGTTGTGGACAGTGTGGGGGACGTCAATGTAGTGGAGAGTGGAAAGGCCATCCTTGTGGTGGACATTGCAAGGGCATATATGTTATGGACTGTGAAAATGACGTCCCTGTCTTGTACATGGGGAAACATATTCTTGTGTTGGACAGTGGGAAGGATGACCCTCAGGTGGACAGTGGAGAGGTTGTATCTGTGGTGGACAGTGGGAAGAACATCCCTCTCATGATCTGAGGGCAGGATATCACTGAGGTAGACAGTGGGATGGATATACTCTTGGTGGACAGCGGGGAGGACCTTTCTGGTGTGAATATTGGGAAGGGCATCCCTGTTGCAGACAGTGGAAAAGACATCCCAGTGGTGGACTGTGGGGAGGATTTCACTGTGGTGAACAGTGGGGAGGATGTTACCGTGGTGCACTGGAGAATGTCCCTGTGGTGAATAGTCAGAAGGATGTCCATATGGTAGAGAATGCTGAGGACATCTCTCTGGTGGACAGTGGTTAGGACATCCCTGTTGTGCACAGGAGGATTTCTCTGTGGTACACAGTGGGGAGGATGTCCCTGTTGTTTACAGTGGGAATAACTTCGCTGTGTTTGATAGTTGGAAGGACATCCGTGTTGTGGACAGTTTTGAGGATGTCTTTGTGTTGGAGACTTGATAGGATTTCACTGTGGTGGACAGTGTGGATAACGGCCTTGTGGACAGTAAGGACAACACTCCTGTGGTGCACAAGAGAATGTCTTTTTGGTGGACAGTGAGAATGATGTCTTTGTAGTCGGGAGTGCAGAAGACATCTCTGGGGTGGACAGTAGTAAGAATATCCCTGTTGTGCACAGGAGGATGTCCCTGTCCTGTACAGTGGAAATGATATCCTTATGGTGGATATTGAAGAGGACTTTCCTGTGGTGGACCCTTGAAATGAAGTCCTTTTGATCGACAGTGGGAAGGACATCCTTTGGAGGACAGTGGGGAGGACATCACTGTGGTGAACAGGCAGAAGGATGTCCCTGTGGTAGACAGATGGGAGGACCTCCCTGTGGTAGACATTGGGTAGGATGTCCTTGTGGTTTACAGTGCGGAGGATACTCGTGTGGTGGACAGAGGTGAGGACTTCCCTGTAGTGCATATTGTTGAGGACAACCATGATGTGGACAGTGGTAAGGATGTCCTTGTAGAACACAGGAGGATGTCCCTATGGTGGACAGTGGGAAGGACATTTGTTTGGTGGACCGTGAAAAGGACGTCCCTGTGGTGGACAGTTGAGAGGAACTCCCTGTGGCGGAATGTGGAGAGGACATCCATTTGGTGGACAGTGGGGAGGACGTTTCTGTGGTGGAAATGGAGAAGAATGTCCCTGTGTTGACAGCAGGGATGACATCTCTGTGGTGTACAGTGGGTAGGACATTTCTGTTGTGGACAATGGAAAGAATATTCCTGTGTTGCACAGTTGTGAGGACATCCCTGTTGTGCATAGGAGGATGTCCCTGTGGTGCAAAGTGAGGATTATGTTTCTTTGGTGGACAGTGGGAAAGATGTCCATTTGGTGGACTGTGGGGTGGTCCACACTGTATTGAACACTGGAGAGGATGTCCCTGTGGTGGACAGTGGAAAGGATGTCCCTGTGGTGCACATTGGTCAGGATGTCCCTGTTGTGCACAGGAGGATGTCCCTGTGGTGGACAGAGGGAAGGACCTCCCTATGGTGGATAGTGGGAAGGATGTCCCTGTTGTGGACAGTGGGAAGAAGGTCCATGTTTTGGACATTGGGGAGAATATTTATGTCATGGATTGTGTAAGAATGTCCATTTTGTGGACATTGGGAAGGACCTCTCTGTGGTGGACAGTGGGAAGCATGTCCGTCTCGTGGACAGTGGGGAGAAACACCATGTGGCAGACAGTGGGAGGAATGTCTCTGTGATGGACATAGGAGAGGACATCATTTAGTGGACATTGGGAAGTACATTACTGTTGTGAACAGTACAGTGTACCTTACTGTGGTGGACAGTGGGAAGGACATGCCTGTTGTGGAGAGTGCGGAGGACGTCCCTTTGGTGGACCGTGGAAAGGACATCACTTTGGTGGACAGTGGAGAGAACTTCCCTGCAGTGGACAGTGAGAAAAAGGTTGCTCTGGTGGACACTGGAAAAACATATATGTTGTGGACTGTGGGAAGGACGTCCCTGTTATGGACATTGAGAAAGACCTCCTTGTTGTGAAGAGTGGGAAGGATGTCCCTCTGGTGGACATTGGGGAGGAACTCCCTGTGGTGGACAGTAGGAAGGATGCCCGTGTGGTGGAGAGAGATGAGGTTGTCACTTAGGTTGACAGTTGAAAGGTGTACCTTTGGTGGACAATGGGAATGACGTCCCTTTGGTGGACAGTGGGAAGGACATCTCTGTGGTAGACAGTGGGTAGGATATACCTGTGGAGGGCACTGGGTAGAATGTCATCGTGGTGGACAGTGGGAAGGACATCACTGTTGTGGACAGTGTGGGGGATATTTCTGTGGTGGACAGTGGGAAGGATGTCCTTGTTGTGGTCATTGGGAAGGATGTCCCTTTGGTGGACAGTGGGAAGGTTGTCCTTGTTGTGGACAGTGGGAAGGATGTTACTGTGGTGGATAGTGGAAAGGATGTTCCTGTGGTAGACAATGGGAAGGATGACCCACTTGTGGAAAGTGGGAAGGATGTCCCTGTGATAGACAGTGGGGAGGATATCACTATGGTGAAGAGTGGTGAAGAACTTTCTGTGTTGCACTGGAGAATGTCCCTTTGGTAGACTGTGGGTAGGATGTCCCTGTTTTGGAGAGTGCAGTGGACATCTCTGGGGTGGACAGTGGTGAAGATATCTCTTGTGTGCACTGGAAGATGTGCCTGTTGTGTACAGTCATGAGGATGACCCTGTTGTGCACAGAAGGATGTTACTGTGGTGCACAGTATGGAGGATGTCCATGTTTTGAACAGTGGGAAAGAACACCCCAGTGGTGAACATTGGTGAGGACAACCCTATGGTGGACAGTGAGGAAACATCCCTGTGGTGGACAGTGGGGTTTATGTCTCTGTGGTAGATGGGGGAACGATGTCACTGTGGTGAACAATTTGGAGAATGCTATGTGGTGAACAATTCGAAAAATGTCCCTTTGATAGTGGAAAGGACATCCCTGTGATAGACAGTGGTGAGGACGTCCATTTGATGGAGAGTGCTGAGGATGTCCATGTGATGGACAGTTGGAAGAACATCCCTGTGCTGGACTTTGGGAAGGACATCCCTTTGGTGGACAGTGGGAAGGACATCACTGTGGTGGACAGTGGGAAGAACATCCCTGTTGTGGACAGTGGGGAGGACATTCCTGTGGTGAACAGTGGTGAGTACTTTTCTGTGGTGCACTGGAGAACATCCCTTTGGTGGACCGTGTGAAGGATTGTCCCTGTTTTGGAGAGTGCAGAGGACATCTCTGGGGTGGACAGTGGTGAGGACCTCTATGGTGTGCACCAGAAGATGTCCCTGTGGTTCACATTCATGAGGACATCTCTGTTGTGCACAGGAGGATGTCCCTGTGGTTTACAGTGGGAAGGAAGTCCCTGTGTTTGACAGTTGGGAGGAATTCCCTGTGGTGGAATCTTGGAAAAACATCTCTGCAGTGGAAATTGGTGAGAGAATTTCACTGTGGTGGACAGTGGGGATGATGGCCTTGTGGACAGTTGGGAGAACATTCCTGTGGTGCACAAGAAAACATCCCTGTGGTGGACTGTGGGAAGGACATTTCTTTGGTTTACATTAGGAAGGACATCCATGTTGTGGACAGTGGGTAGGACCTCCCTGTGGTGGATAGCAGGGAGGACCTCTCTGTGATGAACAGTAGTAATGATGTCCCTGTGATAGACAGTGATGAGGATGTTACTGTGGTGGACAGTGGAAAGGACGTCCCTGTTGTGGACAGTGGTGAGGACCTCCCTGTCGTGGATATTGAAAACGACGTCCCTGTGGTGAACAGTGGAAAGGATGTTTCTGTGGATGACAGTGGAGAGGACCTCCTCAAGATGGAAAGTAGAAAGGACGTCACAGTGGTGGACAGTGGTGAGGATGTTTCTTTGGTGCAAAGGAAAACATCCCTTTGGTAGACAGTGGAAAGTATATCTCTGTGGTGGACAGTAGAGAGAAACACACTGTGGTGAATAGTGGGAAGAATATTTATGTTGTGGACAGTGGGAAGAACATCTCTGTTGTGGACATTGAGAAAGACCTCCTTGTGGTGAACATTGAGAAGTATATCCCTCTGGTGGACATTGGGGAGGATATCCCTGTGGTGGACAGTGGGAAGGAGGTCCATGCGGTGGAATGTGGGAAGGACATTTATGTTGTGAACTCTGGGAAGAACATTTCTGTTGTGAACATTGGGAAAGACCTCCTTGTGGTGAATGTGGGAAGAATATCCCTCTTGTGACAGAGGGGGGATGTCACTTAGGTGGACAGTGGGAAGGACATCCCTGTGGTGGACAGTTGGGCAGACCTTTCTGTGGTGGACAGTGGGAAGGATATTTCTGTTGTGGACAGTGGGGAGGGTGTCACTGGTTTGTTCAATGTTAAGGACATCCCTATGGTGGACAGTAGAGAGGACCTTTCTGTGGTGAACAGTGGGAAGAAGGTCCATGTGGTGGACAGTGGGGATGACATTTATGTTGTGGATTTTGGGAAGGACGTCCATGTTGTGGACATTGGGAATCATGTCCCTCTCATGGACAGTGGCTAAAACACCATGTGGTGGACAGTGGGAAGGAAGTCTCTGTGGTGGACATAAGAGAGAACATCATTTAGTAAACATTGGGAAGTATGTTCCTGTTGTGGACAGCAGAGTGTACCTTTCTGTGGTGGACAGTGGGAAGGACATGCCTGTTGTGGACAGTGGAAAGGACATCCCTGTGGTATACAGTAGAGAGGACTTCACTGTGGTAGACAGATAAATGGGGGTCCCTGTGGTGGACCGTGTAAGGGCATATATGTTGTGGACAGTGGAAAGGATGTCCCTGTTGTGGATATTGGGAAAGAACTCTTTGTTTTTGATAGTGGGAAGAGTGTGCCTCTGGTGGAAATTGGGGAGGACCTCCCTGTGGTGGACAGTCGAGAGGATGTTTCTGTGGTGGACAGTGGGGTTTACATGTTTGTTGAGGACAGTGCAGAGGATGTCAATGTCATGGACAGTGGAAAGGACATCCCTGTTGTCGACAATAGAGAGGGCTTCCCTGTGGTGAACAGTGGGAAGTAGGTCCCTGTGGTGGACAATGGGAAGGACATATATGTTGCGGACTGTGGAAAGGATGTTCCTGTTGTGGACATTGGGAAAAACCTCTTTGTGGTAGACAGTGGGAAGGGTGTGCCTATGGTTGACAGTGGGGAGGACTTCCTCGTGGTAGACAGGGGGAAGGAATCCCTGTTATAATGTTATTAGAGGATATCACTGAGGTGGAAAGTGGAAAGGATGTCCTCTTGGTGGTCAGGGGGAAGACCTTTCTGGTGTGAATAGTGGGAAGGACATTCCTGTTGTAGACAGTGGGGAGGACATCCCAGTGGTGGACATTGGGGAGGATTTCACATTGATGGACAGTGGGGAGGATGTTACTCTGGTGCACTGGAGAATGTCCCTGTGGTGCATAGTTGGAAGGATGTCCATATGGTGGAGAGTGTGGAAGACATCTCTGTGGTGGACAGTGGTTAGGACATCCCTGTTGTTCACAGGAGGATGTCCCTGTGGTGCCCAGTATGGAGGATGTTCCCTGTTGTTTACAGTGAGAAGGACTTCACTGTGTTTGATAGTTGGGAGGACATCCATGTTGTGGACAATTGGGAGGATGTCCCTGTGTTGGAGATTTGAGAGGATTTCACTGTGGTGGACAGTGTGGATGATGGCCTTGTGGACAATAAGGACAACGCTTATTGTGGTGCACAAGAGAATGCCTCTTTGTTGGACAGTGAGAAGGATGACCTTGTAGTGGGGTGTGCAGAAGACATCTCTGGGGTGGACAGTGGTAAGAACATCCCTGATGTGCACAGGAGGCTGTCCCTGTGGTGGACAATGGGAAGAAAATTTTGTTGTGGACAGTGGGAAGAAAGTCCCTGTTGTTGATATTGGAAAGAACATCCTTGTTGTGAACAGTAGGAAGGATAACCCTCTGGTGGACAGTGGGGAGGACATCCCAATTGTGGACAGAGGGAAGGACATCCCTGTGGTGGACAGTGAAGAGGACTTTATTGTGTTGGACATTTGGGATGACATCCCTGTGCTGAATAGTGGGAAAAATATTTCTTTGGTGGATAGTGTGGAGGATGTCCCGGTCATGGAGAGTGCAGAGGACATCTATGGGGTGGAGACTGTTCCTTACATTTCTGGTGTGAAAAGTAGGATGTCCCTGTGGTGCACAGTGGTGAGGATATCCCTGTTGTGCACAGGAAAATGTCCCTATTGTGCAAAGTGGGTAGGATGTCCCAGTGGTGATCAGTGAAAAGGATGTCACTGTGGTGGACAATTTAGAGGATGTCCCTGTGATGGACAGTGGGAAGGGCATCCCTTTGGTGGACAACAGGGAGGACTTCTCTATGGTGGACTGTATGAAGGACATCCTTGTGGTGTTCAGTGTGGATAATGTCCCTGTGGTGGACAATGGGGAGGAAATTTCTGTGGTGGACATTTGAAATGATGTCCCTGTGGTGGACAGTGGAGAGGAGCTACCTGTGGTAGAGATTGGGAGGACCTCCCTGTGGTAGAGAGTGGGTTGGACATCCCTGTGGTGGACAAAAGGGAGGACTTCTCTCTGGTGGACTGTATGAAGGACGTCCTTGTGTTGATCAGTTCGGAGGATGTCCCTGTGGTGGACAGTGGGGAGGATGTCTCTGTGGTGGATAGTTGACAGATGTACCTTTTTGGACAGTGGGAAGAATGTCACTTTGTTGCACAGTAGGAAGGACATCCCTGTGGTAGATAGTGGGTAGGATGTCCCTGTGGAGAGCAGTGTGTAGAATGTCTCTGTGGTGGACAGTCGAAGCACATCCCTGTTGTGGACAGTGGGGAGAATATTTCTGTGGTGGACATTTGAAATTATGTACCTGTGGTGGACAGTCGAGAGGACCTACCTGTGGTGGAGATTGGGGAGTACATCCCTGTGGTAGACAGAAGATGCACAGGAGAATGTCCCTCAGGTGTACAGTGGGTAGGACATCACTGTGGTGGACAGGCAGTAGGATGTTCCTGTTGAGGACAGTGGGTAGGACCTCACTGTGGTAGACAATGTGTAGGATGTCCCTGTGGTTTACAGTGTGGAGGATATTCATGTTGTGGACAGTGGTGAGGACATCCCTGTGGTGGACATTGGTGAGGACAACCATGTTGTGGACAGTGGTAAGGATATCCTTGTGGTATACAGGAGGATGTCCCTGTGGTGAACAGTGGGAAAAACATCTCCTTTGTGAACAGTGGAAAGGATGTCCCTGTGGTGGACAGTTGGGAGGAACTCGCTGTGGTGGACTGTGGAGAAGATGTTTCTGTGGTGGACAGTGGGATGTACATGTTAGTTTTGGACAGTGCGGAGGTACTCAATGTGGTGGACAGTGGAAAGGACATCCCTTTGGTGGACAGTAGAGAGTACTTCCCTGTAGTGGACAGTGAGAAGTATGTCCCTGTGGTGGACAGTGGGAAGGACATAAATATTGTTGACTGTGGTAAGGACGTCCCTCTTGTGGACATTTGGAAAGACCTCTTTGTGGTGGACAGTGGGAAGGGTGTGCCTCTGGTGGACAGTGAGGAGGACCTCCTTGTGGTGGACAGTGTGAAGGACATCCCTGTAATGTTCAGAGGAGAGGATATCACTGAGGTGGACAGTAAGAAGGACGTCCTCTTGGTGGACAGCGGGAAGGACCTTTCTGGTGTGAAGAGTGGGAAGGACATCCCTGTTGTAGACAGTGAGGATGAAATCCCGGTGGTGGACAGTGGAGAGGATTTCACTCTGATGGACAGTGGGGATGATGTTACTATGGTGCACTAGAGAATGTCCCTGTGGTGCATAGTTGGAAGGATGTCCATATGGTGGAGATTGCAGAAGATATCTCTGTTGTGGACAGTGGTTAGTATATCCCTGTTGTGCACAGGAGGATGTCCCTGTGGTGCACAGTGGGGAGGATGTCCCTGTGGTTTACAGTGTGGAAGATATTCATGTTCTGGGAAGTGGTGAGGACATCCGTGTAGTGGACATTGGTGAGGAAAACTATGTTGTGGATAGTGGTAAGGATGTCATTGTGGTATTCAGGAGGATGTCGCTGTGGTGGACAATGGGAAGGACATTTCTTTGGTGAACAGTGGAAAGGACATCCCTGTGGTGGACAGTTGGGAGGACCTCTCTGTGGTAGAAAGTGGAGAGGTCGTTTCTGTGGTGGACAGTGGGATGTACATGTTTGTTGTGGACAGTGTGGAGGATTTCAGTGTGGTGGACAGTGGAAAGGACATTCCTGTGGTGTACAGTAGAGAGGACATCCCTGTGGTGGACAGTCGGAAGGAGGTCCCTGTGGTGTACAGTGGACAGGACATATATGTTGTAGACAGTGCGAAGGACATCCCTGCTGTGTACATTGGGAAAGACTTCTTGTGATGGACAGTGGGAAGGATGACCCTCAGGTGGACAGTGGGGAGGATGTCCCTTTGGTGGACAGTGGGAAGGACATCCCTCTCATGGTCTGAGAAGAAGATATCACTGTGGTGGACAGAGGGAAGGACTTCCCTGTGGTGGACAGCAGAGAGGACCTTTCTTTTATGAATTTTGGGAAGGACATCCCTGTTGTAGAGAGTGGGGAGAACATCCCAGTGGAGGACAGTGGGGAGCAATTCACTGTGATGTACAGTGTGGAGGATGTTACTGTGGTGCACTGGAGAATGTTTCTATCATGCATAGTCGGAAGGATGTCCATGTGGTGGAGAGTGCATAGGACATCTCTGTGGTGAACTGTGGTTAGGACATCCCTGTTTTGCACAGGAGGATATCCCTGTGGTGTACAGGTAGAAAGACATCCTTATGGTGGACAGTGAAGAGGACTTCTCTGTGGTGGACCTATGAAATGACGTCCTTGTGGTCAACAGTGGGAAGGATGTCACTTTTGAAGACAGCGGGGAGGACATCACTGTGGTGGACAGGAAGAAGGATGTTCCTGTTGTGGACAGTGGGAAGGACCTCCCTGTAGTGGACAATGTGTAGGATGTCTCTGTGGTTTACAGTGTGGAAGATATTCATGTTGTGGAAAGTGGTGAGGACTTCCTTGTAGTGGACATTGGTGAGGACAACCATATTGTGGATAGTGGTAAGGATGTCATTGTGGTACACAGGAGGATGTCGTTGTGGTGGTCAGTGGGAAGTACATCTTTTTGGTGAACAATGGAAAGGACATCTCTGTGGTGGACATTTTGTAGGACCTCCCTGTGGTGGACAGTGTAGAGGACGTTACTGTGGTGGACAGTGGGATGTACATGTTTGTTGTGGACAGTGTGGGGGATGTCAATTTGGTGGACAGTGGAAAGGACATCCCTGTGGTGGACAGTGGAGAGGACTTCCCTGTGGTGGACAGTGGGAAGGAGGTCCCTGTGGTACACAGTGGAAAGGACATATATGGTGAAGACAGTGGGAAGGACGACCCTGTTGTGGACATTGGGAAAGACCTCTTTGTGGTGAACACTGGGATGGGTGTGCCTCTGGTGGATAGTGGGGAGGACCTCCTTGTGGTGAACAGTGGGAAGGACATCCCTGTTATGATCTGAGGAGATGATATCACTGAGGTGAACAGTGGAAGGACATCCTCTTGCTGGACATCTCAGATGACCTTTCTGGTATAAATAGTGGGAAGGACCTCCCTGTTGTAGACAGTGGGGAGGACATCTTTGTGGTGGACAGTGGGGAGGATTTCACTGTGATGGACAGTGGGGAAGATGTTATTGTGGTGCACTGAAGAATGTCCCTGTGGTGAATATTTGTAAGGATTTCTATATGGTGGAGACTGCAGAGGATATCTCTGTGGTAGACAGTAGTTAGGACATCCTGTTTTGCACAGTAGGATGTCCCTGTGGTGCACAGTGGGGAGGATGTCCCTGTTTTTTACAGTGGGAAGGACTTTGCTGTGTTTGATAGTTGGGAGGACATCCATGTTGTGGACATTTGGGAGGATGTCCCTGTGTTGGAGAGTTGAGAGAATTTCACAGTGGTGGACAGTGTGGATGACAGCCTTGTGGACAGTAAGGACAATGCTCCTCTGGTGCACAAGAGAATGTCTCTTTGGTGGACAGTGAGAAGGATGTCCTAATAGTGGGGAGTGCAGAAGACATCTCTGGGGTGGACAGTGGTAAGAACATCTTGGTTCTTCACAGGAGGATATCCCTGTGGTGTACAGTGGGAGAGACACCGCTGTGGTGGACAGTGAAGAGGACTTCCCTGTGGTGGACCATTGAAATGACATCTTTGTGGTTGACAGTGGGAAGGATGTCCCTTTGGAGGACAGTGTTGAGGACATCACTGTGGCAGACAGGCAGAAGGATGTCCCTGTGGTGGACAGAGGGGAGGACCTCACTGTGTTGGACAGTGGATAGGATGTCCCTTTAGTTTACAGTGCAGAGGACAGCGGGTAGTACGTTCCTGTGGTGGACACCTGGGAGGACATCCCTGTGGTGGACTGTGGAAAAAACATACCTGTTGTGGACAATGGGAAGATGTCCCTGTGGTGGACAGTGGAAAAGACATCACTTTGATGGACAGTAGAGAGCACCTCCCTGTGGTGGACAGTGAGAAGGAGGTCCCTGTGGTGAACAGTGGGAAGGACATTTATATTGTGGACTGTGGGAAGAACATCTCTGTTGGGGACACTGGGAAAGACCCTCTTGTGGTGAACTGTGGGAAGAATGTCCCTCTTTTGGACAGAGGAGAGAACGTCACTTAGGTGGACAGTGGGAAGGGCATTCCTGTGGTGGACAGTGGGGAGGACCTTTCTGTGTTGGACAGTGGGAAGGACATCCCTGTTGTGGTCAGTGGGGAGGATATCACTGGTTTGGACAGTGGTAAGGACATCCCTGTGGTGGACAGTAAAGAGGACCTTTCTGTGGTGAACAGTGGGAGGAAGGTCCTTGTGTTCGACAGTGTGGAGGGTATTTATGTTGTGGATTGTGGGAAAAACGTCCAAGTTGTGGACATTGTGAAGGAACTCCTTGTGGTAGACAGTGGGAAGCATGTCCCTCTCGTGGACAGTGGGGATGAAATCCATGTGGTGGACAGTGGGAATGAAGTCTCTGTTGTGGACATAGGAGAGGACATCATTTAGTGGACATTGGGAAGTGCATTCTTGTTGTGGACAGCAGGGTGTACATTTCTGTGATGGACAGTGGGAAGGACATGCCTTTTGTGGACAGTGCAGATGATGTCCCATTGGTGTACAGTGGAAAGGACATCCTTGTGGTGGACAGTAGAGAGGACTTCCCTGTGGTGGACTTTGGGAATTAGGTCCCTGTGGTGGACATTGGAAGGACATATATCTTTTGGACTGTGGGAAGGACATCCCTGTTGTGGACACTGGGAAAGAACTCCTTGTGGCGAACAGTGGGAAGGATGTCCCTCTGGTGGACATTGGGGAGGAATTCACTATGGTGGAGAGTGGAAAGGATGTCCCTTTGGTGGAGAGAGGAGAGCTCGTCACTTAGGTGGACAGTTGTAAGGACATCCTTGTGGTGGATAGTAGATAGGACCTCTCTGTCGTGAATAATGGGAAGAAGGACCCTGTGTTGTAGAGTGGGAAGGACATTTATGTTGTGGATTGTGGGAAGGACGTCCATGATGTGGACATTGGGAAAGACAATTTGGTGGACAGTGTGAAGGATGACTTTCTTGTGGAAAGTGGGGAGGAAGCCCCTGTGGTGGAATGTGGGAAGGACATACCTGTTTTGGTCTTAGGGCAGGATATCACTGAGGTGGAAAGAGGGAAGGAGGTCCCTGTAGTGGACAGCAGGGAGGACCTTTCTGTTTTGAATTGTGGGAAGGACATCCCTGTAGTAGACAGTGGAGAGGACATCCCTGTGGTGGACAGTGGGGAGGATTTCACTGTGGTGGACAGTGGGGAGGATATTACTGTGGTGCACTGGAGAATGTTCTTGTGGTGCATAGTCAGAAGGATGCCCATATGGTGGAGAGTGCGGAGGATATCTCTGTGGTGGACAGTGGTTAAGACATCCCTGTTGTGCCCAGTGGAGAGGATGTCCCTGTTGTTTACAGTGGGAAGGACTTCACTGTGTTTGATATTTGGGAGGACATCCCTGTTGTGGACAGTTGGGAGGATGTCACTCTGGTGGACAGTAGAGAGGACTTTTCTGTGGTGTACAGTGGGAAGGAGGTCACTGTGGTGGACAGTGGGAAGGACATATATTTTGTGGACAGTGGGAAGGACGTCCCTGTTTTGGATATTGGGAAACACCTCTTTGTGTTGGACAGTGGGAAGGGTGTTCCTCTGGTGGACAGTGGGGAGAACATCACTCTGGTTTACAGGCAGAATGATGTCCCTGTCGTGGACACAGGAGAGGACCTCCCAGTGGTGGAGAGTGTGTAGAATGTCCTTGTGGTTTACAGTGCGGAGGATATTCGTGTGGTGGACTGCGGTGAGGACTTCGCTGTAGTGCATATTGTTGAGGGCAACAATGTTGTGGACAGTGGTAAGGATGTCTTTGTAGTACACAGGAGAATGTCCCTGTTGTGGACAGTGGGAAGGACATCTGTTTGGTGGACCATGGAAAGGACGTCCTTGTGGTGGACAGTCGGGAGGACATTTCTGTTTTGGACAGTGGGATGTATGTATCTGTGTCAGAATGTGGGAGGACATCTTTTTGGTGGACATTGGTGGGGACGTTTCTGTGGTGGAAAGTGGGAAGAATGTCCCTGTGTTGGACAGCAGGGAGGATATCTCTTGGGTCTACAAAGTGAAAGACATCTCTGTTGTTGATAGTGGAAAGAATATTCCTGTGGTGCGAAGTACTGAGGACATCCCTGTTTTGCATAGGAGGATGTCCTTGTAGTGTAAAGTGTGGAGGATGTTTCTTTGGTGAAGAGTGGGAAAGACGTCCATGTAGTGGACTGTGGGGAGGTCCACTTTGTAGTGAACATTGTGGAGTATGTCTCTGTGATGGACAGTGGAAAGGAGGTCTCTGTGGTGCACATTGGTCAGGTTGTCCCTGTTGTGAGACAGGAGGATGTCCGTGTGTTGAACATTGGGAAGGACATCACTGTGCTGGACATTGGTGAAGATGACCCTGTGGTGGAGAGTTTTATGGATGTCCTTGTAGGACACAAGAGGACATTGCCTAGAACCTCCCTTTAGTGGACAAAGGGGAAGACATTCCTGTGCTAAACTGTGGTAATAATGTCCTTTTTGTGGACAGTGGAAGGATGTCCATTTTGTGGACAAGGGGAGAACATCAATATGGTGGACAGTGGGAAGGACCTCCCTGTAGTGGACATTTGTAGGATGACTCTGTAGTGGACAGTGGGGAGGACATCAGTTGGGGAGGACATCTTTGTGGTGGAGAGTGTGGAGGACATCTCTGTGGTGGACAGTGGGGAGAATGTCCCTGTGGTAGACAAGGGAAAGGACCTCTCTGTGGTGTACAATAAGAAAAACGTCCCTCCGGTGGACAATGAAGATGATGTACCTGTTGTGGACAGTGGAAAGGATGTTCTATGGTGGACAGTGAAAAGATTGTCCCTGTGTTGGAGAGAAGGGAGGACCTCTCTGTGGTTTACAGTGGGAAGGACATCCCTGTTGTGGACAATAAAATTATGTCCCTTTTGTGCACATTGGGGAAGATGTCCCTCTGGTGAACAGTGGGAAGGACATCCCTGTGGTGGGCAGCAGGGAGGACCTCTCTGTGGTGGCCAGTGTTAAAGATGTCCCTGTGATAGGCAGTGATGAGGATGTTTCTGTGGTGGACAGTGAAAAGGATGTTCCTGTTGTGGACAGTTGTGAGGACTTTCCTGTCATGGATATTGGGAAGGATGTCCCTGTGGTGAACAGTGGAAAGGATGTTTCTGTGGTGGACAGTGGAGAGGACCTCCTCATGGTTGAAATTGGAAAGGACGTCAAAGTGGTGGTCAGTGGTGAGGATGTTTCTGTGGTGGACAGTGGTGTGGAAGTTTCTCTGGTGCAAAGGAAAATGTCCCTTTGGTGGAAAGTACTTCTCTGTGGTGGACAGTAGAAAGAAACACACTGTGGTGGACAGTGGGAAGAACATTTATGTTGTGGACAGTGGGAAGGAAGTCCCTGTTGTGAAGAGTGTTGCTGACATCCCTGGTGTGCAAAGGAGGATGTCCCTGTCATTCACAGTGGTGAGGTTATCCCTTTTGTTCACAGAAAAATGTCCCTGTTGTGCAAAGTGGGTAGGATGTCCCAATGGTGAACAGTGAAAAGGATGTCACTGTGGTGGACAATTTGGAGGATTCCCTGTGGTGGACAGTGGGAAGGACGTCCCTTTGGTGGATAACAGGGAGGACTTCTCTATGGTGGACTGTATGAAGGACATGGTTGTGGTTGTCAGTAGGGATGATGTCCCTGTGGTTGACAGTGGGGATGAAATTTCTGTGGTGGACAGTTGAAATGACGGTCCTGTGGTAGACAGTGGAGAGGACCTTCCTGTGGTGAACAGTGAGGTGGACATCCCTGTGGTGGACAGTAGAGAGGACGACCGTGTGGTGGGCAGAGGTACAGATGCCCCTGTGGTGAACAGCAGGGAGGACCTCACTTTACTGGAGAGTGGGAATTATGTCCCAGTGGTGTACAATGCAAATTATGTCCCTCTGGTGCACAGTGTTGAGGACATCACTGTTGTGCACAGGAGGATGTCCATGTGGTGGACAGTTGGGAGGACCACATTCTGGTGGATGGTGGGGTAGGACGTGCCTTTGGTGGACAGTGGGAAGGACATCTATGTGGTAGACAGTGGGGAAGATGTCCCTGTTGTGGACAGTGGGAAGGATGTCACTTTGGTGGACAGTTGGAATGATGTCTATGTGGTGGACAGTTGGGAGGATGTTCCAGTGGTGGACAGTGGGTAGGACCTTTCTATTGTGGATAGTTGGATGAACATCCAAGTGGAGGACAGTAGGGAGTATGTCCCTGTTGTGTACAGTGGGATGGATGTTTCTGTAGTGGACAGTTAGGAACATATTTGTGTGGTGGACAGTATGGTGGACAGTGGGAAGGAAGTCCTTTTTTGGACAGTGAAAGGATATCCATGTGGTGGACAATGGGAAGGACGTCCCTGTTGTAGACAGTGGGGAGGTTCTCCCTGTGGTGGACAGTAAGTAGGATGTACCTGTGGTGGACAGTGGGGAGGATGTTTCTGTTTTGGACAACTGAGAGGACATTACTGTGGTGGACAGTGTGAAGGATGTCCCTGTGGTGGACAGTGAAGAGGAGCTACCTCTGTTGGAGTTTGGGGAGGACCTCCCTGTGTTAGACAGTGGGTATTCCATCCTGATGGTGGACAGTGGAAAGAACATCCCTGTTGTGGACAGTGGGCTGGATGTCCCTGTGATGGACAGTAGAAAGGACATCAATTTGATGGACAGTAGAGAGTACCTCCTTGTGGTGGACAGTGGGAAGGAGGTCCCTGTTGTGGACAGTAGGAAGGACATTTGTGTTGTGGACTGTGGGAAGAACATCTCTGTTGCGGACATTGTGAAAGAGCTATTGTGGTGAACTGTGGGATGTCCCTCTTGTAGACAGAGGGGAGGACGTCACTTAAGTTGACAGTTGGAAGGACATCCCTGTGGTGGACAGTGGGGAGGACCTTTCTGTGGTGGACAGTGGGAAGGACATCACTTTTTTGACAGTGGGGAGGATGTCACTGGTTTGGACAGTGTTATGGGCATCCCTGTGGTGGAGAGTGGGGAGGACCTTTCTGTGGTGAACAGTGTGTAGAAGGTCCAAGTGTTGGACAGTGGGGAGGACATTTATGTTGTGGATTGTTGGAAGGACATCCATGTTGTGGACATTGGGAAGGACCTCCATGTGGTGGACTGTGGGAAGCATGTCCCTCTCATGGACAGTGGGGAGAAACACCATGTGGTGGACAGTAGGAAGGATGTCTCTGTGGTGGACATAGGAGAGGACATCATTTAGTGCATATTGGCAAGTAAGTCCCTGTTGTGGACAGCAAGGTGTACATTTCTGTGTTGGAAAGTGGGAAGTACATGCCTGTTCTGGACAGTGTGGAGTATGTCCCTTTGGTGGACAGTGCAAAGGACATCCCTGTGGTGGACAGTAGAGAGGATTTCATTGTGGAGGACAGTGGGAAGGATGTCCCTGTGGTGAACCATGGATAGGACATGCCTGTTTTTGACAGGGCAGAGGACAACCCTTTCGTGAAGAGTGGAAAGGACATACTTGTGGTGGACAGTAGACAGGACTTCCCTGTGGTGGACAGTGAGGAGGTGCTCTCTGTGGTGGACATTGAAAGGACTTATATGTTGTACACTCTGAGAAAGACGTCCCTGTTGTGGATATTGGAAAGGACAACCTGTTGTAAACTGTGAGAATAATGTCCTTTATGTGGACATTGGAAGGATGTCCATGTTGTGGACAAGGGGAGTATGTCCTATGGTGGATAGTGAAAAGGACCTCCCTGTGCTGGACATGTGTAGGATGTTTCTGTGGTGGACAGTGGGAAGGACATCCCTGTGTTAGACAATGGGGAGAATGTCACTGGTTTGGACATGTTAAGGACATCCCTGTGGTGGACAATAGAGAGGACCTTTCTGTGGTGAACAGTGGTAAGAAGGTCCATGTGTTTGACAGTGGGGAGGACATTTATGTTGTGGATTGTGGGAAGGACGTCCATGTTTTGGACATTAGGAAGGACCTCCCTGTGATGGACAGTGGAAAGGATGTCCCTGTGGTCGACAGTTAGAAGGAGGTTTCTGTGGTGGACATTGTAAGGACATATATGTTGTGGACTGTGGGGAGGACGTCCCTGTTGTGAACATTGGGAAAGACCTCCTTGTGGGGAACTGTGGGAAGGATGTCCCTCTGGTGGACATTGGGGAGGAACTCCCTCTGGTGGACAGTGGAAAGGATGTCCCTGTGGTGGAGAGAGGGGAGGTCATCACTTATGTGGACAGTGGTAAGGACATCCCTGAGGTGGATATTAGAGAGGACCTCTCAGTGGAGAACAGTGGGAAGAAGGTCCCTGTGGTGGAGAGTGGGAAGGACATTTATGTTGTGGATTGTGGGAAGGACATACATGTTGTAGACATTGGGAAGGACCTCCATGTGTTATACATTGGCAAGCATGTCCCTCTGGTGGACAGTGAGGAGGACCACCATGTGGTGGACAGTGGGAAGGACGTCCCATAGGTGGACAGAGGAAAGGACATCATTGAGGTGGACATAAGGAAGTCCGTTCCTGTTGTGGACAGCAGGGTGTAACTTTCTTTGGTGGACAGTGGGAAGGACATGCAAGTTGTGGACAGTTCTGTGGACATCCCTGTGGTGGACAGTGGAAAGGACATCCATGTGGTGGACGGTAGAGAGGACTTCCCTGTGTTGGACAGTGGGAATGAGGTCACTGTGGTGGAGATTGAAAAGGACATGCCTGTTGTGGACAGTGCGGAGGATATCCCTGTGGTGAACAGTGGAAAGGATGTCCCTGTGGTGGACAGTAGAGAGGACTTCCCTGTGGTAGACAGTGGGAAGGAGCTCCCTATGGTGGACATTGGAAGTACATATATCGTGTGGACTGTTGGAAGGTTGTCCCTGTTGTGGACATTGAGAAAGACCTTTTGATGGACAGTTGGAAGAATGACCCTCTTGTGGACAGTGGAGAGGATATCCCTTTGGTGGAATGTGGGAAGGACATCCCTGTTATGATCTGAGGGGAGGATATCACTGAGGTGGACAGAGGGAAGGTCGTCCCTGTGGTGGACAGCAGGGAGGACTTTTCTGTTTTGAATTTTGGGAAGGACATCCCTGTTGTAGACAGTGGGGAGGGCCTCCCTGTGGTGGCCAGTGGGGAGGATTTCACTGTGGTGGACAGTGGGGAGGATGTTACTGTGGTGCACTGGATAACCTCCTTGTGGTGCATAGTCAGAAAGATGTCCATATGGTGGAGAGTGCAGAGGACATCTCTGTGGAAGACAGTGGTTAGGACATCCCTGTTGTTCCCAGTGGGGAAGATGTCACTGTTGTTTACATTGGGAAGGACTTCAATGTGTTTGATAGTTGGGAGGACATCCCTGTTTTGGACAGTTCGGAGCATGTCCCTGTGTTGGAGAGTTGAGAGTATTTCACTGTGGTGAACAGTGCAGATGATGGCCTTGTACAGTAAGAACAACGTTCCTGTGGTGCAGAAGAGAATGGTGGAGAGTGAGAAGGATGTCCTTGTAGTGGGGAGTGCAGAGAAAATGTCTGGTGTGTACTGTGGTAAGAAAATCCCTGTTGTGCACAGGAGGATGTCCCTGAGGTGTATAGTACTGGGATATCACTGTGGTGGACAGGCAGAAGGATGTTCCTGTTGTGGACAGTTGGGAGGACCTCCCTGTGGTGGACAATGTGTAGGATGTCCCTGTGGTTTACAGTGTGTAGGATATTCATGTTGTGAACAGTGGTGAGGACGTCCCTGTAGTGGACATTGGTGAGGACAACCATGTTGTGGACAGTGGTAATGATGTCCTTGTGGTACACAGGAAGATGTCCCTGTGGTGGACATTGGGTAGCACATCTCTTTGGTGAACAGTGGAAAGGACATCCCTGTGGTTGACCATTGGGAGGATCTCCCTGTGGTGGACAGTGGGAAGGACATATATGTTGTGGACAGTGGGAATGACTTCTTTGTGGTGGACAGTGGGAAGAGTGTGCCACTGGTGGACAGGTGGGAGGACCTGCTTGTGGTGGACAGTGGGAAGGACATCCCTATCTTGATCTGAGGAGAGGATATCACTGAGGTGGACAGTGGGAATTAGGTTCTCTTGGTGCACAGTTTTATGCATGTCCTTGTGTTACACAGGAGGACATCCCTAGGGAAGAAAGTGTGGAGGACCTCTTTCTGATGGACAGTGGGAAGGAAATAACTGTGGTGGACTGTTAGGTAGACCTCCCTGTAGTGAAAAGTGTGTAGAAAATCCCCGTAGTAGAAAGTGGGGAGGACATCCCTGTGGTAAACTGTGGGAATAATGTCCTTTTTGTGGATATTTGAAGGATGTCTATGTTGTGGACAAGGGGAGTATGTCCCTATGGTGGACAGTGGAAAGAACTTCTCTGTGCTGGACATGTGTAGGATGTCTCTGTGGTGGACAGTGGGGAGGACATCTCTGTGGTGATCATTGGGAAGCATGTCCCTGTGGTGGAAAGTGGAAAGGACCTCTCTTTGGTGAACAATGGGAAGACGTCCCTCTGGTGGACAGTGGAAAGGATGTACCTGTGGTGGACAGTGGATAGGACGTTCTATGGTGGGCAGTGGGAAGACTGTCCCTCTGGTGGAGAGAAGGGAGGACCTCTATGTGGTGGACAGTGGGAAGGGCATCCCGGTGGTGGACAGTTGGGAGGATTTTACTGTGATGTACAGTGGGGAGTATGTTACTGTGGTGCACTGGAGAATGTCCCTGTGGTGCATAGTTGGATGTATGTCCATATGTTGGATAGTGCGGAGGACAACACTATGGTGGACTGTATGAAGAACGTCCTTGTTGTGGTCACTGGGGAGTATGTCCCTGTTGTGGACAGTGGGGAGGATGTCTCTGTGGTGGACAGTTGAAAGATGTACCTTTGTTGGACAGTGGGAAGAAAGTCCCTTTGTTGGACAGTGGGAAATACATCCCTGTGGTAGACAATGGGTAGGATGTCCCTGTGGAGAGCAGTGTGTAGAATGTCTCTGCGGTAGACAGTGAGAAGGAACCTCTGTTGTGGACAATGGGGACAATATTTCTGTGGTGGACAGTTGAAATGACGTCCCTGTGGTAGACAGTGGAGAGGACCTACCTCTTGTGGAGATTGGGAAGGACCTCCCTGTGGTGGAAAGTGAGTAGTATGTTCCTGTGGTGGACACTGGGGAGGATGTCCGTGTGGTGGACAGTGGAAAGAACATCCCAGTTGTGGACAGAGAGGAGGACATCCCTGTGGTGGACAGTGGGAAGGAGGTCCCTGTAGTGGACAGTGGGATGTACACTTATGTTGTGGATTGTGGGAAGCACATCTCTGTTGTGGACATTGGGAAAGAACTCCTTTTGGCGAACCGTGGGAAGAATGTCCCTCTTATGGACAGACAGGATGATGTCACTTAGGTGGACAGGGGGAAGGACATCCTTGTGGTGGACAGTGGGGAGGACATATCTGTGGTGGACAGTGGGAAGGATATCCCTGTTGTGGACAGTGGAGAGGACCTCCGTGTGGTGGACAGCGGGGAGGACATTTATGTTGTGGATTGTGGGAAGGACGTCCATATTGTGGACATTGGGAAGGACGTCCCTGTGGTGGACTGTGAAGGAGGAACACATTGGGGTGGACAGTTTGGAGGATATCCCTGTGGTGGACAGTCGGAAGGACCTTTCTGTTGTGGACAGTTGGATGGACGTCCTTGTGGAGGACAGTGGGGAGTATGTCCCTGTTGTGTACAGTGAGATAGATGTTTCTGTAGTGGACAGTTGGGAACATATTTGTGTGGTAGACAGATAGGAAGATGTCCCTGTTTTAAACAGTGGGAAAAAAAGTCCTTTTTGTGGACAGCGAAAGGATGTCCATGTGGTGGACAATGGGAAGAATATCCCTGTTGTAGACAGTGGGGAGGTTCTCCCTGTGGTGGACAGTAAGTAGGACGTCCCTGTGGTGGACAGTGGGGAGAAGGTTTTTGTTTTGGACAAGTGAAAAGATGTTACTGTGGTGGATAGTGTGAATGACATCACTGTGGTGGACAGCATGGAGGACCTCTCTGTGGCGGACAGTGGTAAAGGTGTCCCTGTGATAGACAGTGATGAGGATGTTTCTGTGGTGGAAAGTGGAATGGACGTCCCTGTTGTGGACTGTGGTGAGGACCTCCTTGTCGTGGCTATTGGGAAGGATGTCCCTGTGGTGCACAGTAATGAGGATATCCCTGTTGTGCACAGGAAAATGTCCCTGTTGTGCAAAGTGGTTAAAATGTTTCAGTGGTGAACAGTGAAAAGGATGTCACTGTGGTGGACCATTTGTATGTCCCTGTGGTGGAAAGTGAGAAGGAGATCCCTTTGGTGGATGACAGGGAGGACTTCACTATGGTGGACTCTATGAAGGACGTCCTTGTGGTGGTATGTGGGGAGGATGTCACTGTGGTGGACACTGGAGAGGATGTCTCTGGGGCGGACAGTTGAACGATGTACCTATGGTGGACAGTGGGAAGGACATCCCTGTACTGGACAGTTGGGAGGATTTCATTGTGGTGGACAGTGGGAAGGATGTTACTGTGGTGCACTGGAGAACGTCCTTGTGGTGCATAGTCAGAAGTATGTCCATATGGTGGAGAGTGCGGATGACATCTCTGTGGTGGACAGTGGTTAAGACATCCCTGTTTTGCCCAGTGGAGAGGATGTCCCTGTCGTTTACATTGGGAAGGACTTAACTGTGTTTTATAGTTGGGAGGACATCCTTGTTGTGGACAGTTGGGAGGATGTACCTGTGTTGGAGAGTTGATAGGATTTTACTGTGCTGGACAGTGCAGATGACGCCCTTCTAGACAGTAAGAACAACGTTCCTGTGGTATACAAGAGAATGTCTCTTCTGTGGACAGTGAGAAGAAGGTCCTTGTAGTGGGGAGTGCAGAGGATATCTTTGGGGTGTACAGTGGTAAGAAGATCCCTGTTGTGCACAGGAGGATGTCCCTGAGGTGTACAGTGGGGAGGACATCACTGTGGTGGACAATGTGTAGGATATCCCTGTGGTTTACAATGTGGAGGATATTCGTGTGGTGGATGGTGGTGAGGAGTTTTCTGTAGTGTATATTGTTGAGGACAACCATTTTGTGGACAGCAGTAAGGATTTCCTTGTAGCACACAGGAGGATGTCCCTGTGGTGGACAGTGGGAAGGATATCTGTTTGGTGGAACGTGGAAAGTACTTCCCTGTGGTTGACAGTTGGGAGGACCTCCTTGTGGTGGACAGTGGAGAGGACATTTCTGTTGTGGAATGTGGGATGGACGTCTCTGTGGCGGAATGTGGGGAAGACATATCTTTTGTGTACAGTGTGGAGGACGTATCTGTGGTGGAAAGTGGGAAGAATATCCCTGTGGTGGACAGCAGGGAGGACATCTCTGTGGTCTACAGTGGGAAGGACATCTCTGTTGTGGACAGTGGAGAGGACATCCCTGTTTTGGACTGTGGGGAGGACGTTACTGTTGAGGACAGTGGGAAGGATGTCCCTGTGGTAGACAGCAGGAAGAAACTCTCTGTGGTTGACAGTGGGAAAGGTGTCCCAGTGATGGACAATGATAAGGACATTTCTGTGGTGGGCAGTGGATTGGATGTTTTTGTGGTGGAGAGTGGAGAGGACCTTCCTGTGGTGGACAGTGGATAGGACCTGTTCTGTGGTGGAAAGTGGAAAGGACGTCACTGTAGTGGAGAGTGGGGGAGATGTTTCTTTGGTGGAGAGTGAGGAGGATGTCCCTCTGGTGGACAGTGGTGAGGATGTTCCTCTGGTGGACACTGGGAAAAAAGTTTCTGTGGTGGGAAGTAAAAGGATATCCATGAGTTGTACAGTGGAGAGTACTTTTCTCTTTTATACAGTGAGGAGGACATCCCTGTGGTGGACAGTGGTGAGGAGTTCCACGTTGTGGACAATGGTAAGGATGCCCCTTTGGTGGACATCAGGGAGGACCTCACTTTGGTGGACAGTGGGAAGGACGTCCCTGTGGTGGACAATGCAAAGTATGTCAATGTGGTGCAGTGATGAGGACATCACTGTTGTGCTCAGGAGGATGTCCTTGAGGTGGACAGTGGGGAGGATCACACTCTAATGGACTGTGCGGTAGGATGTCCCTGTGGTGGACTGTGGAAAGGACATCCATATGGTGGAACCTGGGTAAGATGTTCGTGTTGAGGATATCTATGGTGTGCACTGGAAGATGTCCCTGAGGTTCACATTCATGAGGACATCCCTGTTGTGCACAGGAGGATGTCCCTGTGGTGCACAGTGGGGAGGATGACCCTGTGGTTTATAGTGGGAAGGATGTCCCTGTGTTTGACAGTTGGGAGGAAATCCCTGTGGTAGACTGTGGGAAGGAAGCCTCTGTGGTGGAGATTGGTGAGAAAATTTCACTGTGGTGGACACTGGGTATGATGGCCTTTTGGACAGAAGGGGGGATATTCCTGTTGTGCACAAGAAAACATCTCTTTGGTGGACAGTGGGAAGGATTTCCCTGCAATGGAGAGTGCAGAGGATATATGTGCTATGTACAGTGGTAAGAACTTTACTGTTATGCACAGAAGAATGTTCCTGTGGTGTACAGTGATAAGGATGTTCCTGTGGTGAACAGAGGGAAGGATTTACCTGTGGTGGATATTGGTGAGGACCATGTGGTAAATAGTGGTAAGGATGTCCCTGGGGTGGACAGCAGGGAGAACCTTTCTGTGGTGGACAGTGGGTAGGATGGCCCTTTGATGGAAACAGGAGAGGTAGTTACTGAGATGGTCAGTGGGAAGGATATTCCTGTGGTGCAGAGTGGTGAGTACATCACTGTAGTGCACACTGAGGAGGACATCCCTGTGGATTACACTGTGGAGGACATCCGTGTGCTGGACTATAGGGAGGACCTCCCTGTGGTGGACGGTTGGGAGGACCTCCCTTTGGTGGACAGTGGGGTGGATGTCCATGTAGTCGACAGTTGCAAAGATGTCCCTGTGGTGGACTGTGGGAAAGACATTTCTTTGGTTTACAGTGGGAAGGACATCCATGTTGTGGACAGTGGGGAGGACCTCCCTGTGGTGGACAATAGGAACAATGTTTCTGTGGTGGACATTGGTGAGTGCACACCTTTGTTGGACCGTGCAGAAAATATCTCTGTGGTGGACAATGGCATGGCCATGCAGTTGGTTGACACTGAGGAGGATGTCTCTGTGGTAGACAATTGGAAGGACGTCTTTCTGGTCGACAGTGGAAAGGACATCCCTGTGATGGATAGTTGGAAGGACGTACCTGCTGTGGACAGTGGAGAGGAATTCCCTTTAGTGGAACAGTGGAGAGTAGGTCCCAGTGGTGGACAGTGGGGGGGACGTCTTGTGGTAAACAGTGGTAAGGACATTTCTCTGGTGCAAAGGAGAACATCGCTTTGGTGGACATTGGGAATGATGTCCCTGTTGTGGAGAGTGCGGAGAACATCTCTGGAATAAACAGTGCTGATGTCATCCATGGTGTGCATAGTAGGATGTTCCTGTGTTGCACAAGGGTGAGGACATCATTGTTGTGCATGGGAGGATGTCCTTTTGGTGCACAGTGGGGAGGCTGTCCTTGTGGTGAACAGTGAGAAGGACGTCCCTGTGGTGGACAGCTGGGAGAAACTCTCTGTGGTGGACAGTGGGAAGAACCTCCCTGTGGTGGACAGTGGAAAACACTTCTCTTTGGTGGACAGTGGGAGATGCGTTCCTTTGGTGGACAGTGCGGAGGATGTCCTGTGGTGAACAGTGGTGAGGAAGTTTCTCTGGTGCAAAGGAGAATGTCCTTTGGTGGACATTGGGAATGATGTTCCTTCGTGGAGTGTGTGGAGGACATCTCTGTGGTAGACATCCCTGTGGTGGACAGTGAAGAGGACTTTTCTGTATTGGACATTTGGGATGACATCCCTGTGGTTAATAGTGGGAAAGACGTTTCTTTGGTGGATAGTTTGGAGGATGTCCCTGTTGTGGAGAGTGCAGAGGACATCTCTGGGGTGGAGAGTGTTGCTGCCAATACTGGTGTGCAAAAAGAATGTCTCTGTGTTGCACAGTGTTGAGGATATCCCTGTTGTGCACAGGAAAATGTCCCTGGTGTGATAAGTGCGTAGGATGTACCAGTGGTGAACAGTGAAAACGATGTTACTGTGGTAGACAATTTGGAGGATGTCCCTGTGGTGGACATTGGGAAGGACATCCCTTTGGTGGACAACAGGGAGGACTTCTCTATGGTGGACTGTATGAAGGATATCTTTGTAGTGGTCAGTGGAGAGGATATCCCTGTGGTGGACAGAGGAAAAGATAACTCTGTGGTGGACATTTGAAGGATATACCTTTGGTGGACAGTGAGAAGAACGTCCCTTTGGTGGACAGTGGGAAGGACATCCCAATGGTAGAAAGTGGGTAGGATGTTTCTGTGGAGGGCAGTGGGTAGAACGTCTCTGTGGTGGACAGTTGGAAGGACATCACTGTTGTGGACAGTTGGGAGATTATATCTGTGGTGGACAGTTGATATGATGTCCTTGTGGTGGAAAGTGAAGAGGACCTACCTGTGGTGGAGATTGGGGAGGACATCCATGTTGTAGACAGTGTGTAGGATGTCCCTGTGGTGGACAGTTGGTAGTATGTTCCTGTGGTGGACACTGGGGAGGATGTCCTTGTGGTGGACAGTGGAAAGACCATCTCTGTTGTGCACAGTGGGGAGGACATCCCTGTGGTGGACAGTGGAAAGGACATTATTTGATGGACAGTAGAGAGGACTGCCCTGTGGTGGACAGTGGGAAGGAGGTCCCTGTGTTGGACAATGGGAAGGACATTTATGTTGTGGACTGTTGGAAGAACATCTCTGTAGAGAGAAACACACTGTGGTGGATAGTGGGAAGAACATTTATGTTGTGGACTGTGGGAAGGAAATCCTTGTTGTCGATATTGGGAAGAACCTCCTTGTGTTGAACAGTAGGAAGGATATCCCTCTGGTGGACAATAGGGAAGACATCCCTGTGGTGGACAGGAAAAAGAACATCCCTGTGGTGGACAGTGAAGAGGACTTTTCTGTGTTAGACATTTGGGATGACATCCCTGTGGTGAATAGTGGGAAAGACGTTTCTTTGGTGGATAGAGGGAAGGATGTCCCTGTCGTGGAGAGTGCGGAGGACATCTCTGGGGGGGAGGGTGTTGCTGACATCCCTGTTGTGCAAAGGATGATGTCCCTGTTGTGCAAAGTGTGTAGGATGTCCCAGTGGTGAACAGTGAAAAGGATGTCATTGTGGTGGACAATTTGGAGGATGTCTCTGTGGTGGACAGTGGGAAGGATGACCCTTTTGTGGACAACATGGAGGACTTCTCTATGGTGGACTGTATGAAGGACGTTCTTGTGGTGGTCAGGGGGGAGGATGTCCCTGTGGTGGACAATTGGGAGGAAATTTCTGTGATGGACTGTTGTAATGACATCCCTGTGGTGAACAGTGGAGAGGAATGACCTGTTGTGGAGATTGAGGAGGACCCCCCTGTGGTACAAAATGGGTAGGACATCCCTGTCATGGACAGTGGGTAGTTCGTTACTGTGGTGGACACTGGGGAAGACGTTCTTGTGGAAGACTGTGGAAAGAAAATCCCTGTGGTGGAGAGTGGGGAGGATGTCCCTGTGGGGGCCAGTGGAAAGGACATCACTTTGATAAAGAGTAGAGAGGACCTCCCTGTGTTTGACAGTGGGAAGAAGGTTTCAGTGGTGGACAGTAGGAAGGACATCTCTGTTGTAGAAAGTGGGGAGGATATCACTGGTTTGAACAGTTTTAAGGACATCCCTGTGGTGGACAGTAGAGAAGACCTTTCTTTGGTGAACACTGGGAAAAAGGTCCATGTGTTGAACAGTGGGGAGGACATTTATGTTGTGGATTGTGGGAAGGATGTCAATGTTGTGGACATTGGGAAAGACTTTCATGTGGTGCACATTGGGAATCATGTCCCTCTCATGGACAGTGGGGAGGAACACCATGTGGTCGACAGTGGGAAGGAAGTCTCTGTGGTGTACAGAGGAGAGGACATCATTTAGTGGACATTGGAAAGTACATTACTGTTGTGGACAGCTGGGTGAACATTTCTGTGGGGGACAGTGGGAAGGACATGCCTGTTGTGGACAAGGCTGAGGAAATCCCTGTCGTGGACAGTTGAAAGGACATACCTGTGGTGGAGAGTAGAAAGGACTTCCCTGTGGTTGACAGTGAGGAGTTCCCTGTTGTGGACATTGGAAGGACAAATGTATTGTGGGCTTTGGGAAGGACATCCCTGTTGTAGACATTGGGAAAGACCCCTTTGTGGTGAACAGTTGGAAGGAAGTCCCTTTGGTGGACATTGGGGATGAACTCCCTGTGGTCGACAGTGAGAAGGCCGTTCCTGTGGCAAAGAGAGGGGATGTCATCTCTTAGGTGGACAGTGGTAAGGACATCCCTGTGGTGGATAGTAGAGAGGACCTCTCTGTGGTGAACAGTGGGAGGAAGGTTCCCTGTGGTGGAGAGTATGAAGGACATTTTTGTTGTGGATTGTGGGAAGGACGTACATGATGTGGACACTGGGAAGGATCTCCGTGTGTTCTACAGTGGCAAGCATGTGCCTCTAGTGGACAGTGGGGAGGACCATCATGTGTTAGACAGTGGGAAGGATAACCCTGTGGTGGACAGAAGAAAGGACATCATTGAGGAGGACTTTAGGAAGTATGTTCCTGTTGTGGACAGCAGGGTGCCCTTTTTTGGTGGACAGTGGGGAAAATATGACTGTTTGGACAGTTTGGTGGACATCCTTGTGGTGGACAGTGGAAAAGACATCCTTGTGGTGGACAGTAGAGAGGACTTCCCTTTTGTGAACAGTGGGAAGGATGTCCCTGTGGTGGAGAGAGCAAAGGAAAAGCCTGTTGTGGCCAGTGCGAAGGACATCCCTGTGGTGAACTGTGCAAAGGACATCCCTGTGGTGAACAGTAGAGAGGACTTCCCTGTGGAGGACAGTGGGAAGGAGGTCCCTGTGGTGGACATTGGAAGGGCATATATGGTGTGGACAGTAGGAAGGATGACCATCTTGTGGACAGTGAGGAGGATGTCCCTGTGGTGGAAAGTGAGAAGGACATCCCTGTTATGGTCTAGGGGAGGATATCACTGAGGTGGATAGAGGGAAGGAAGTTCCTGTGGTGAACAGCAAGGATGACCTTTCTGTTTTGAATTGTGGGAAGGATCTCCCTGTTGTAGATAGTGTGGATTACATCCCTGTGTTGTACAGTGGGAAGGATTTCACTGTGGTGGACAGTGGGGTGGATGTTACTGTGGTACACTGGAGAATGTCCTTGTGGTGCATATCAGAAGAATGTCCATATGGTGGAGAGTGCGGAGGACACCTCTGTGGTGGACAGTGGTTAGAACATCCCTGTTGTGCACAGTGGGGAGGATGTCCCTGTTGTTTACAGTGGGAAGGACTTCACTGTGTTTTATACTTTGGAGGACATCCCTGTTGTGGACAGTTGGGAGGATGTCACTGTGTTGGAGAGTTGAGAGGATTTCACTGTGGTGGACAGGGCAGATGACTGCCCTGTAGACAGTAAGAACAACGTTCCTGTGTCTCTTTGGTGGACAGTGAGAAGGATGTCCTTGTAGTGGGGAGTACTGAGGACATCTCTGGCATGTACAGTGGTAAGAACATCACTGTTGTGCAGAGCAATATGTCCCTGAGGTTTACAGTGAGGAGGACATCACTGTGGTGGACAAACAAGGATGTTCCTGTTGTGGACAGTAGGGAGGACCTAACTGAGGTGGACAAAGTGTAGGATGTTCCTGTGGTTTAGTGTGGAGGATATTCATGTTGTGGACAGTGGTGAGGACGTCCCTGTAGTGGACATTGGTGAGGACAACCATATTGTGGACAGTAGTAAGGATATCCTTATGGTTCACAGGAGAATGTCCCTGTGGTTGACAGTGGAAAGGACATCTCTTTGTTGAACACTGGAAAGGATGTCCCTGTGGTGGATGGTTGGGAGGACATACCTGTGTTGGACAGTGGAGAGGACGCTTTTGTGGTCGACAGTGGGATGTACATGTTTTTTTTTTTGTGGACAGTGAGGAGGATGTCAATGTGGAGGACAGTGGAAAGGACATCCCTATGTTGGACAGTAGAGAGGACTTTTTCATTGTGGACAGTGGGAAGGAGGTCTCTGTGGTGGACATTGGAAATACATATAGGTTGTGCACTGTGGGAAGGATGTCCCTGTTGAGGACATTTCAAAAGGCCTCCTTGTGGTGAATAGTGGGAAGGACGTCTGTCTGGTGGACATTGGGGAGGAACTCCCTGTGGCAGACAGTGGGATGGAAGTCCTTTTGGAGGACAGTGGGGAGTATGTCCCTGTTGTGAACAGTGGGATGGATGTTTCTGTAGTGGGCAGTTGGGAACGTATTTGTGTGTTGGACAGTTAGGAAGACGTCCTTGTGGTAAACAGTGGGAAGGAAGTCTTTTTTGTGGACAGCGAAAAGATGTCCATGTGGTGGTCAATGGGAAGGACGTCCCTGTTGTAGACTGTGGGGAAGTTCTCCCTGTGGTGGACAGTAAGTAGGACGTCCCTGTTGTGGACAGTGGGGAGGACGTTTTGGTTTTGGACAAGTGAGAGGACATTACTGTGGTGGACAGTGTGAATGATGTCACTCTGGTGGACAGCAGGGAGGACCTTTATGTGGTGGACAGTGGTAAAGATGTTCCTGTGATAGACAGTGATTAGGATGTTTCTGTGGTGTACAGTAGAAAGGACATTCCTGTTGTGGACAGTGGTGAGGACCTTCCTATCATGGGTATTGGGAAGGACGTCCTTGTGGTGAACAGTGGAAAGGATGTTTCTGTGGTGGAAAGTGGAGAGGACCTCCTCATGGTAGAAAGTGGAAAGGACGTCACAATGGTGGGCAGTGGTGAGGGCGTTTCTGTTGTGGACAGTGGTGAGGAAGATTCTCTGGTGCAAAGGAAAACATCCCTTTTTTGGACAGTGGAATGTACATCTCTGTGGTGGACAGTAGAGAGACACACTTTGGTGGACAGTGGGAAGAACATTTATGTTGTGGACAGTGGGATGCAAGTCCCTGTTGTTGATATTTAAGGAGCTCCTTGTCCTGAACAGTGGGAAGGGTATCACTCTGGTGGACAGTGGGGAGGACATCCCTGTGGTAGACAGGGGGAAGGACATCCCTGCGGTGGACAGTGAAGAGGAATTTACTGTGTTGGACATTTGGGATGACATCCTTGTGGTGAATAGTGGGAATGATGTTTCTTTGGTAGATATTGGGGAGGATGTCCCTTTCATGGAGAGTTCAGAGGACATCTCTGGGGTGGAGAGTGTTGTAGACAACCCTGTTGTGCAAAGGACGATGTCCATGTGGTGCACAGTCATGAGGATATCCCTGTTGTGCACAGGAAAATGTCCCTGTTGTGTAAAATGGGTAGGATGTCCCAGTGGTGGACAGTGAAAAGAATGTTACTGTTGTGGACAATTTGGAGGATGTACCTGAGGTGGACAGTGGGAAGGACATCCCTTTGGTGGACAACAGGGAGGATTTCTCTATGGTGGACTGTATGAAGGATGTCCTAGTGGTAGACAGTGGGTAGAACGTCCCTTTGGAGGACAGTGGGAAATACATCCCTGTGGTAGACGGTGGGTAGGATGTCCCTGTGGAGGGCAGTAGGTAGAACGTCTTTGTGGTGGACAGTGAGAAGGACATACCTGTTGTGGACAGTGAGGAGAATATTTCTGTGGTGGACAGTTGAAATGATGTCCCTGTGTTGGACAGTAGAAAGGACCTATTGTATTGAATATTGGGGAAGACCTCCCTGTGTTAGACAGTGGGAAGGATGTCCCTGTGGTGGAAAATGGGTAGTACATTCCTGGGGTGGACACTGTGTAGGACGTCCCTGTGGTGGAAAGTGTAAAGCACATCCCTGTTTTGAACAGTGGAAAGGCCGTCCCTGTTGGGACAGTGGAAAGGAAATCACTTTTATGGACAGTAGAGCGGACCTCCCTGTGGTGGACAGTGGGAAGGAGGTCCCTCTGGTGGACAATGGGAAGGACATTTATGTTGTGGATTGTGGGAAGAACATCTATGTTGTGGACATTGGGAAAGACCTTTTTGTGCTTAACTGTGGGAAGAATGTCCCTCTTGTGGACAGAGGGGAAGACGTCACTTATGTGGACAGTGGGAGGGACACCCCTGTGGTGTACAGTGGGGAGGACATACCTATTGTGGACAGTGGGGAGGATGTCACTGGTTTGGACAGTGGTAAGGACATCCCTGTGGTGGAGTGTAGAGAGGACCTTTCAGTGGTGAATGGTGGGAAGAAGGTCCATGTGTTGGACATTGGGGAGGACATTTATGTTGTGCATTGTGGGAAGGACGTCCATGTTGTGGACATTGGGAAGGCCTCTGTGGGGTGGACAGTGAGAAGCATGTTCCTCTCGTGGACAGTGGGGAGAAACACCATGTGTTGGACAGTGGGAAGGAAGTCTTTGTGGTGGACAGTAGAGAGGACATCATTTAGTTAACATTGAGATTATGTTCCTGTTGTGTACAGCAAAGTGAACCTTTCTGTGGTGGACAGTGGGAAGGATATGCCTGGTGTGGACAGTATGTAGGACGTCATTTTGGTGGACAGTGGAAAGGATACTACTGTGGTGGACAGTAGAGAGGACTTCCCTCTGGTTGACAGTTTGATGGAGGTCCCTGTTGTGGACCATGGAAAGGACATGCCTGTTGTGGACAGGGTGGAGGACATCCCTGTGGTGGACAATGGAAAGGACATACCTGTGATGGACAGTAGAGAGGACTTCCCTGTGGTGGACTTTAAAAAGGGTGTCCCTGTGGTGGACATTGGAAAGACATATATGTTGTGGACTGTGAGAAGGACTTCCCTGTTGTGGACATTGGGAAAGACCTCCTTGTGGTGAACAGTGAAAAGGATGTCCCTCTGGTGGACAGTGGGGAGAAACACCATGTGGTGGACAGTGGTAAGTATGTCTCTGTGGTGGACAGTAGAAAGAACATCATTTAGTGGACATTGGGAAGTACGTTCCTGTTGTGGACAGCAGGGTGAACCTTTCTGTGGTGGACAGTGGGAAGGATATGCCTGGTGTGGACAGTATGGAGGACGTCATTTTGGTGGATAGTGGAAAGAACATCCCTGTGCTGGACAGTAGAGAGGACTTCCCTGTGGTGGACAGCTTGAAGGAGGTCCATGTGGTAGACCATGGAAAGGACATGCCTGTTGTGGACAGGGCAGAGGACATCTTTGTGGTGGACAGTGTAAAGGACATACCTGTGGTGGCCATTAGAGAGGAGTTCCCTGTGGTGGACAGTGAGTAGAAGGTCCCTGTGCTGGACATTGGAAGGACATATATATTGTGGACTGTGGGAAAAACGTCCCTGTCGTGGTCATTGGGAAAGACCTACTTGTGGTGAACAGTAGGAAGGATGTCCTTCTGGTGGACATTGGGGAGGAACTCCCTGTGGTGGACAATGGGAAGAATGTCCCTGTGGTGGAGAGAGGAGAGTTGTCACTTAGGTGGACAGTGGGAAAAATGTCCCTGTGGTGGACAGATAAAGGACATCATTGATGTAGACATTAGGAAGTATGTTCCTGTTGTGGACAGCAGAGTGTACCTTTCTGTGGTGGAGAGTGGGAAGAAGATGCCTGTTGTGGACATGGTAAAGGACAACCCTGTGGTGGACAGTGGAAATAACATACTTGTGGTGGACAGTAGAGAGGACTTCCCTGTGGTGGACATTGAGAAGGAGGTCCCTGTGGTGGACATTGGAAAGACATCTATGTTGTGGACTGTGGGCAGGATGTCCCTGTGTTGGACATTGGGAAAGACTTCCTTGTGGTGAACACTGGGAAGGATGTCCCTCTGGTGGACAGTGGGGAGAAACATCATGTGGTGGACAGTGGAAAGGATGTCTCTTTGGTCAACAGTAGAGAGGACATCATCTATTGGACATTGCGAAGTATGTTCCTCTTGTGGACAGCAGGGTTTACCTTATCTGTGGTGGACAATGGGAAGGATATGCCTTTTGTGGACAGTACGGACGACGTCATTTTAGTGGATAGTGGAAAGGACATCCCTGTGGTGGACAGTAGAGAGGACTTCCCTGTTGTGGACAGTTTGAAGGAGGTTCCTGTGGTGGACCGATGAAAAGGTCATGCCTGTGGTGGACAGGGCAGAGGACATCCCTGTGGTGGACAGTGGAAAGGACATATCTGTGATGGACACTAGAGAGGACTTCGCTGTGGTGGACAGTGAGAAGGATGTCCCTGTGGTGGACATTGGAAGGACATATATGTTGTGGACTGTGGGAAGGACGTCCCTGTTGTGAACATTGGGAAAGACCTACTTGTGGTGAACAGTGGGAAGGGTGTCCCTCTGGTGGACATTGGGGAGGAACTCCCTGTGGTGGACAGTTGGAAAGACGTCCCTGTGGTGGAGAGAGTGAAGGTTGTTACTTAAGTGGACAGTGGAAAGATCATCGTTGTGGTGGATATTAGAGAGGACCTGTCTGTGATGAACAGTGGGAAGAAGTTCCCTGTGGTGGAGAGTGTGAAGGACATGTTTTTTGTGGATTGTGGGAAGAACGTACATGTTTTGGACATTGTGAAGGACCTCCGTGTGTTCTACAGTGGCAAGCATGTCCTTCTGGTGGACAATGGGGAGGACCACCATGTGGTGGACAGTGGGAAGGACGTCCCTGTGGTGGACAGAGGAAAGCACATCATTGAGGTGGACATTAGGAAGTATGTTCCTGTTGTGGACAGCAGGGTGTACCTTTTTGTGGTGGACAGTGTTAAGGACATGCCTGTTCTGGACAGTGTGGTGGACATCCCTGTTGTGGACAGTGGAGAGGATATACCTGTGGTGGACAGTAGAGAGGACTTCCCTGTGGTGGACAGTGGGAAGGAGGTACCTGTGGTGGAGAATGAAAAGGACATGCCTGTTTTGGACAGTGTAGAGGACATCACTGTTGTGAACAGTGGAAAGGACATTCCTGTGGTGGACAATAGAGAGGACATCTCTGTGGTGGACAGTGGAAAGGAGGTCCCTGTGGTGGACAGTGGAAAGGACATATACTTTGTGGACTATGGGAAGGACATCTCTGTTGTGGACATTGGGAAAGACCTCCTTGTGGTGAACTGTGGGAAGAAAGTTTTGTGGACAGATGGGAGGACGTCACTTAGGTGGACAGTGGGAGGGACATCACTGTGGTGGATGGTTGAAATGACTTCCTTGTGGATGACAGTGGGAAGGACGTCCCTTTAGAGGACAGTGGGGAGGACATCACTGTGGTTAACCGGCAGAAGGTTGTCTCTGTGGTGGACAGAGGGAAGGATCTCCCTGTGGTGGACATTGGGGAGGATGTCCCTGTTGTTTATAGTGTGAAGGACTTCACTGTGTTTGATAGTTGGGAGGACATCCCTGTTGTGGACAGTTGGGAGGATGTCACTGTGGTCGAGAGTTGAGAGGATTTCACTGTGGAGGATAGTGGATGATGGCCTTGTGGACAGTAAGGACAACGCTCCTGTGGTGCAAAAGAAAATGTCTCTTTGGTGGACAGTGAGAAGGATGTCCTTGTAGAGGGGAGTGCAGAAGATATCTCTGGGGTTGACAGTGGTTAGAATATCCCTGTTGTGGACAGGAGGATATCACTGTGTTGTACAATGGGGAGGACATCACTGTGGTGGACAGGCAGAATGATGTCCCTGTGGTGGACAGAGGGGAATACCTCCCTGAGGTGGACAGTGCGTAGGATTTCCCTGTGGTTTACAGTGTGGAGGATATTTGTGTGGTGGCGGTGAGGACTTCACTGTAGTGCATATTATTGAGAACAACCTTGTTGTGAACAGTGGTAAGGATGTCCTTGTAGTAAACAGGAGGATGTCCCTGTGGTGGACAGTGGGAAGGACATCTGTTTGGTGGACCATGGAAAGGACTTCCCTGTGGTGGACATTTGGGAGTACCTCCCTGTGGTGGACATTGGGGAGGACCTTTCTGTTGTGGACAGTGGGATGGACATCTCTGTGGTGGTATGTGGGGAGGACATCCCTTTGGTGGATAGTGGGGAGGATGTTTCTGTGGTGGAAAGTGGGAAGAATGTCCCTGTATTGGACAGCAGAAAGGACATCTCTGTGGTCTAGAGTGGGAAGGACATCTCTGTTGTGGACAGTGGAAAGAATATTCCTGTGGTGCACAGTTGTGAGGATGTCCCTTTTATGCATAGGAGGATGTCCCTTTGGTGCAAAGTGTTTTGGATGTTTCTTTGGTGGACAGTGGGAAAGATGTCCATATGGTGGACTGTGTGGAGGTCGAGTATGTTGTGAACATTGGGGAGAATGTCCCTGTGGTGGACAGTGGAAAGGATGTCCTGGTGGTGCACATTGGTCAGGATGTCCCTGTTGTGCACAGGAGGATGTTCCTGTGGTGAACTGTGGGAAGGATGTCACTGTGCTGGACATTCGTGAAGATGACCCTGTGGTGGACAGTTTTATGGATGTCCTTGTGGTACACAGGAGTACATCCGGGTGGTGGAGAGTGGGGAGGACCTCTCTCTGATGGACAGTGGGAAGGAAATCCCTGGGGTGGACAGTTGGGTGGAACTCCCTCTGGTGCAATGTGTATAGAACGTCCCTGTAGTGGACAGTGGGGAGGACATCCCTGTGCTAAACTGTGGGAATAATGTCCTTTTTGTGGACAGTGGTAGAATGTCCTTGTTGTGGACAAGGTGAGTATGTCCATATGGTGGACATTGGGGAGGATCTCCCTGTGGTGGACATGGGTAGGATGTCTCTGCGGTGGACAGTGTGGAGGACATCCGTGTTTAAAGTGGGGAGGATATCCTTGTGGTGGACAGTGGGGAGTACATCTCTGTGGTTGACAGTGGAAAGTACATACCTTTGGAGGACAGTAGAGAGGACTTCCCTCTGGTGTACAATGAGAAGGAAGTCCCTGTGGTTGACATTGGAAGGACATATATGTTGTGGACTCTGAGAAGGACGTCCCTGTTGTGGCCATTGGGAAAGACCTCTTTGTGTTGAACAGTGGGAAGGATGTCCCTCTGGTGGACATTGGGGAGGAACTCTCTGTGATAGACAGTGGGAAGTATGTCCCTGCGGTGGAGAGAGGGGAGGTCGTCACTTAGGTGGACAATGGTAAGGAAATCCCTGTGGTGGATAGTAGAGAGGACCTCTCTGTGGTGAACAGTGGGAAGAAGGTCCCTGTGGTGGAGAGTGGGGAGGTCATCACTTAGGTGGAAAGTGGTAAGGACATCCCTGTGGTGGATAGTAGAGAGGACCTCTCTGTGGTGAACAGTGGGAAGAAGGTCCCTGTAGTGGAGAGTGGGAAGGACATTTATGTTGTGGATTCTGGGAAGTACATACATGTTGTGGACATTGGGAAGGATCTCTGTGTGTTGTACAGTTTCAAGCATGTCCCTTTGGTGGACAGTGGGGAGGACCACCATGCTGTGGACAGTGTGAAGGACGTCCCTGTGGTGGACAGAGGAAAGAAATCAATTAGGTTTACATTAGGAAGTCCGTTCCTGTTGTGGACAGCAGGGTGTACTTTCTGTGGTGGACAGTGGAAATGACATGCCTGTTGTGGCCAGTGTGGTGGACATCCCTGTGGTGGACAGTGGAAAGGACATCCTTGGGATGGACAGTAGAGAGGACTTCTCTGTGGTGGACAGTGGGAAGGAGGTCCCTTTTATGTACATTTAAAGGACATATATGGTGTGGACTGTGGGAAGGACGTCCCTTTTGTGGACATTGGGAAAGACTTTTGGTGGACAGTGGGAAGGATGATGCTTTTGTTGACAGTAGAGTGGATGTCCCTGTGGTGGAAAGTGGGAATGACATCCCTGTTATGGTCTGAGTGGAGGACATCACTGAGATGGACAGAGGGAAGGACGTTCCTGTGGTGGAAAGAAGGGAGGACCTTTCTGTTTTGAATTGTGGGAAGGAAATCCCTGTTGTAAACAGTGGGGAGGACATCCCTGTGGTGGACAGTGGAAAGGACATCCTTCTGGTGGACAGTAGAAAGGACTTCCCTGTTGTGGACAGATGGAAGAAGGACCCTGTGTTGGAGTGTGAAAATGACATGCCTGTTTTGTGCAGTGTGGTGGACAGTGAGAAGGACGTCCCTGTGGTGGAAAATTGAAGGATATATATGTTGTGGAATGTGGGAAGGATGTCCCTGTAGTGACATTGGAAAAGAACTCCTTGTAGTGAACAGTGGGAAGTATGATACTCTGGTGGACATTGGGGAGGAACTCCTTGTGGTGGACAGTGGGAAGGATGTCCATGTAGTGGACAGTGGGAAGGACATCCCTGTCATGATCTGAGGGGAGGATATCACTGAGGTGGACAGAGGGAAGGACTTCCCTGTGGTGGACAGCAGGAAGGACCTTACTGTTTTGAATTGTTGGAAGGACATCCCTGTTGTAGACAGTGGGCAGGACATCACGGTGGTGGACAGTGGGGAGGAATTCACTGCAATGAACAGTGGGGATGATGTTACTGTGGTGCACTGGAGAATGTCCCTGTGGCACATAGTCAGGAGAATGTCCATATGGTGGAGAGTGCAGAGGACAACTCTGTGGTGGAAAGTTGTTAGGACATCCCTGTTGTGCACAGGAGAATGTTCCTCTGGTGTCCAGTGGGAAGTACATCCCTGTGGTGGAGAGTGAAGAGGACTTCCCTGTGGTGGACCATTGAAATGATGTCCTTGTGGTAGACAGTGGGAAGGACATCCTTTGAAGGACAGTGGGGAGGACATCACTGTGGTTAACAGGCAGAAGGATGTACCTGGGGTAAACAGAGGGGAGGACCTCCCTGTGGTGGACGGTGGGTAGGATGTCCCTGTGGTTTACAGTGCGGAGGATATTCATGTGGTGGACAGTGATAAGGACTTCCCTGTAGTGCATATTGTTGAGGACAACCATGTTGTGGACAGTAGTAAGGATGTCCTTGTAGTACACAGGAGGATGTCCCTGTGGTGGACAGTTGGAAGGTCATCTGTTTGTTGGACTGTGGAAAGGAAGTCCCTGTGGTGGACAGTTGGAAGGCCCTCTCTGTCATGGACAGTTGGGAGGACATTTCTGTTGTGGACAGTGGGATGGACGTCTCTGTGGCAGAATATGGGGGGACATCCCTTTGGTGAACAGTAGGGAGGACGTTTCTGTGGTGGAAAGTGGGAAGAATGTTCCTGTGGTGGACTGCAGGGAGGACATCTATTTGGTCAACAGTGTGAATGACATCACTCTTGTGGACAGTGGAAAGAATATTTCCGTGGTGCACAGTTGTTGAGGACGTCCTGTTTGTGCATAGGTGCATATCCCTGTGGTGCAAAGTGAGGAGGATATCCCTTTGGTGGACAGTGTGAAAGACGTCCATGTGGTGAACTTTGGGGAGATCTGCATTGTAGTGAACATTGGGGAGGATGTCCCTATGGTGGAATGTGGAAACAATGTCCCTGTGGTGCACATTGGTCAGGATGTCCCTGTTGTACACAGGAGGATGTCCCTGTGGTGAAAAGTGGGAAGGACGTCACTGTGCTTGACATTGGTGAAGATGACCCTGTGGTGGACAGTTTTATGGATGTCCTTGTGGTACAGAGGAAGATGTCCCTGTGGAGGACACTGGGTATACCTCTCTCTGATGGACAGTGGGGAAGAAATCCCTTTGGTGGACAGTTGGGTGGACGTCCCTGTGCTAAACTGTGGGAATAATGTCCTTTTGTGAACAGTGGAAGGATGTCCATGTTGTGGACAAGCGGAGTATGTCCCTATGGTGGACAGTGGGGAGGACATTCCTGTTTGGTAAGTGGGGAGGACATCCTTGTTTTGGACAGTGGAGAGGACATCACTGTGGTGGACATTGGGAAGAATGTCCCTGTTGTGGACAGCAGAGAGGACATCTCTGTGGTGTACAATGTGAATGACGTCTCTCTGGTGGACAGTGGAGAGGATGTACCTGTCTTGGACAGTGGAAAGGTCTTTCTATGGTTGACAGTGGGAAGATTGTCCCTGTGGTGGAGAGCAGGGAGGACCTCTATGTGGTAGACAGTGGGAAGAACATCCCTGTTGTGGACAGTAAAAGGATGTCCCTTTTGTGCACATTGGGGAAGATGTCCCTCTGGTGAACAGTGGGAAGGACATCTCTGTGGTGGACAGTGGGGAGGATGTCCCTGTGGAGGGCAGTGGGTAGAACCTCTTTGTGGTAAACAGTGGGAAGAAGATCCATGTGTTGTAGAGTGGGGAGGACATTTATGTTGTGGATTGTGGGAAGGACGTCCATGTTGTGGACATTGGGAAAAACCTCTGAGTGGTGGACAGTGGGAAGCATGTCCCTCTCATGGACAGTGGGAAGAGCCACCATGTGGTGGACAGTGCGAAGGACATTCCTTGGTGGACAGAGGAAAGGACATCATTGAGGAGGACACTAGGAGGTACGTTCCTGTTGTGGACAGCAGAGTGTAACTTTCTGTGGTGGACAGTGGGAAAACAAGCCTGTTGTGGACAGTGTGGTGGACATCCCTGTGGTGGACAGTGTAAAGGACCTCCCTGTGGTGGACAGTAGAGAGGACTTCCCTGTGGTGGTCAGTGGGAAGGAGGTCCCTGTGGTGGACATTGGAAAGACATATATGGTGTGGACTGTGGGAAGGACGTTTCTGTTGTGGACATTGGGAAAGACCTTTGGGTGGATAGTGGGAAGGATGACCCTCTTTTGGAGAGTGGGGAGGATGTCCCTGTGGTGGAAAGTGGAAAGGACATCCCTGTTATGATCTCAGGGGAGGATACTGCTGAGGAAGACAGAGGGAAGGACTTCCCTGTGGTGAACAGAAGGGAGGACCTTTCTGTTTTGAATTGTGGGAATGACATCCCTGTTGTAGACAGTGGGGAGGACATCCCTGTGGTGGACACTGGAAAGAACATCATTGTGGTGGACACTAGAGAGGAGTTTCCTGTTGTGGACAGTTGGAAGGAGGTCCATGTTTTGGAGAGTGAAAATGACATGCCTGTTCTGGACAGTGCGGAGAACATACATGTTTTGGACAGTGGAAAGCACATCACTATGGTTTACAGTAGAGAGGACTTCCCTGTGGTGGACAATGGGAAGGAGGTTCTTTTGTTGGACATTGGAAGGACATATATGGTTTGGACTGTGGGAAGGACATCCCTGTTTTGGACATTGGGAAAGACCTTCTTGTGGTGGTCAGTGAGAAGGATGACCCTTGGGTGGAGAATGGGGAGGACGTCCCTGTGGTGGACAGTGGGAAGGACATCCCTGTCATGGTCTGAGTGGAGGATATCACTGTGGTGTACAGAGGGAAAGACTTCCCTGTGGTGGACAGCAGGGAGGACCTTTCTGTTTTGAATTGTGGGAAGGACATCCCTGTTATTGTCTGAGGGGAGAATATCACTGTGGTGGACAGTGGGAAAGAGGTCCATGTGGTGGACAGTAGGAAGAACATTTATGTTGTGGACTGTGGGAAGAACATCTCTGTTGTGGACATTGGGAAAGATGTCCTTGTGGTGAACTGTGGGAAGAATGTCCCTCTTGTGGACAGAGGGGAGTATGTCACTTATGTTGACTGTGGGAAGGGCATCGCTGTGGTTGACAGTGTGGAGGACCTTTCTGTGGTGGACATTGGGAAGGATATCCCTGTTGTGGACTGTGGGTAGGATGTCACTGTTTTGGACAGTGGTAAGGACATCCCTGTGGAGGACAGTAGAGAGGACCTTTCTGTGGTGAACAGTGGGAAGAAAGTCCATGTGTTGGACAGTGGGGAGAACATTTATGTTGTGGATTGTGGGAAGAATGTCCATGTTGTGCACATTGGGAAGGACCTATGTGTGGTGGACAGTGGGCAGCATGTTCCTCTAGTGGACAGTGGGGAGAAACACCATGTGGTGGACAGTGAAAATGGCATCTATATGGTGGACAAAGGAGAGGACATCATTTATTGGACATTGGGAAGTACATTCCTGTTGTGGTCAGCAGGGTGTACCTTTCTGTGATGGACAGTGGAAAGGACATGCCTGTTGTAGAGAGCATGGTGTACCTTTATGTGGTGGAAGGACATCCCTGTGGTGGACAGTAGAGAGGATTTCCCTGTGGTGGACAGTGGAAAAGAGGTCCCTCTGGTGGACATTGGGGAGAAATTCAAATTAGGAGACAGTGGGAAGGATGTCCCTGTGGTGGAGAGAGGGAGGTCATCAGTTAGGTGGACAGTGGTAAGGACATCCCTGTGGTGGATAGTAGAGAGGAACTCTTTGTGGTGAACAATGTGAAAAAGGTCCCTGTGGTGGATAGTTGGAAGGACATTTATTTTGTGGATTGCGGGAAGGTCATACATGTTGTTGATATTGGGAAGGACCTCCGTGTGGTGAACAGTGGAAAGCATGTTCCTCTGGTGGGCAGTGGGGAGAACCACCATGTGGTGGACAGTGCAAAGGACATCCGTGTGGTGGACAGAGGAAAGGACACACTTGAGGTGGACATTAGGAAGTACCTGACTGTTGTGGACAGCAGGGTGTAACTTTCTGTGGTGGAGAGTGGGAAGGACATGCCAGCTGTGGACAGTGCAGTGGACATCCCTGTGGTGGAGAGTTGAAAGGATATCCCTGTGGTGGACAGTAGAGAGGACTTCCCTGTGATGGACAGTGGTAAGGAGGTCCCTGTGGTGGTGAGTGAAAAGGACATGCCTGTTGTGGACAGTGTGGAGGACTTCCCTGTGATGAACAGTAGAAAAATCATCCCTGTGGTGGACAGTAGAGAGGATTTCCCTGTGGTGAACAGTGGGAAGAAGGTCCTTGTGATGGAATGTGGGAAAGTCATTTATGTTGTGGATTGTGGGAAGGACGTACATGTTGTGGACATTGGGAAAGATCTTTTGGTGGACAGTGGGAAGGATGACACTCTTTTGGACAGTGGGGAGGACGTCCTTGTTGAGGAAAGTGGGAAGGACACCCCTGTTATGGTCTGAGGGGAGGATATCACTGAGGTGGACAGAGGGAAGGATGTCCCTATGGTGGACAGCAGTGAGGACCTTTCTGTTTTGAATTTTGGGAAGGACTTCTCTGTTGTTGACAGTGGGGAGAATATCCCTGTGGTGAACAGTGGGGAGGAATTCACTGTGGTGGACAGTGGGGAGGATGATACAGTGGTGCAATGGAGAACATCCTTGTGGTGTATATTCAGAAGGATGTCCATATGGTGGAGAATGCGAAGGACATCTCTGTGGTGGACAGTGGTTAGGACAACCCTGTTGTGCCCAGTGGGGAGGATGTCCCTGTTGTTTACATTGGGAAGGACTTCACTGTGTTTGATAGTTGGGAGGACATCCCTGTTGTAGACAGTTCTGAGGATGTCACTGTGGTGGAGTGTTGAGAGGATTTCACTGTTGTGTACAGTGCAGATGGCAGCCTTGTAGACAGTAAGAACAACATTCCTGTGGTGCACAAGAGAATGTCTCTTTGGTGAACAGTGAGAAGAATGTCCTTGTAGTGGGGAGTGCAGAGGACCTCTTAGGATTGTACAGTGGTAAGAACATCCCTGTTATGCACAGGAGAATGTCCCTGATGTGTATAGTGGGGAGGACATCACTGTGTTGGACAGGCAGTAGGATGTTCCTTTTGTGGACAGTGGGGAGGACTTCCCTGTGGTCTACAATGTGTAGGATGTCCCTGTGGTTTACAGTGTGGAGGATATTCATGTTGTGGACAGTGGTGATGACATCCCTATAGTGGACATTGGTGAGGACAACCCTGTTTTCATCAGTGGTAAGGATGTCCTTGTGGTACACAGGAGGATGTCCCTGTGGTGTAGAGTGGGAAGGACATCTCTTTGGAGAACAGTAGAAAGGACGTCACTGTGGTGGACAGTTTGGAGGACCTTTCTGTTTTAAGTTGTGGGAAGAACATCCCCGTTGTAGACAGTGGGGAAGACATTCCTGTGTTGGAGAGTAGAGAGGACTTCCCTGTTGTGGACAGTAGGAAGGAAGTCCCTGTGGTGGACCATGGAAAAGGACATGCCTGTTGTGGACAGTGTGGAGGACATACCACTGGTGGACAGTGAAAATGACATTCATGTGGTGGACCGTAGAGAAATCTTCCCCAGTGTGGACAGTAGGAAGGAGGTCCCTGTGTTGGATATTGGAAAGAGATATATGTTGTGGACTGTGGGAAGGATGTCCCTGATTTGAACATTTGGAAAGACTTCTTGAGTTGGACAGTGGGAAGGATGACCATCAGGTGGACAGTGGAGAGGATGTCCCTGTAGTGGACAGTGGAAGGACATCCCTGTCATGGTCTGAGGGGAGGATATCACTGAGGTGGACAGAGGGAAGGACTTCCTTGTGGTGGACAGCAGGGAGGACCTTTCTGTTTTGAATTGTGGAAAGGACATCCCTGTTGTAGACAGTGGGGAGGACATCCCGGTGGTGAACAGTGGGGAGGATATTTCTGTTGTGGACAGTGAGATGGATGTCTCTTTGGTGGAATGTGGTGAGGACATCCCTTTGGTGGACAGTGGGGAGGATGTGTTTCTGTGGTGCAAAGTGGGAAGAATGTCCCTCTGGTGGATAGCAGGGAGGACATCTCTATGGTCTACAGTGGGAAGGACATCTCTGTTGTGGACAGTGGAAAGAATATTCCTGTGTTCCACAGTTTTGTGGATGTCCCTGTTGTGCATAGGAGGATGTATCTGTGGTGCAAAGTGAGGAGGATGTTTCTTTGTTGGACAGTTGGAAAGGCATCCATGTGGTGGACTGTTGGGAGGTACACTCTGTAATGAACATTGGGGAGGACATCTCTGTTGTGCACAGTGGAAAGAATATTCCTGTAGTACTTTGTTGTGAGGATGTCCCTGTTGTGCATAGGAGGATATCCCTGTGGTGCAAACTGAGGAGGACATCTCTTTGGTGAACAGTGAGAAGAATGTCCCTTTGGTGGACAGCCAATAGGACCTCTCTGTGGTGTACAATGGGAAGGACGTCCCTCTGGTGGACAGTGGAGAGATGTACCTGTGGTGGACAGTGGAAAGGACGTTCTATGGTGGACAGTGGGAAGACTGTATCTGTGATGGAGAGCAGGCAGGTCCTCTCTGTGGTGGACAGTAGGAAGGATATTCCTGTTGTGAACAGTGGTGAGGACATCCCTGTGTTGGATTTTGGAAAGGACGTCCCTGTGTTGAACTGGGGTGGACAGTGGAGAGGACCTCCTCATGGTGGAAAGTGGAAAGGACTTCAGAGTGGTGAATACTGGCGAGGACGTTTCTGTCATGGACAGTGGTGAGCAAGTTTTTCTGGTGCAAAGGAAAATGTCCCTTATCTCTGTGGTGGACAGAAGAGAGAAACACTGTGGTGGACAGTGGGAAGAGCATTTATGTTGTGGACAGTGCGAAGGAAATCCCTGTTGTTGATATTGGGAAGGACCTCCTTGTGGTGAACAGGGGGACGGATATCACTCTGGTGGACAGTGAGGAGAGCATCTCTGTGGTGGACAGAAGAACCACATTTTTGTGGTGGACAGTGAACAGTACTTTTTTGTTTTGGACATTTGAGATGTCATCCCTGTGGTGAAATGTGGGAAAGACGTTTCTTTGGTGGATAGTGGGGAGGATATCCCTGTCGTGGAGAGTGCAGAGGACATCTCTGGGGTGGAGAGTGTTGCTGACATCCCTGGTGTGCAAAGGAGGATGTTCCTGTGGTGCACAGTGGTGAGGATATCCCTGTTGTGCACAGGAAAATGTCCCTGTTGTGCAAGTGGGTATGCACAACCCACTTTGTGCATCCCACAAAGTGGGATGTCCCAGTGGTGAACAGTGAAAAGAATGACATGTGGTGGACAATACTGTGGATGTCCCTGTGGAGGACAGTGGGAAGGATGTCCCTTTGATAGACAACAGAAAGTACTTCTCTATGGTACCCTGTATGAAGGCCATCTTTTGGTGGTCAGAGGGGAGGATGACCCTGTGATGGAAAGAGGGGAGGTAGTCACTGAGGTGGTCAGTGGGAAGGACATCCCTGTGGTATAGATTTGTGAGTAATTCAATGTAGTGCAAACTGAGGACAACATCCCTGTGTATTACACTGTGCACGGCATCTGTATTGTGGACTATGGGGAGGACCTCCCTGTGGTGGACTGTGGGGAGGAGCTATCTGTGGTAGACACTAGGGTGGATGTCCATGTAGTCGAGAGTTGGAAGGACGTCCCTGTGGTGGACTGTGGAAAGGATATTTCTTTGGTTTACAGTGGGAATGACATCCATGTTGTGGACAGTGGGGAGGACCTCCATGTGGTGGAAAGTAGGAAGGATGTCCCTGTGGTAGACATTGGTGAGGATACCCCTGTGTTGTACTGTGTGGAAAACATCCCTGTGGTGGACAGTGGGGTGGACGTCCCTTTGGTTGACACTGGGGAGGATGTCCCTGTGGTAGACTTTGGAAGGACGTCTTTCTGGTGGAGAGTGGGAAGGACATCACTGTGGTGGAAAGTTGGAAAGATGTCCCTGTTGTGGACAGTGGAGAGGACTTCCCTTTGGTGGACAGTGTGGAGTACATCCCTGTGGTGGACATTAAAGAGGATGTCTTGTGGTGGCCAGTGGTGAGGATGTTTCTCTGGTGCAAAGGAGAATGTCTCTTTGGTGAACATTGGGAATGATGTCCCTGTAGTGGAGAGTGCTGAGAACATCTCTGGGGTAGACAGTGGTGAGGACATTCACTGTGTGCACAGGAGGATGTTCCTGTGGAGCACAAGGATGAGGACAACCCTGTTGTGCATGGGAGGATGTCCTTATAGTGCACAGTGGGGAGGATGTTTTTACAGTGAACAGTGAGAAGGATGTCCCTGTGGTGGACAGCTGGAAGGACCTCTCTGAGGTTGACAGTAGGAAGGACCTCCCTGTGGTGTACAGTGGGTAGGATGTCCATGTGGTGGACAGTAGAGAGGACATCCCTGCTTTGGACAGTGGGAAGGACATCACTGTGGTGGACAGCAGGGATGACCTCTCTGTGGTTGACAGTGGGAAAGATGTCCCAGGGATTGACAGTAATGAGGACGTTTCTGTGGTAGACAGTGGATTGAATGTTTTTTTCGTGGACAGTGGAGAGAACCTTCCTGTGGTGGACAATGTGGTGGACATGCCTGTGGTGGACAGTGAAGAGGAAATCACTGTGGTAGACACTGGGAATGACATCCTTGTAATGGACAGTGGGGAAGATGTTTCTGTGGTGGAGAATGTGAAGGATGTCCATCTGTGGGACAGAGGATGTTCCTCTGGTGGACACTTGGGAAAAAGTTTCTGTGGTGGTAAATAAAGATGACATCCCTGAGGTGTACAGTGGAGAGTCCTTTTCTGTTTTACACAGTGAGGAGGACATCACAGTGGTGGACAGTGGTGAGGATGACCCTGTGGTGGACAGTGGTAAGTATGCCCCTGAGCTGCACAGCAGGGAGGACCTCACTTTGGTGGACAGTGGGAAGGACGTCCCTGTGGTGGACAATGCAAATATGTCCCTGTGGTGCACAGTGGTGAGGACATCCCTCTTGTGCACAGGAGGATGTCCCTGTGGTGGACTGTTTAAAGATGTACCTTTGATGGACAGTGGGAAGAACGTCACTTTGGTGGACAGTGGGAAGGACATCATTGTGGTAGACAGTGGGAAGGATGTCCCTGGGGAGGGCAGTGGCTAGAATATCTCTGTGGTGGACAGTGGAAAGGACATCCCTGTAGTGGACAGTGGGGAGAATATTTCTGTGGTAGACAGTTGAAATAACATCCTTGTGGTGGAGAGGACCTAACTGTTGTGCAGATTCGGGAGAACCTCCTTGTTGTAGACAGTACGTAGTATGTTTCTGTGGTGGGCACTGGGGAGGACGTCCCTGTGGTGGATAGTGGAAAGAATATCCTTGTTGTGGACATTGGGAAAAACTTACATGTGATGGACAGTGGAAAGCACATCACTTTGATGGACAATAGAGAGGACTTCCCTCTGGTGGACAGTGGGAAGGAGGTCCCTGTGTTGGACATTCGGAAGAACATTTATATTGTGGACTGTGGGAAGAACATCTCTCTTTTGGACACAGGGAAAGACCTCCTTGTAGTGAACTGTGGGAATAATGTCCCTCTTGTGGACAAAGGGGAGGAGGAAACTTAGGTGGACAGTGTGAAGGACAACCCTGTGGTGGACAGTCAGTAGGACCTTTCTGTGGTGGACAGTGGGAAGGACATCCCTGTTGTGGACAGTGGGGAGGAGGTCACTGGTTTGGACAGTGGTAAGGACATCCCTGTGGAAGACAGTAGAGAGGACCTTTATGTGATTAACAGTGGGAAGAAGGTCCATGTGTTGGACAGTGGGGATAACATTTATGTTGTGGATTGTGGAAAGGATTCCATGTTGTAGACATTGGGAAGGACCTCCGTGTCGTGGACATGGGTAGGACGTCCCTGTTATGATCTGAGGAGAAAATATCACTGAGGTAGACAGTGGGAAGGACGTCCTCTTGGTGGACAGTGGGGAGGACCTTTCTGGTGTGAATAGTGGGAAGGAAATCCCTGTTGTAGACAGTGGGGAGGACATCCTGGTGATTGACAGTGTGGAGGATTTCACTGTGATGGACAGTGGGGAGGATGTTACTGTGTTGCACTGGAGAATGTCCCTGTGATGCATAGTTGGAAGGAAGTCCATATCATGTAGAGTGCAAAGGACATCTCTGTCATAAAGAGTGGTTAGGACATCCCTGTTATGCATAGGAGGATGTCCCTGTAGTGCACAATGGGGAGAATGTCGCTGTTGTTTACAGTGGGAAGGACTTTGCTGTGTTTGATAGTTGGGAGGACATCCATGTTGTGGACAGTTGGGAGGATGTCCCTGTGTTGGAGAGTTGAGAGGATTTCACTGTGGTGGATAATGTGGATGACAGCCTTGTGGACAGTAAGGACAGTGCTCCTGTGGTGCACAAGAGAATGTATTTTTAATGGGCAGTGAGAAGGATGACTTTGTAGTGGGGAGTGAGAAGACATCTCTGGGGTGGACAGTGGTAAGAACATCCCTGTTGTGCACAGGAGATGTCCCTGTGTTATACAGTGGGAAGGCCATCCCTGTGGTGGACAGTGAAGAGGAATTCCCTGTGGTGGACCATTGAAATGACATCCATTTGGTTGACAGTGGGAAGGAGGTCCCTTTGGAGGACAGTGGGGAGGACATCACTGTGGTGGACAGGCAGAAGGATGTCCCAAATTTGGACAGAGGGTAGGACCTCCCTGTGGTGGACAGTGGTTATGCTGTCCCTGAGGTTTACATTGCGAAGGATATTCGTGTGGTGGACTTCGGTAAGGACTTCTCTGTAGTGCATATTGTTGAGGACCACCAATTTGTTGACAGTGGTAAGGATGTCCTTATAGTACACAGGAGGATGTTTCTGTGGTGGACAGTGGGGAGGACATTACAGTTGTGGACAGTGGGATTGATGTCTCTGTGGCAGAATTTTGGGAGGTCATCCCTTTGGTGCACAGTGGGGAGGACATTTCTGTGGTGGAAAGTGGGAAGAATGTCCCTGTGGTGGACATCAGGGAGGACATCTCTGTGGTCTACAGTGGGAAGGAAATCTCTGTTGTGGACAGTGGAAATAATATTCCTGTGGGGCACAGTTCTGAGGACATCCCTGATTTGCATAGGAGGATGTCCCTGTGGTTCAAAGTAAAGAGGATATTTCTTTGATGGACAGTGGGAAAAACATCTAGGTGGTGGACTGTGGGGAGGTCCACACTGTGGTGATCACTGGGGAGGATGTCCCTGTGGTGGACAGTGGAAAGGATGTCCCTGTGGTGCACATTGGTCAGGATGTCCCTGTTGTGTCCCTATGCTGAAATGTGTGAAGGATGTCACTGAGCTGGACATTGGTGAAGATGACCCAGTGGTGGACAGTTTTATGGATGACCTTGTGGTACACAGGAGGACATTCCTGTGGCAGACAGTGGGGAGGTCCTCTCTCTGATAAACAGTGGGGAGAAAATTCCTGTGGTGGACAGTTGGGTGGGACTCCCTGTGGTCAACAGTGTGTAGAACGTCCCTGTAGTGAACAATGGGGAGGACATCCCTGTGGTAAACTGTGGGAATAATGTCCTTTTTGTGGACAGTGGAAGGATGTCCATTTTGTATACAAGGAAAGTACATTTCTATGGTGGACAGTGGGGAAGACCTCCTTGTGGTGGACATGAGTAGTATGACTCTGTGGTGGACAGTGGGCAGGACATCCCTGGAAGAGGACATCCTTCTTGTGGACAGAGGGGAGGACATCTCTGTGGTGGACATTGGGAAGAATGACCCTGTGGTGGACAGTGGAAAGGACCACTCTGTGGTGTACAATGGGAAGGACTTCCCTCTGGTGGACAGTGGAGAGGATATACCTATGGTGGACAGTGGAAAGTTGTTCTATGGTGGACAGTAGGAAGACTGTCCCTGTGGTGGAGAGCAGGGAAGACCTCTATGTGGTAAACTGTGAGAAGGACATCCTTGTTTTGGATAGTAAATGATGATTCTTTTGTGTACATTGGGGAAGATGTCCATCTGGTGAATTGTGGGAAGGACATCTCTGTTGTGGACAGTGGTGAGGATGACCCTGTGGTGAACAGTGATAAGGAAGCCCCTGTGGTGGACAGCAGGGAGGACCTCATTTATGTGGACAGTGGGAATGACGATCATGTGGTGTACATTGGGGAAGATGTCTGTGTTGAGGACATTGGGAAAAATGTCCCTTTGCTTGACAGTGGGAAGGACATCCCTGTGGTAGACTGTGGGATGGACATCCTTGTTGAGGACAGTGTGGAGTATGTCCCTGTTATGTACAGTGGGGTGGATGTTTCTATAGGGGACAGTTTGGAACATATTTGTGTGGTGGACAGTTAGGAAGACGTGCCTGTGGTAAACAGTGGGAAAAAAGTTTTTTTCCTGGACAGCGAAGGATGTCCATGTGGAGGACAATGGGAAGGATGTCCATGTTGCAGACAGTGGGTAGCTTCTCCCTGTGGTGGACAGTAAGTAGGATGTGCCTGTGGTGGACAGCAGGGAGGACCTCTCTGTGGGGGACAGTGGTAAAGATGTCCTTGTGGTAGACATTGATGAGGATGTTTCTGTGGTGGACAGTGGAAAGGATGTCCCTGTTGTAAACAGTGGTGATGATGTCCCTGTCGTAGATATTGGGAAGGACGTCCCTGTGGTGAACAGTGGAAAGGATGTTTCTGTGGTGGACAGTGGAGAGGACTTCCTCATGGTGGAAAGTGGAAAGGACATCACAGTGGTGGACAATGGTGAGGAAGTTTCTGTGGTGGACAGTGGTGAGGAAGTTTCTCTGGTGCAAAGGAAAACATCCCTTTGATGGAGAGTGGAAAGTACATCTCTGTGGTGGACAGTAGAGAGAAACACACTGTGGTGGATAGTGGGAAGAACATTTATGTTGTGGACAGTGGGAAGGAAGTCCCTGTTGTCGATATTGGGAAAGACTTTCTTGTGGTGAACTGTGGGATGGATATCCCTCTGGTGGACAAGATGGAGGACATCCCTGTGGTGGACGGGGGAAGAACATCCCTGTGGTGGACAGTGAATTTGACTTTTCTGTGTTGGACATTTGGGATGACATCCCTGTGGTGAATAGTGGGAAAAACGTTTCTTTGGTGTATAGTGGGGAGGATGTGCCGGTCGTGGAGAGTGCAGAGGACATTTCTGGGGTGGAGAGGGTTGCTGACATGCCTGGTGTGCAAAGGAGGATGTCCCTGTAGTGCACAGTTTTGAGGATATCCTTGTTGTGCACAGGAAAATGTCCCTGTTGTGCAAAGTGGGTAGGGTGTCCCAGTGGTGAACAGTGAGAAGGATGTCACTGTGGTGGACAATTTGGAGGATGTCCCTGTGGTGGACAGTGGGCTGGACGTCACTTTGGTGGACAACAGGGAGGAATTCTCTATGGGGGACTGTATGAAGGATGTCCTTTTGGTGGTCAGTGGGGATGATGTCCCTGTGGTGGACTGTGTGGAGGAGGTCTCTGTGGTGAACAGTTGAAAGATGTACCCTTGGTGGACAGTGGGAAGACATCCCTTATTTGACAGTGGGAAGGACATACCTGTGGTAGACAGTGGGTAGGATGTCCCTGTGGAGGGCAGTGGGTAGAAAGTCTCTGTGGTGGACAGTGGGAAGGAGGTCCCTGTGGTAGACATTGGAAGGACATATATATTGTGGAATGTTGGAAGGACGTCCCTGTTGTGGACATTGGGAAAGACCTCCTTGTGGTGAACAGTGGGAAGGATGTCCCTCTGGAGGACATTGGGGAGGAACTTCCTGTGGTGTACAGTGGGAAGGATGCCCCTGTCATGGAGAGAGGGGACATCGTCACTTAGGTGGACAGTTGAAAAATGTACCTTTGGTGGACATTGGGAAGGACATCCTTGTGGTGGAGAGTGGGAAGGACGTCTCTGGTAGACAGTGGGTAGGATGTCCCTGTGGAGGGCAGTGGGTAGAACGTCTTTGTGGTGGACAGTGGCAAGGACATCCCTGAGGTTGACAGTGGTGAGGACACCCATGTGATGAACAGTGGGGAGGATGTCCGTGTGATGGACTGTTGGAAGAATGTCCCTGTGGTGGAATGTGGGAAGGACATCCCTTTGGTGGAAAGTGAGTATGACGTCTCTGTGGTGGACAGTGGGTTGGAGCTCTCTATGTTGGAATGTGTGAAGGTTGTCCCTGTGATGGATAGTGGGGAGGACATCCCTGTGGTGAACAGTGGTGAGGACCTTTCTGTGGTAAACTGGAGAACATCACTTTGGTGGACAGTGGGAAGAATGTCCCTGTTTTGGAGAGTGCAGAGGACATCTCTGGGGTGGACAATGCTGAAGATGTCTCTGGTGTGCACTGGAAGATGTCTCTGTGGTGCACAGTCACGAGGATGACCCTGTTGTGCACAGGAGGATGTTACTGTGCTGCACAGTAGGGAGGATGTCCATGTTTTGAACAGTGGAAAAGAACACCCCAGTGGTGGACATTGGTAAGGACAACCCTGTGGTGGACAGTGGGGAAACATCCCTGTGGTGGACAGTGGGATTTATGTCTCTATGGTAGACAGGGGAAAGATGTCACTGTGGTGGACAATTTGGAGGATGTCTCTGTGGTGAATAATTGGAAGGACGTCACTTTGATGGACAGTGGGAAGGATGTCCCTGTGGTAGACAATGGTGAGGATGTCCATGTGGTGGACATTGGGGAGAATGGCCTTGTGGAAAGTGGGGCGGACATTCCTGTGGTGCACAAGAAAACATCTCTTTGGTGGACAGTGGGAAGGATTTCCCTGGAGTGGACATTGGTGAGGACAACCCTGTGGTAAATATTGGTAACGATGTCCCTGTGGTGGACAGCAGGGAGAAACTTTCTGTGGTGGACATTGGGTAGGATGTTCCTGTGATGGAAAGAGGGGAGGTAGTCACTGAGGTGGTCATTGGGAAGGACATCCCTGTGGTATAGAGTGGTGAGTACTGCACTGTAGTGCACATTGAGGAGGACATTCCTGTATATTACACTGTGGAGGACATCCATGTGGTGGACTATGGGGAGGACCTCCCTGTGGTAGACGGTGGGGAGTACTCCCTTGTGGTGGAGAGTGGGGTGGATGTTCATGTAGTCGACAGTTGGAAGGACATCCCTGTGGTGGACTGTGGGAAGGACATTTCTTTGGTTTACATTGGGAAGGACATCCGTTTTGTAGACAGTGGGGAGGACCTCCCTGTGGTGGACAGTAGGAAGAATGTCTCTGTGGTGGACATTGTTGAGGACGCCCCTGTTTTGGACAGTGTGGAAAACATCCCTGTGGTGGATAGTAGGGTGGATGTCTTTTTGGTTGACACTGGGGAGGATATCCCTGTGGTAGACAGTTGGAAGGTCATCTTTCTGGTGGACAGTGGAAAGGACATTCCTGTGGTGAACAGTGGAGAGGACATCACTGTGGTGGACAGTAAGGATGATGTCTTGTGTTGGACAGTGGTGAGGACGTTTCTCTGGTGCAAAGGAGAAAGTCACTTTGGTGGACATTGGGAATGGTGTCCCTGTCATGGAGACTGCGTAGAACATCTCTGGGGTAGACAGTGGTGAGGACACCCATGGTGTGCACAGGAGGATGTTCCTTTGTTGCACAAGGATGAGGACATCACTGTTGAGCAAGGGAGGATGTCCATGTGGTGCACAGTGGGGAGGATGTCCTCGTGGTTTACTGTGAGAAAGAAGTCCCTGTGGTGGACAGCTGGGAGGAATTCTCTGTGTTGGACAGTTGGATGGACCTCCCTGTGTGGACAGTGGGTAGAACGTCCCTGTTGTGGACAGTGGTAAGGACTTCTCTTTGGTGGACCGTGGGGAATACATTCCTTTGTTGGACAGTTGGGAGGACGTCTTGTGGTGGACAGTGGTGAGGACGTTTCTCTGGTGCAAAGGAGAATGTCCTTTGGTGGACATTGTGAAGGTTGTCCCTGCTGGGGAGTGTGCAGAGGACATCTCTGGGGTAGACAGTGGTGAGGACTTTCATGGTGTGCACAGGAAAATGTTCCTGTGGTGCATAAAGGTGAGGACATCACTGTTGTGCACAGGAGGATGTCCCTGTGGTGCACAGTGGGAAGTATGTCCTTGTGGTGAACAGTGAGAAGGATTTCCCTGTGATGGACAGCTGGGAGGACCCTCTATGGTTGACAGTAGGAAGGACCTCCCTGTGGTGGACAGTGATGAGGACGTTTCTGTGGTGGACAGTGGTTTGTCTGTATTTGTGGTGTAAAGTGGAGAGGACCTTCCTGTGGTGGACAGTGTGGTGTTCATGCCTGTAATGGAGAGTGGAGAGGACCTCCCTGTGGTGGACAGTGGGAAGGACATCCCTGTAGTGGAGAGTGGGAAGATGTTCCTGTGGTGGAGAGTGGGGAGGACATCCCTCTGGTTTACATTGGTGAGGATGTTCCTCTGGTGGACACTGGGGAGAAATTTTCTGTGGTGGTAATTAAAGATGACATCCCTGAGGTGTACAGTGGAGAGTACTTCTCTGTTTTATACCCTGAGGAGGACATCCCTGTGGCAGACAGTTGTGAGGTCTAACGCGCCCCCCTGGCGCTTTTGCGTCCGCGGAGAAATCACGAGACGCAGAGAACAGGTAGTTACTGTAAACGAGGCTTTTAATCTTTATCACCCACGTGGAGAAACGTGGAGAGACGCAGAAGGAAGGAAGGGAGAGAGAGAGAGAGAGAGAGAGAGAGAGAGAGAGAGCGAGAGAGAGAGTGCCAGAGTCAGAGAGCGAGAGAGAGTGAGCCAGAGTCAGAGAGAGCGAGCTGAGTGAGTCAGAGAGAGAGAGAGAGCTGAGGAACGGGTCCCCCGCTTAAGTGCAGTCTAGAGTGACGTATTCACTTTTTGATTGGCTGTTCGCTCACCACCCAATATGCCTCGGGATTGGCAGTGGCTAAGGCACGCCTATCTGCCTAGCAACTGCGCAGCTAACAGCAGCTTCCTACATCTCCCCCTGTTTAAATTATTAATATGAAACAGCCTTTTGCCTATTAAATGTAGTACCAAATAAGATTCGAACTCAAACCCGATCAAGCAAACTCCATCTTGGGGGGGAGTAAGCGATCAAGAGCTTATAGCCCGAAGATTTTTCCTTACCCTTCCAGGTGCCATGGAAACCAGTCCTCTGGGTGCATGGGCTAAGGAAATATAAAGAGGCATTGACACCCATCCCTGTGCAATGGAGTATATATATAGCTCCCAGGAGTGTGAGGGCTGTCAACCTATTATTAGGTATCACAATTATTTAGGCAAGAGCTGACTGGACAAGACCTCTCATCTACCCAGTGCAAATGAGCTGAGCTCTTGGGGTGCATAGACTGAGAGTGTCTCTGTCATAGGCTATTTTGTAGCCTAGATCGTCAAATTTGAGGGAGGGATGCTTGCTCCAAGGTTTGCGAGTGCTTAGGCTATAAGCTACCTTGTCACTTATTTTGTTGGGCTCTGAGCTTACAAACCAACCATTTATGAATACTAATTCACATCATAGAGCTGTATATCAAGCAGGCCTATTCCCGCTCTTTAGAAAGAAAGAAAGAAAGAAAAGGCAGAAGAAATTTATTTTTAAGAAGTAAAATCTCCACGGGAAACAGGCTCCATCCACACTCCATCAAGGCTGGAAATCCGGATTTGCAATGGCTGCTGTATCTGGTCCAATTTCCCATTTCACTTTCCTTTTAAATAAGCAGAAAGATCATGGCTTTAAGTAAATGCATCATTCACAAATCTTAGAGGTGTAACACCTGGATGTGGGGCTGCTGACACAGCTTATTTGAGCCACATCTGTGAGCCCCTTCACATGGGCTAGAGCCAATCAACTCTCTGATTGACCAAAGTCTATTTTAAGTCTCCATAACGATGTACTGAGATGGGCACAAAGGTAGGCACATGCACAACCAAGGCTAGGTCTAGTGATCCATTCTAGCCTTGTGCTAAAAGGCATGTAACATTCTTATAATCCAAGATATCAGAATTATTCTGAAGGTTGGATAACATAAAGAAAAATGAAGGGTCTACACACACCAACACCGGTTGTGCAGATGTATTTTTAAACACCTTATTAAATTTAATGTCATTTAAATGGCTAGAGATATTAAATCTTGTAGCCGAAACATTTTGTACTTTATGAAACATATTTAACAAGACAAAGGCAGATATACCCCTTTTTTAACATTTAAACAGTGACTACAACACATAAATTGTGTTGAAGCAAGATAAACTCAAGAAAATATATATATGATTTAATTTAGGACTTACATCCCTTTGAAAACATTAAACAGAGGTTTTAAATCCTCTTATGGTAAGCTTAAAATGAGGTTTTAGTCAAATAATATCTCTTAACAACCTTTAAAAATTACTAAGAGTAATTCAAGATTAAAGTAAACTATTTTTCTTTGCATGTACACTCACAGGCCAGAAGATGGCGTTAGATCCTCACCACAAATGGTTGTGAGACACCACGTGGCCGCTGGGAGTTTAGCCTTTATATTTTAAATTAAGTCCAGCCTTAATGGCTGAGTTATTTCTAAAGTCAAATTGACTCAAACATTGAAAGACACTGTCTTTGAATACCTTTTTGAAGTAACAAGTATTTTAAAAATTTTAAAAGCTCGCTATATTGAAGCGATAGTTTGTAGAAAAAATTTTCTTTAGAGAAATCCACTGGTAAAATATAATATACACCAAAGGATTTAACCTCTTATCCTTTTTGTATTAAGGCAACAAAATTTGTACATATATGTAAAATATAAAACATTACCCATTTTCTGAAGCAATTATTTTTTAACAAATATTGTTTCATGGGCTCTTAAACATTATGAATAAATTTATTACCTATAAACCTTTTACCTTTACCAAAAATGTAAAGGAATGGTATAAAAATATCTTTTATGTAAACATTTATTGAAATGGTAGCTGGAGAAGACAAGTTATGCTGTATAAAACTTAAATTTGAACTTTATTTTGGATTAATTTAATAACCAATCTTTTTTGTTCCATGAGAATATCGGATAAAAGCCAATTTTATTCTCTAATAATTGTAACACATATTAAAGGAATCTAAGGCATCTCATCCTCAACAATTCCAAATACAGAGGAATTAAAACAACCTGAACCATATTCTATCAGCAGGCACAGCTATACTCATGGAGGGAAGCAGATATAATTTTAATTTCTGCAGTACAATCATAACCTTTAGCCCACAGACTGTTGTAAAATCTTTGGGTCTTAGGTTTACCCCTCCTCTCACAAGAAACAATGAGAACAAAAGACAAATTCCCTTAAGCACATTTCTAGGGCCTGGTCTGAAGACCCAGAACAAAAGGAAATGCTTTGCACCCGGGCTTCTACAGGCAGTCTGCATTGTCTTAATTCAAATGTAAATGCACTTAACCTCCCTCTGCCTGCCTGCCTGCCAGTTTAGGTGCAGTCTCGAACTGAGAGATTTTGCCTTTATTTAAAACCTTAAATTTGAACTAAAAACCTCTGGAACAGTTTAAGATTTTACCAAATCCCACATCGATATACTCAGCCAAAAATGGCAGGAGAGTCAGAGCCGAAATCTTGTAATCCAGCTTCCTTCTTTCTGATCCTGCGACGGCTCCCGCTCCTGCAGCCGCGTCTGTACCACGTGGGGGCCAGCGACTCCAGGCCGCGCTCCGCTATCGCTCCGCCATTTTGGCTGCAGCAGCCACGTGGGGACCCAAATTAAATTGTTTCCACCTGTGAAATAAACACAAACAGCTTCCCACCCTGGGCCACAGCAGGCCCTCAGCCAATCTTGTATCCTCTTGTTCTTACGAGGGACAATGGCTGCACGGCACCCAGCCATGACATCCTCAAAGATCATCTTTTCCATCATTGGCATTGCTTGCTCTGAGCCCGCAGGACACTCCCTGTGTGCCCGCAGCTGGAAGGCAGCTTCCCAGGGCAAACTGCCTCCCTCCTCTGTCTGCCTTTCGCGGCACGCTCCCTTGCTCTGCCGGGCTGCAAGCCGCCACACGTAGCAGAGCGCAGACGCCTCTGCAACCGGTCTGACCCAGACCCTGTCGCAGTGTCTCTGTTCCCACAGCCCGAGCCGAGAAGCACGGCAGGGGACCCTCGAGCCCGAGCAAGCCGCTGGGTCCGACCGAGGTCGGTGGGGCTGGGCTGAGTGACTTAAGATCCTTCTTGGTCTTATCTCAGAACAGCTATCCTTTGCACAAGCGGCTACTTCCTCCTCTATGCTCTCCTCCTCGGAGCTGCACAGTTCTATGGAGTCAGGCTCCTTAATGAAGTACAGGGGGGTCCTTTTGACCTCCGTTCTCTCTCCACCATCCGGTGGAGGGTCCTCAAGCTTAATGGACTCTGCAGTAGCCCTTGTTCCTTTTGAGTACTCTATCTCTCCAGGCTCTTTGGCCTGACCTCCAGGCTCCTTGGCCTGATGCCGCCGCCGGCTTAAACTAACACACTCTGGTTCTGATAGCTTGGAACGGACCTCTCGTGAAACCTTTTGACTTGCCCTAATAGCTGAAAGCAACGCAAACAAGAAGCTAGCTATTGCGGTGGCAATGGGAGAATATCCACCCGCGACGAGGGTTTCTATCCCAAGCATACCTTCCGGAGGTGACCCCGACATCCACAGTTTGTTAACCGTTCTCGAAGCTCAGGGTTCCTTCCGCTAACGCGTAGGGATCTGCCGCCGGGGAAAACCGCGCGTGGGTTTCGCTCGCGTGGAGAATCTGTGCGCGCTTGGATTCTCGCGCCTGGAACTTAACCCGGGATTTTCGGCACCAGATCTAACGCGCCCCCCTGGCGCTTTTGCGTCTGCGGAGAAATCACGAGACGCAGAGAACAGGTAGTTACTGTAAACGAGGCTTTTAATCTTTATCACCCACGTGGAGAAACGTGGAGAGACGCAGAAGGAAGGAAGGGAGAGAGAGAGAGAGAGAGAGAGAGAGAGAGCGAGAGAGAGAGCGCGCCAGAGTCAGAGAGAGCGAGCTGAGTGAGTCAGAGAGAGAGAGAGAGCTGAGGAACGGGTCCCCCGCTTAAGTGCAGTCTAGAGTGACGTATTCACTTTTTGATTGGCTGTTCGCTCACCACCCAATATGCCTCGGGATTGGCAGTGGCTAAGGCACGCCTATCTGCCTAGCAACTGCGCAGCTAACAGCAGCTTCCTACAGTGAGGATGACTCTGTGGTGTACAGTGGTAAGGATACCCCTGTGGTGGACAGCAGCAGGACCTCATTTTGGTGGACAGTGGGAAGGACAAAGTGTGCAAAGTATGTCCCTGTGGTGCACAGTGGTGAGGACATCCCTGTTATGCACAAGAGGATGTCCTTCTGGTGGACAGTAAGGAGGACCATACTCTGGTGGACTGTGGGGTAGGACATCCATGTGGTGGACAGTGGGAAGGACGTCCATGTGGTGAACAGTGGGGAAGATGTCGGTGTTGTGGACAGTGGGAAGGATGTCCCATTGGTGGACAGTGGGAAGGATGCCCATGTGGTGGACTGTTCGGAGGAACTCCTTGGTGGGGAGAGTTGGGAGGATGTCCCTGTGGTGGACAGTGGCTAGGACCTTTCTGTTGTGGACAGTTGGATGGACATCCTGGTGGAGGACAGTAAGGAGTATGTCACTGTTGTGTAGAGTGGGATGGATGTTTCTGTAGTGGACAGTTGGGAACATATTTGTGCGGTGGACAGTTAGGAAGACGTCCCTGTGGTAAACATTGAGAAGGAAGTCCTTTTTTGTGGACATTGAAAGGATTTCCATGTGGTGGACAATGGGAAGGACGTCCCTGTTGTAGACAGTGGAGAGGTTCTCCCTGTGGTGGACAGTAAGTAGGATGTTCCTGTGGTGGACAGTGAGTAGGACCTCCCTGTGGTGGACAGTGGTAAAGATGTCCCTGTGATAGACAGTGATGAGGATGTTTCTGTGGTGGACAGTGAAAAGGACGTCCCTGTTGTGGACAGTGGTGTATACCTCCCTGTCTTGGATATTGGGAAGGACATCCCTGTGGTGAACAGTGTAAAGGATGTTTATGTGGTGGACAGTGGAAAGTACCTCCTCATGGTGGAAAGTGGGAAGGACGTCACAGTGGTGGACAGTGTTGAGGTCGTTTCTGTGGTGGACAGTGGTGAGGAAGTTTCTCTGGTGCAAAGGAAAATGTGCATTTGGTGGACAGTGGAAAGTACATCTCTGTGGTGGACAATAGTGAGAAACACACTGTGGTGGACAGTGGGAAGAACATTTATGTTGTGGACAGTGGGAAGGAAGTCACTGTTGTTGATATTGCGAAGGACCTCTTTGTGGTGAACAGTGGAAAGGATATCCTTCTGGTGGACAGTTGGCAGGTCATCCCTGTGGTGGACAATGAAGAGGACTTTTCTGTGTTGGACATTTGGGATGACATCCCTGTGGTGAATAGTGGGAAAGACGTTTCTTTGGTGGATAATGGAAAGGATGTCCCTGTCGTGGAGAGTGCAGAGGACATCTCTGGGGTGGAGAATGTTGCTGACATACCTGGTGTGCAAAACAGGATATCGCTGTGGTGCACAGTGATGAAGGTATCCTTGTTGTGCACAGGAAAATGTCCCTGTTGTGCAAAGTGGGTAGGATGTCCTAGTGGTGAACAGTGAAAAGGATGTCACTGTGGTGGACAATTTGGAGGATGTCCCTGTAGTGGACAGTGGGAAGGATGTCCCTTTGGTGGACAACAGGGAGGACTTCTCTATGGTGGACTGTATGAAGGACATGGTTGTGGTGGTTAGGAAGGATGTCCCTGTGGTGGACAGTGGGGATGAAATTTCTGTGGAGGACAGTTGAAATGATTTCCCTGTGGTGGACAGTGGAGAGCACCTACCTGTGGTGGAGATTGGGGAGGACCTCCCTGTGTTAGATGGTGGGTAGTACGCCCCTGTGTTGTGGACAGTGGAATGAACATCCCTGTTGTGGACACTGGGAGGACGTCACTATGTTGGATATTGGAAAGGACATCACTTTGATGGACAGTAGAGAACATCTCCCTCTGCTGTAGAGTGGGAAGGAGGTCCCTGTGGTGGACAGTGGGAAGGACATTTATGTTGTAGACTGTGGGAAGAACATCTCGGTTGTGAACATTGGGAAAGACGTTTTGTGGTGAACTGTGGGAAGAATGTCCCTCTTGTGGACAGAGGGGAGGATGTCACTTAGGTGGACATTGGGAAGGTCATCCCTGTGGTGGACAGCAGGGGGACCTTTCTGTGGTGGACAGTGGGAAAGTCATCCCTGTTGTTGACAGTGGGGAGGATTTCACTGGCTTAGACAGTGTTAAGGACATCCCTGTGGTGGACAGTAGAGAGGACCTTTCTGTGGTGAACAGTGCAAAGAAGGTCCATGTGTTGGACAGTGGGGAGGACATTTATGTTGTGGATTGTGGGAAGGACATCCATGTTGTGGTCATTGCAAAGAACCTCCATGTGGTGGACAGTGGGAATTCATGTCCCTCTCATGGACAGTGGGGAAGCATACCATGTTGTAGACAGTGGGAAAAAGGTCTCTGTGGTGGACAGAGGAGAGGACATCATTTAATGAACTGTGGGAAAAACATGCCTGTTTTGGACAGCGCAGAGGACGTCATTTGGTGAACTGTGGAAAGGCCATCCCTATGGTGGACAGTAGAGAGGACTTTCCTGTTGTGGACAATGAGAAGGAGGTCCCTGTGGTGGACATTGTAAGGATATATATGTTGTGGACTGTGGGAAGGATGTCCCTGTTGTGAACATTGGGAAAGACCTTCTTGTGGTGAACAGTGGGAAGGATGTCCCACTGGTGGACAGTGGGGAGGAACTCCCTGTGGTGAACAGTGGCAAGGATGTCCCTGTGGTGGAGAGAGGGGAGGTCACCACTTAGGTGGACAGTGGTAAGAACATACATGTGGTTGATAGTAGAGAGGACCTCTCTGTGGTGAACAGTGGGAAGAATGTCCCTGTGGTGGATATTTGTGGAAGGACATTTATGTTGTGGATTGTTGGAAGGATGTACATGTTGTGGACAGTGGGAAGGAACTCCGTGCATTCTACAGTGGCAAGCATGTCCCTTTGGTGGACTGTGGGGAGCACCACCATGTGGTGTAAATTGGGAAGGACATCCCTGTGGAGGGCAGAGTAAAGTAAATCATTGAGGTGGACATTAGGAAGTACGTTTCTCTTGTGGACAGCAGGGTGTTCATTTCTGTGGTGGACAGTGGGAAGGACATGACTATTGTGGATAGTGTGGTGGACAAACCGGTGGTGGACAGTGGAAAGGACATCACTGAGGTGGACAGTAGAGAGGACTTCCCTGTGGTGGAGTGGAAGTGGGAAGGAGATCCCTGTGGTGGTCAGTCGGAAGGACATATATGTTTTTGACCGTGGGAAGGATGTCCCTGTTGTGGACATTGGGAAAGACTTTTTTGTGGTGGACATGGGAAGGGTGTGCGTCTGGTGGGCAGTGGTGAGGACCTTTTTGTGGTGGTCCGTAGGAAGGACATCTCTGTTATGATCTGAGAAGTGGATATCACTGAACTGAACAGTGGGAAAGACGTCCTCTTGATGGACAGTGGGGAGGACCTTTCTGGTGTGAATGGTGGAAAGGACATCCCTGTTGTAGACAGTGAGGAGGACATCCCAGTGTTGGACAGTGGGGAGAATTTCATTGTGATGGACACTGGGGAGGATGTTATTGTGGTGCACTGGAGAATGTCCCTTTGGTGCATACTTGGAAAGATGTCCATATGGTGGAGAGTGCGGAGGACACCTCTGTGGTGGACAGTGGTAAGGACATCCCTGTTGTGCACAGGAGAATGTCCCTGTGGTGCACAGTGGGGAGGATGTCCCTGTTGTTTACAGTGGGAAGGACTTCGCTGTGTTCGATAGTTGGGAGGACATCTGTGTTGTGGACAGTTGGGAGGATGTCCCTGTGTTGGAGAGTTGAGAGGATTTCACTGTGGTGGACAGTGTGGATGAAGGCCATGTGGACAGTAAGGACAATGCTCCTGTGGTGCACAAGAGAATGTCTCTTTGGTTGACAGTGAGAAGTATGTCCTTGTAGTGGGGAGTGCAGAAGACATCTCTGGGGTGGACAGTGGTAAGAACATCCCGGTTGTGCACAGGAAGATGTCACTGTGGTGTACAGTGGGAAGGACATCCCTGTGGTGGACAGTGAATAGGACTTCCCTGTGGTGGACCGTTGAAATGGTGTCCTTGTGGTCGACAGTAAGAAGGACGTCCTTTTGGAGGACAGTGGGGAGTACATCGCTGTGGTGGACAGGCAGAAGGATGTCCCTGTTGTGGACAGAGGGGAGGACCTCTCTGTGGTGGACAGTGGGTAGGATGTCCCTGTGGTTTACAGTGCTGAGGATATTTGTGTGTTGGACTGTGGAAACTACTTCCCTGTAGTGCATATTGTTGTGGACAACTGTGTTGTGGACAGTGGTAAGGATATCCTTGTAATACACAGGAGGATATCCCTGTCGTGGACAATGGGAAGGCCATCTGTTTGGTGGACCATGGACAGGACATTCCTGTGATGGTCAGTTGGGAGTACCTCCCTCGGTGGAAATTGGGGAGGACATTTCTGTTGTGGACAGTGGGATGGACATCTCTGTGATGAAATGTGGGGAGGACATCTTTTTCGTGGACAGTGGGGAGGATGTTTTTGTGGTGGAAAGTGGGAAGAATGTCCCTGTTGTGGACATTGGGAAGGACCTCCATGTAGTGGGCAGTGGGAAACATGTCCTTCTCATGGACAGTGGGGAGAAACATTATGTGGTGGGCAGTGGGAAGAACATCTCTGGTGGACAGAGGAGAGGACATAATTTAGTGGACATTGGGAAGTACATTCCTGTTGTGTACAGCAGGGTATACCTTACTGTGTAGGACAGTGGGAGGAACATGCATGTTGTGGACAGTGCAGAGAATGTCCCTTTGTTGCACAGTGGAAAGGATATTTCTTTGGTGGAATGTATAGAGGACTTCCCTGTTGTGGAAAGTGCGAAGGAGGTTCCTGTGGTGGACATTGGAAGGACATATATATTGTGGACTATGGGAAGGACGTCCCTGTTGTTGACATTGGGAAAGACCTTCTTGTGGTGGACAGTGGGATGGATGACCCTTGGGAGGACAGTTGAAAGGACGTCCCTGTGGTGGACAGTGGGAAGGACTTTCCGGTCATGGTCTGAGGGGAGGATATCAGTGAGGTGGACAGAGGGAAGGACTTCCCTGTGGTGGACAGCAGGGAGGACCTTTCTCTTTTGAATGGCGGGAAGGACATTCCTGTTGTAGGCAGTGGTGAGGACATCCCAGTGGAGGACAGTGGGGAGGCTTTCATTGTGATGGACAGTGAGGAGAAAGTTAATGTGGTGCCCTGGAGAATGTCCTTGTGGTGCATAGTCTGAAGGATGTCCATATGGTGGAGAGTGCGGAGGAAATCTCGGTGGTGGACAGTGGTTAGGACATCCCTGTTGTGCACAGGAGGATGTCCCTGTGGTGGACAGTGAAGAGGAGTTCCCTATGATGGACCGTTGAAATGATATTTTTGTGGTCGACAGCAGGAAGGACATCCATTTGGAGGACAGTGGGGAGGACATTGCTGTGGTAGACAGGCATAATGATGTACCTGTGTTGGACATTCAGGAGGATAACTCTGTAGTGGACAGTTGAAAGATGTACCTTTGATGGACAGTGGGAAGAAAGTCCCTTTGGTGGACAGTGGGAAGGACATCCCTGTGTTAGACAGTGGGTAGGACATCCCTGTGGTAGACAGTGGGTAGGATGTCCCTGTGGAGGTCAGTGAGTAGAACGTCTATATGGTGGACAGTGGGAAGGACATCCCTGTTGTGGACAATGGGGAGAATATTTCTGTGGTGGATAGTTGGAATGATGCCCCTGTGGTGCACAGTGGATAGGAAATACCTGTGGTGGAGATTGGCGATGACCTCCCTGTGGTAGACAGTGGGTAGGATGTCCCTGTGGTGGACAGTGGGTAGTACATTACTGTGGTGGACACTGGGGAGGATGTCCCTGTGGTGGACAGTGAAAAAGACATCATTTTGATGGACAGTAGAGAGGACCTCCCTGTGGTGAACAGTGGGAAGGGGGTCTCTGTTTTTGACCATGGTAAGGACATTTATGTTGTGGACTGTGGGAAGAACTATTCTGTTGTGGACATTGGGAAAGACCTCCTTGTGGTGAATTGTTGGAAGAATGTCCCTCTTTGGAAAAAAGGAGGAGGTCACTTAGGTGGACTGTGGGAAGGACATCCCTGTGGTGGACAGTGGGGAGGACCTTTCTGTGGTGGACAGTGGGAAGGACATCCGTGTTGTGGACAGTGGGGAGGATGTCACTGTTTTGGACAGTGGTAATGACATCTCTGTCGTGGACAGTAGAGAGGGCCTTTCTTTTGTGAACAGTGTGAAGAAGGTCCATGTGTTGGACAGTGGGGATGACATTTATGTTGTGGATTGTGGGAAGGGTGTCCATGTTTTGGACATTGGGAAGCACTTCCATGTGGTGGACAGTAGGAAGCCTGTCACTCTCCTGGACAGTGGGGAGAAACCTCATGTGGTGGATAGTGGGAAGGATGTCTCAGTGGTGGACATAGGAGAGGACATTATTTAGTGGACATTGGGAAGTACGTTCCTGTTGTGGACAGCAGGGTGTACCTTTCTGTGGTGGACAGTGGGAAGGACATGCCTGTTGTAGACAGTGTGGAGGATGTCACTTTGGTGGGCAGTGGGAAGGACATGCCTGTTGTGGACCAGGGGGAGGACATCACTGTGGTGGACAGTGGAAAGGACATACCTGTGGTGGACAGTAGAGAGGACTTCCCTGTTGTGGACAGTGAGAAGGTGGTCCATGTGATGGGCATTGGAAGGACATATATGTTGTGGACTGTGGGAAGGATGTCCCTGTTGTGGACATTGGGAAAAACCTCCTTGTGGTGAACAGTGGGAAGAATGTCCCTGTGGTCACATTGGGTAGGAATTCCCTGTGGTGGACATTGGAAAGACTGTCCCTGTGGAGGACAGTGAAAAGGACCTCTCTGTGGTGTAAAAGGGGAAGGACATCCCTCTGGTGGAGAGGATGTACCTGTGGTGGAGAGTAGAAAGGACATTCTATGGTGGACAATGGAAATACTGTCCCTGAGGTGGAGAGCAACGAGGACCTCTTTGTGGTGGACAGTGGCAAGGAGATCCCTCTTGTGGACAGTAAATGGATGTCCTTTTTGTGCACATTGGGGAAGATGTCCCTATGGTGAACAGTGAGAAGGACATCCCTGTGGTTGACACAGTGAAGACACCCCTGTTGGGGACAATGGTGAGGATTTCCCCATCATGGATATAGGGAAGGACGTCCCTGTGGTGAACAATGGAAAAGAGCTTTCTGTGGTGGACAGAGGAGAGGACCTACTCATGGTGGAAAGTGGAAAGGACGTCAAGTGTTTGACAGTAGTGAGGACTTTTCTGTGATGGACAGTGATGAGGAAGATTCTCTGGTGCAAAGAGAAACGTCCCTTTGGTGGACAGTGGAAAGTATATTTCTGTGGTGGACAGTAGAGAGAAACACACTGGTGTACAGTGGCAAGAACATTTATGTTGTGGACAGTGGGAAGGAAGTCCCTGTTGTCGATATTGGGAAGGACCGCCTTATGGTGAACAGTGGGAAGAATATCCCTCTGGTGGACAGTGGGAGGACATCCCTGTGGTGGACATGGGGAAGGACATCCCTGTGATAAAGAGTGAAGAGGACTTTTCTGTGTTGGACATTTGGGATGACATCCCTGTGGTGAAATGTGGGAAAGACCTTTCTTTGGTGGATAGTGGGGAGGATGTCCCTGTCGTGGAGAATGCAGAGGACATCTATGGGGTCGAGAGTGTTGCTGACATCCCTGGTGTGCAAAGTAGGATGTCCCTGTGGTGCACAGTGGTGAGGATATCCCTTTTGTGCACAGGAAAATGTCCCTGTTCTGCAAAGTGGGTAGGATGTACCAGTGGTGAAGAGTGAAAAGGATGTCACTGTCATGGACAATTTTGAGGATGTTCCTCTGGTGGACTGTGGGAAGGACATCTCTTTGGTGGACAACAGGGTGGACTTCTCTATGGTGGATTGTATGAAGGACGTCCTTTTGGTGGTCAGTGGGGAGGATGTCTCTGTGGTGGACAGTTGAAAGATGCATCTTTGATGGACAGTGGGAAAGAACGTCACTTTATTGGATAGTGGGAAGGACATCCCTGTAGTAGACATTGGGAAGGATATCCCTGTGGAGGACAGTGGTTAGAATGTCTCTGTGGTGGACAGAGGGAAAGACATCCCTGTTGTGGACAGTTGGCAGTATATTTCTGTGGGGGACACCTGAAATGACATCCCTGTTGTGGACAGTGGAGAGGAACTACCTGTGGTGGAGATTGGGGCGGACCTCACTGTGATAGACAATGGGTAGGACGTTACTCTTGTGGGCAGTGGGTAGTATGTTCCTGTGGTGGACAGTGGGGAGGACGTCCCTGTGGTGGACAGTGTAAAGAACACTGTTTTGTGCCTGTTTTGGACAGTGGGGAGGATGTCCCTGTGGTGGACAGTGGAAAGAACATCACTTTGATGAACAGTAGATCAGACTTCCCTGTGGTGGACAGTGGGAAGGAGGTCCCTGTGGTTGACAGTGTGAAGGACATTTATGTTGTGTACTGTGGGAAGAATATCTCTGTTGTGGACATTGGGAAAGACCTCCTTGTGGTGAACTGTGGGAAAATGTCCCTCTTGTGGACAGAGGGGAGGACATCATTTAGGTGGACAGTGGGAATTATATCCCTGTGGTGGACAGTGGGGAGGACCTTTCTGTGATGGACAGTGGGAAGGACATCCCTGTGGTGGACAGTGGGGAGGACCTTTCTGAATAGTGGGAAGAAGGTTCATGTGTTGGACAGTTTTGAGGACATTTATGTTGTGGATGGTGGGAAGGATGTCCATGTTGTGGATATTCTGAAGGACTTCTGTGTGGTGGACATTGGGAAGCGTGACTTTCTCATGGACAGTGGGGAGAAACACCATGTGGTGGACAGTGGGAAGGATGTCTCTGTGGTGGACGGTAGAGAGAAATACACTGTGGTGGACAGTGGAAAGAACATTTATGTTGTGGACAGTGGGAAGGAATTCCCTGTTGTTGATATTGGAAAGGACCTCCTTGTGGTGAACAATGGAAAGGATATCCCTCTGGTAGACAGTGGGGAGGACATCCCTGTGGTGGACAGGGGGAAGGACATCCCTGTGCTGGACAGTGAAGAGGATTTTCCTGTGTTGTACATTTGTGATGACATCCCGGTGGTAAATAGTGGGAAAGACCTTTCTTTGGTGATAGTGGGGAGGATGTCCCTGTAGTGGAGAGTGCAGAGGACATCTCTGGGGTGGAGAGTGTTGCTGACATCTCTAGTGTGCAAAGGAGAATGTCCCTGTGGTGCACAATGGTGAGGATATCCCTGTTGTGCATAGGAAATGTCCCTGTTGTGCAAAGTGGGTAGGATGTCCCAGTGGTGAACAGTGAAAAAGATGTCACTGTGGTAGACAATTTGGAGGATGACGCTTGGTGGACAGTAGGAAGGACATCTCTTTGGTGGACAACAGGGAGTACTTCTCTATGGTGGACTGTATGAAGGATGTCCTTGTGGTGGTCAGTGGGGAGGATGTCCCTGTGGCAGACAGAAGGGAGGATGTCTCTGTGGTGGACAGTTGAAAGATGTACCTTTGGTGGACAGTGGGAAGAACATCTCTTTGTTGGACAGTGGGAAGGAAATCCCTGTGGTAGACAGTGGGTAGGATATCCCTGTGGAGGGCAGTGGGTAGAAATTCTTCGTTGTGGACAGTGGGAAGGACATCCCTGTTGTGGAGAGTGGTGAGGATATTTCTGTGGTGGACAGGGGGAAGGACGTCCCTATTGTGGACAGTGAGAATTATGATCCTGTGGTGGACAGTGTGAAGGTTGTCCCTGTGGTTGACAGTTGTGTGGACATTGCTGTGGTGAACAGTGGTGAGAAAATTTCTGTGGTGCACAGTAGAACGTCTCTTTGGTGGATTGTAGGAAGGATTTCCCTGTTGTGGATAGTGCAAAGGACAACTCTGGGGTGGACAGTGGTGAAGACGTACTCGGTGTGCACTGGAAGATATCCCTGTGGTGCACAGTCATGAGGACATCCCCATTGTGAACAGAAGATTTTTCCTGTGGTGCACCATAGGGAGGATGTCCCTGTCTTGAATAGTTGGAAAGAACACCCCAGTGGTGGACATTGATAAGGACAACCTTGTGGGGGAGTGTGGGGAAACATCCCTGTTTTGGACTGTGTGGTTCATGTCTCTGTGGTAGAGAAGGGAAGGATGTCACTCTGGTGGACAATTTTTAGGATGCCCCTGTGGTGGACTTTTGGAAAAAATGTCCATTTGATGGACATTGAGAAGGACATCACTGTGGTAGACAGTGTTGAGGATGTCCATGTGTTGGAGATTGGGGAGGATGTCCATGTGGTGGACAGTTTGAAGAATGTCCCTGTGGTGGACTGTGGGAAGTACATCCCTATTGTGGACAGTGGGTATGACGTCCCTGTGGTGGACAGTGGGTTGGACCTCTCTATGTTGGACTGTGGGAAGGATGTCCTGTGGTGGACAGTGGGAAGGATGTCCCTGTGTTGGACAGTGAGGAGGACCTCCCTGTGGTGCACAGTGGTGAGGACCTTTCTGGGGTGCACTGGAAAACGTCCCTTTGGTGTACCATGGGAAGGATGTCCCTGTTTTGGAGAGTACAGAGGACATGTCTGGGGTGGACAGTGGTGAATATGTCTCTGGTGTGCACTGGAAGATGTCCCTGTGGTACACAGTCATGAGGATGACCCTGTCATGCACAGGAGGATGTTACTGAGCTGCACAGTAGGGAGTATGTCCATGTTTTGAACAGTGGGAAAGAACACCCCAGTGGTGGACATTGATGAGGACGCCCCTGTTGTGGACAGTGGGGAAACATCTCTGTGGTGGACAGTGGGGTTTACATCTCTGTGGTAGACAGGGGAAGGATGTCAGTGTGGTGGACAATTTGGAGGATGTCCCTGTGGTGAACAATTGGAAGGACGTCCCTGTGGTAGACAGTGTTGAAGACGTCCATGTGATGGACAGTGGGGAGGATGTCCATTTGGTGTACCATTGGAAGAATGTCCCTGTGGTAGACTTTGGGAAGGACATCCCCTTGGTGGACAGTGAGAAAGACGTCACTGTGGTGGACAGTGGGGTGGACATACCTGTTGTGAACAGTGTGTAGAACATCCCTGTAGTGGACAGTTGGGGGAAAATCACTGTGCTAAACTGTAGGAAAATGTCTTTTTTGTGGACAGTGGAAGGATGTGCATGTTGTGGACAAGTAGAGTACGTCCCTATAATGGACAGTGGGGAGGACCATCCCTTAGTGGACATGGGTAGGATGTCTCTGTAGGGGACAGTTGGGAAGACATCTCTGTTTAAAGTGGGGAGGACATCCTTGTGGTGGACAGTGGGGAGGAGATCTCTGTGGTGGACATTGGGAAGAATGTCTCTGTGGTGGACAGTGGAAAGGACCTCTTTGTGGTGTTCAATGGGAAGGATGTCCCTCTGGTGGATAGTGGAGAGAATGTACCTGTGGTGGCCAGTGGAAAGGATGTTCTATGGTGGACAGTTAGGAAGATGTCCCTGTGGTAAACAGTGTGAAGAAAGTCCTTTTTGTGGATAGTGAAAGGATGTTTTTGTGGTGGACAATGGGAAGGATGTCCCTGTTGTAGACAGTGGGGAGGTTCTCCCTGTGGTGGACAGTAAGTAGGATGTCTCTGTGGTGGACAGTGGGGAGGATGTTTCTGTTTTGGACAGTGGGGAGGATGTTTCTGTTTTGGACAACTGAGAGGATGTTACTGTCTTGGACAGTGTGAAGGATGTCCCTGTGGTGGACAGCAGGGAGGACTGCTCTGTGGTGGACAGTGGTAAAGATGTCTCTGTGATAGACAGTGATGAGGATCTTTCTGTTGGGGACAGTGGAAAGGACATCCCTGTTTTAGACAGTGGTGAGGACCTCTCTGTCTTGGATATTGGGAAGGACGTCCCTGTGGTAAACAGTGGAAAAAATCTTTCTCTGGTGGACAGTGGAGATTACCTCTTCATGGTAGAAAGTGGAAAGGACGTCACTGTTGTGGACACTGGTGAGGAAGTTTTCACTGGTGCAAAGGAAAAAGTTTCTTTGTGGACAGTGGAATATACATCTCTGTGGTGGACAGTAGAGAAAAACACACTGTAGTGGACAGTGGGAAGAACATTTATGTTGTGGAGAGTGGGAAGGAAGACCCTGTTGTCGATATTGGGAATGACCTACTTGTGGTGAACTGTGGGAAGTATATCCCTCTGGTGGACAGTGGGGAGGACATCCCTGTGGTGGGCAGTGAAGAGGACTTTTCTGTGTTGGACATTTGGGATGACATCTTTGTGGTGAATAATGGGGAAGACATTTCTTTGGTGGATAGTGGGGAGGATGTCCCTGTCGTGGAGAGTGCAGAGGACATCTCTGGGGTAGAGAGATTTGCTGACATCCCTGTTGTGCAAAGTAGGTTGTCCCTGTGGTGCACAGTGGTGAGGATATCCCTGTTGTGCACAGGAAAATGTCCTTGTTGTGCAAAGTGGTTAGGACCTCTCTGTGGTACACAGTGGGGAGGATGTCCCTGTGGTTTACAGTGGGAAGGACATCCCTGTTTTTGGATTTCAGAGAAAATCTCTGTGGTGGACTCTTGGAAGTACATCTCTGTGGTGGACATTTTTGAGAGAATTTCACTTTGGTGGACAGTGGGGATGATGCCCTTGTGGATAGTGGGGAGGATGTTCCTGTGGTACACAAGGAAATGTCTCTTTGGTGGACAGTGGGAAGGATTTCTCTGGAGTGGAGAGTGCAGAGTACATCTCTGTAATGACCCAACCAGCAGGTCCTAGGTTTTTCCTGATTGACAAGGAGGATTACAACCTGGAAGAACAGGCGAGAGAGAGAATGGACTCAAGGAAGCAAATGCTTGTCAAGAGTCATATATTTGGGCGCAAAGCACTTTTTTTATAATACATTTTGCAAAGGGAGAGGTAAGAGGGAACCAGGTGATGGGAAAGAACAAAATCTTCTTGGCCTCTTCCCTGAAACAATGGCAGTCTAACTGCTTACTTCAAAACTAGGCAACAGGGTGGTAAGACAAGGTGAAGTAGAGAACCTATTTTGATACCACAACTCTTGTTGTTCTCTGGCTCTTTTTCTTTCCTCTAAACTCTTTTTTACTTTGTCCAGGCTATTTTGGACAAGGACTGTCTTATCAGAGTAAAAGCAACATTCTTCTCTGAGGGCCATGCAGAGACCCCCTTCCTTAAGGAAAACGAGGTCAAGTCATCTCCTGTTTTGTAACACCACCTTAGAAAGAGAAGTCACAGAATCCTTAAGGTTTTGTACTCCTTCTCTCAAATTATTTAAATATTTATCAATGAGGGATTGGAGATGAGCATAGTGATTATTGAAAGTCACCAAGGAAGCTATATCCGTGCCTGCACCAATGGCACTAATCTCTAGTATGACAGATAAGTTGAGGGCAGTCAGGGGTTCTCTTCTGGTTCTCAAAAAAGCTCCTCAATCTATAATGTCAAGGAAAGACTCTGGGTCATATATAAAAATATGGAAAAATAATAACAACTACACAATAATCTATAAAATATAAAAAGGTAATATATATATAATGTTTATTATATATATATTTATATATATATATTATAATAATATATATTATTATATATATAATATTATATATTTTAATATATATAATATATATAATATATATATTATTATATATATAATATTATATATTTTAATATATATAATATATATAATATATATAATATATAATATATATATATAATATATATATAATATATAATAATATATATAATAATATATATAATATATATAATATATATAATAATATATATAATATATATATATAATATATATATAATATATATATAATATATATATATATATTATATATATATATATTATATATATATATATATAATATATATATATGGAATGAAACCAAAAGCACAGGCAAAATATATATCATTGGGTGCCAGGATATATATAAAAAGATATCATTGAGAATCAATGTCTGGTTACACACTCCAGAATCAAGTCTCTAGGGGGGAGCATGAAGGGCCCCAAAAGGCACAGACCTATTTCTGAAATGGAGCTAAGGGTAAGACCTCCTTCAGGTGAATGAATCCCAAGGAGTCTGTCACCATCATTGGTAAAAATGGGAGGGGAGAGGATAGCTATCTCTTCAGAGAAGGAAGAAGTAGGTGAAAAGCAAATCCAGCATTGTTGTTAATTAGGATCACTGGTATTATGAATAGCTACAAGAAGAGCATTTACCAAGGGAATAATAAGGTCAGCAGAACTAAAATATCAGAAGCCATAATGGGACAAGCTAACAATGAGCAGATGACCATCTCAAAATATTTGCCTCGGATTATCATATAATCTATAACAAATGTGCCCCATTAGCAAGGCTGTGATGGACATGATTTTAGGAAAGATTGCTATTATTAATATGTTTTTCCCATATATATATATATATTTTACCAAACAATAGCACTCCCCTTTGTAGCAGATCTCTGCAGATCTACGAAGATATACTATCTTGTAGTGATACTATATAGGCAAATAGATTACTTCTTAAATCTTAATGATAACCCTATAAAAATTCCTAAAATTATATGAATAATTATTAAGCTATTTTATAACAGAACTGCTATTAAATCTCTCAAACATAATCAAACTATAATAAAAACTCTATCAATCTCCCAAGTATTATCAATTAATTGCCCCAAGAGAAATAATAACTGGACTTTCTCCTACTTAAAACACATTTTTAAAAATCATAAAACAATTAGCCTAAATTACTAAAGGGAAACCACAATTTATTATAGATACCAAAACAAAAGAAAAATATTATCTAGATTTATCTATATAAAACTTTAATAATTTCTTAAATTATAATTTCAAACTTTCTGTAAACCTATGGAGCTAGACATGGTCAGTTAAAATAATAAGTTAATTAAATTAGCAAATTAGAAATTAGCAAATTAGGATTTAGTGAATTAGAAATCAATTAATTAGTTAAGACCCCATCACTTAGAATTTTATTTTGTTAGAATCTCTTCTACTTCCCCACTCAGAACACTTCTATGTTTCTCCTCAGATAGCTTTTATAAAATATTTTTTATAGTTAATAAACTCTATGGCAACTTTTTAAAATGTCTTTTCTTCCTGTGACCCAGCAGTTAGAACCCAGCAGTTCCTGCTGAGATAGAACAAAGGCCACTTTGCCTAATCCTCTGCTGTTAGGCTACAGGTGTTAATCACCCTAGCCTGCAGTCTCTTATCCTCAGAAGAAGTTTTTAGGATAGTACAAGGATATTTACTTCACTCCTTGCTGGTCTTAAGGCTGGGATACAAGTGTCAGTTTCTGGCCACAGGATTGCTGATTGTAGGTCAGCTATAGTAGCATAGAGGCTGCCTAAAGAAGAACCTGACAGACGGAGGAGGAGAAGAAAGAAGAAGCAGCTGTATTTCTCTCTCTCCCTCTCTCCCCATGTCGGGGCTGGGCTGGCCCCCAGCAGGGATGGTCTTAAAAAGTTTAATTCTAAAGGTGAGTCCTGGGTCTGAGCAGCCAAATGACCAGGCAGTGTATTCTCTCAGACTCAAGCCCCAGAAGAGGAAGCAGGTGCAAGGCAGAAAGGGGTGGGGTCTGCGAAGTCTGCCAAGACTTGGAATCAGAATCTGTGGGTGTCTGTAAGGAAGGAACCTGTGATTTGGTAACAGGAAAGGCTAAGTGGAAGGAATCTGGAGAAGAGGCAGAGAAAGAGCAAAGGACCGAGAAACACAAAACTTGTTTCTGGAGGTGGAGAATGTCCCTCAGCTCACGAACCTGAGAAAAAAGGCAGTCCCGCATATCAGAAAGAGAGTTAGACAAAGTGGCAGGAATGGTCGGAAAGGCAAGTGTAGGGAGGGGAGCAGAAGGCACCCTGAGAGGAGGCCACTCAGGATTGTGAAATCGGGTGGCTTCTTCACTGAAGTTCAAAGGCTCTGGTTTGGGGAAAGCAGCCAAAACTATCTGAGCCATGGGCTGTGGCTTCTGTTGCTGCTGCAGCTGCTGCTGCCTGGGGAGCTCAGCCGAAGCTGTTGATTGAGGCAATGGCAGAGAAGAGGAGGAATGATGCTTAGCAGCAAGGCAGGGGCAACAGAGGGAAGCAGATTTTTTAAGGACAGGGTTGCAAAGGTGAGTGGAGGAGGGAGTCAACAACAGACAAGAATTATCATTTCCCTATATCTCTATCTGCATCTTCAATAATGTCCTTAATAATATCTCAAAAAATTATCACAATAACAATAATATCAGCTTCACTTTTCAATAAACACAAAAAACTTATGAGATCCTTTTTCTTAACCCTTATTCCCCTCTCTCTGAGTGCATGTTTGAGGTCCTTTATTAAGGAAGCCTTCTTCGACAAAGAATGGCCCGTTCTTATGGGACGGAGTGAAAATGAAGCTTACCCCTAAAAGGACAGGTCACGGGCGATGATCCTGTATCACTCCCCATATATATCGTGCACACTTCTTCTGCTGAAGGTCCATCTGGAGGAATCTGTGCCTTGAGCCCCGAGTGTGGGTGCCACCTGACCCGACCAGCAGGTCCTAGGTTATTCGTGAGGGACAAGGAGGATTACAAGCTGGAAGAAGAATGGGCTAGAGAGAGAATGGACTCAAGGAAGCAAATGCTTGTCAAGATTCATATATTTGGGTGCAAAGCACTTATTTATAATACATTTTGCAAAGGGAGAGGTAAGAGGGATCCAGGTGATGGGAAACTACAGAATCTTCTTGGCCTGTGCCCTGAAACAATGGTGGTCTAACTGCTTACTTCAAAAGATATGGTACACTGCTTTACATCTAAAAATCTATTTGCAACTATCAAGCAGAAACTTGTGGTTGCCAGGGAGATGAAGCTGCAGTGGACATTGTGCAGGTGGGGAGAAGTAGGTGGTGAGGGTAAGAGGTGAGGTTCCTGGCTACTGACAGCAATGGATAGTGGTAAGAACATTTCTGCTATGCACAGAAAAATGTCCCTGTGGTGCACAGTGGAAAGGATGTTCCTGTGGTGAACCATGGGAAGGATTTCCCTGTGGTGGCCATTGGTGAGGAAGACACTGTGGTAAATAGTGGTAAGGATGTCTGTGTGGTGGACAGCAGGGAGGACCTTTCTGTGGTGGACAATGGGTAGGATGTCCCTGTGATGGAAAAAGGGGAGGTAGTCACTGAGGTGGTCTGTGAGAAGGACATCCCTGTGGTATAGGGTGGTGAGTACTTCACTGTAATGCACACTGAGGAGAACATCCCTGTGGATTAAACTGTGGAGGACATCCGTGTGGTGGACTATGGGGAGGACCTCACTGTGGTGGATGGTGGGGAGGACCTACCAATGGTGGACAGTGGGGTGGATGTCCATGTAGTCAATAGACAGGGAAGGATGTCCCTGTGGTGGACTGTGGGAAGGATATTCCTTTGGATTACAGTGGGAAGGACATCCATGTTGTGGACAGTGGGGAGGACCTCCCTGTGGTGGACAGTAGATAGGATGTCCCTGTGGTGGACACTGGTGAGGATTCCACTGTGTTGGACCGTGCAGAAAACATCCCTGTGGTGGCCAGTGGGGTGGAAGTCCCTTTGGTTTACACTTGGGAGATTGTCCCTGTTGTAGACAGTTGGAAGGATGTCTTTTTGGTGGACAGTGGGAAGGACATCCCTGTGGTGGATAGTTGGAAGGACGTTCCTGTTATGGACAGTTGAGAGGATTTCAATTTGGTGTACAGTGGGGAGTATGTCCCTGTGGTAGACAGCTAGGAGGACCTCCCTGTGTTTGACAGTGGGAAGGACGTCCCTGTTGTGGACAGTGGAAAGGACTTCTCTTTGGTGGATAGTGGGGAATATGTTCATTTGGTGGACAGTGGGGAGGATGTCTTGTGGTGGACAGTGGTGAGGACGTTTCTTTGGTGCAAAGAAGCATGTCCTTTCATGGACATTGGGAATGATGTCCCTGCTGTTGACTGTGTGGAGGACATCTCTGGGGAAGATAGTGGAGAGGCCATCCCTGGTGTGCAAAGGAAGATGTTCCTGTGGTGCACAATGTTGAAAATGTCACTGTTGTGCATGGGAGGATGTCCTTGTGGTGCACAGTGGGGAGGATGTCATTGTGGTGAACAGTGAGAAGGATGGACAACTGGGAGGACTTCTCTGTGGTTGACAGTAGAAAGGACCTCCCTGTGGTGGACAGTGGGTAGGACGTTCATGTGGTGGACAGTGGGAAGGACGTCCCTGTGGAAGACAGCAGGGAGGACCTCTCTGTGGTTAACAGTGGGAAAGATTTCCCAGTTAGGGACAGTGGTGAGGACGTTTCTGTGGTGGATGGTGGATTGGATGTTTTGTGGTGGACAGTGGAGTGGACCTTCCTGTGGTGGACAGTGTGGTGGACATGCCTGTTTTGGTCAGTGGAGAGGAACTCCCTGTGGTTGACAGTGGGAAGGACCTCCCTTTAGTGGACAGTGGGGAATATGTTTCTGTGGTGGAGAGTGGAAAGGATGTCCCTATGGTGGGCAGTGGTGAGGATGTTCCTCTGGCAAACACTGGGGAGAAATTTTCTGTTGTGGTAAGTAAAGACGACATCCCTAATGTATATAGTGGAGAGAATTTTTCTGTTTTCTACAGTGAGGAGGACATCCCTGTGGTGGACAGTGGTGAGGATGACCCTGTGGTGGACATTGGTAAGGATGCCCCTGTGGTAGACAGCAGGGAGGACCTCATTTTGGTGGACAGTGGGAAGGACATCTCTCTGGTGGACAATGCAAAGTATGTCCCTGTGGTGCACAGTGGTGAGGACATCCCTGTTGTGCACAGGAGGATGTTCTTGAGGGACAGTGGAGAGGACCAGACTCTGTTGGACTGTGGGGTAGGACATCATAGTGGTGGACAGTGGAAAGGACATCCATGTTGTGGACAGTGGGGAAGTTGTCTGTGTTGTGGACAGTGGGAAAGATGTCCCTTTGGTGGACAGTGAGAAGGACGTCCTTATGGTAGACTGTGGGAAGGAACTCTTTGGGGTGGACAGTTGGGAGGATGTCCCTATGGTGTACATGGGGTAGGTCCTTTCTGTTATGAACAGTTGGATCAAATACTTGTGGAGGACAGTGGGGAGTATGTCCCTGTTGTGTACAGTGGGATGGATATTTCTGTAGTGGACTGTTGAGAACATATTTGTGTGGTGGACTGTTAGGAGGACATTCCTTTGGTAAACAGTGCAAAGGAAGTCCTTTTTGTCGACAGTGAAAGGATGTCCATGTAGTGGACAATGGGAAGGATGTCCCTGTTGTAGATAGTGCAGAGTTTCTCCCTGTGGTGGACAGTAAGTAGGACGCCACTGTGGTGGATATTGGGGAGGATGTTGCTGTTTTCACACCTGAGAGGACATTACTGTGGTGGACAGTGTGAAGGACATCCCTGTGGTGTACAGCAGATAGGACAGTTGTAAAGATGTCCCTGTGATAGACAGTGATGAGGATATTTCTGTGGTGGACATTGGAAAGGACGTCCCTGTTTCGGATAGTGGTGAGGACCTCCTTGTCGTGGATATTGGGAAGGACGTCCCTATGATGAACAGTTGAAAGGATTTTCCTGTGGTGGACATTGGAGAGGACCTCCTCATGGTGGAAATTGGAAAGGAAGTCACAGTGGTGGACAGTGGTGAAGACATTTCTGTAGTGGACACTGGTGAGGAAGTTTCTCTGGTGAAAAGGAAAACGTTCCTTTGGTGGACAGTGGAAAGTACATCTCTATGGTGGACAGTAGAGAAAAACACACTGTGGTTGACAGTGGGAAGAACATTTATGTTGTGGATAGTGGGAAGGAAAACCCTGTTGTCAATATTGGGAAGGACCTACTTGTGGTGAACAGTGGGAAGTATATCCCTCTGGTGGACAGTGGGGAGGACATCCCTGTGGTGGACAGTGAAGAGGACTTTTCTGTGTTGGACATTTGGGATGACAACCCTTTGGTGAATAATGGGAAAGACGCTCTTTGGTGGATAGTGGGGAGGATGTCCCTGTCATAGAGAGTGCAGAGGACATCTCTGGGGTGGAGAGATTTGCTGACATACCTGGTGTGCAAAGGAGGATGTCCCTGTGGTGCACAGTGGTGAGGATATCCCTGTTGTGCACAGGAAAATGCCCTTGTTGTGCAAAGTAGGTAGGATGTCCCTGTGGTACACAGTGGGGAGGATGTCCCTGTGGGTTACAGTGGGAAGGACTTCTCTGTTTTTGACAGTTCGGAGGAAATCCCTGTGGTGGACTGTGGGAAGGACGTCTCTGCAGTGGATGTTGTTGAGAGAATTTCACAGGGGTGGACAGTGGGGATGATGTCTTTGTGGACAGTGGCAAGGATGTTCTTGTGGTGCACAAGGAAATGTCTCTTTGGTGGACAGTGGGAATGATTTCTCTAGAGTGGAGTGTGCAGAGTACATCTCTGCAATTGACAGTGGTAAGAACATTTCTGTTATGCACAGAAGAATGTCCCTATTGTGCGCTTTGGAAAGGATGTTCCTGTGGTGAACAGTGGGAAGGATTTCCCTGTGGTGGACATTGGTGAGAAGACCCTGTGGTAAATAGTGGTAAGGATGTGCCTGTGGTAGACAGCAGGGAGGAACTTTCTGTGATGGACAATAGGTAGGATGTCCCTGTGATGGAAAGAGGGGAGGTAGTCACTGAGGTGGTCAGTGGGAAGGACATCCCTGTGGTATAGGGTGGTGAGTACTTCACTGTAGTGCACGCTGAGGAGAACATTCCTATGGATTACACTGTGGAGGACATCCGTGTGGTGGACTATGGTGAGGACCTACCTTTGGTGGATGGTGGGGAGGACCTACCTGTGGTGGACAGTGGGGTGGATGTCACGTAGTTGACAGTTGGAAGGATGTCCCTCTGGTGGACTTTGGGAAGGACATTCCTTTGGTTTACAGTGGGAAGGACATCCATGGTGTGGACAGTGGGGAGGACGTCCCTGTTGTGGACAGTAGGAAGGGTGTCCCTGCGGTGGACATTGTTAAGGATGCCCCTGTGTTGGAACGTGTGGAAAACATCCCTGTTGTGGACAGTGGGGTGGACGTCCCTTTGTTTGACACTGGGGAGGATATCCCTGTGGTAGACTGTTGGAAGGATGTCTTTCTGTTGGACAGTGGGAAGGACGTCCCTGTGGTGAATAGTTGGAAAGACATCCCTGTTGTGGACAGTGGAGAGCATTTCCCTTTGGTGGACAGTGGGGAGTACATCCCTGTAGTGGACAGCTGGGAGGACCTCCCTGTGGTGGACAGTGGGAATGACATCCCTGTTGTGGACAGTGGAAAGGACTTCTCTTTGGTGAACAGTGGGAAATATGTTCCTTTGGTGGACAGTGGGGAGGATATCTTGTGGTGGACAGTGGTAAGGACGTTTCTTTGGTGCAAAGGAGAAAGTCCTTTGTTGGACATTGGGAATGATGTCCCTGCTGTGGAGTGTGAGGAGGACATCTCTGGGGAAGACAGTGGTGAGGACATCCCTGGTGTGCAAAGGAAGATGTTCCTGTGGTGCACAACGTTGAGGACAACATTGTTGTGCATGGGAGAATATCCCTGTGGTGCACAGTGGGGAGAATGTCATTGTGGTGAACAGTGAGAAGGATGTTCCTGTGGTGGACAGGTGGGAGGACCTCACTTTGGTTGACAGTAGGAAGGACCTCCCTGTAGTGGACAGTGGGGAGGACATGGCTGTTTTGGACAGTGGTGAGGACATTACTGTTGTGGACAGTAGGAAGGACGTCCATGTGGTGGACAGTGTGGTGGACATGCCTGTTTTGGACAGTGGAGAGGAACTCCCTGTGGTTGACAATGGGAAGGACGTCCCTTTAGTGGACAGTGGTGAGGATGTTCCTCTAGTGGACACTGGGGAAAACGTTTTTTGTGGTGGTAAGTAAAGAGGACATCTCTGAGGTGTACAGTGGAGAGTACTTCCCTGTTTTATAAAGTGAGGAGGACATTCCTGTGGTGGACAGTGGTAAGAAGGACACTGCAGTGGACAGTGGTAAGGATGCCCCTGTGGTGGACAGAAGGGAGTACCTTACTTTGGTGGACAGTGGGAAGGATGTCCCTGTGGTGGACAATGCAAAGTATGTTCCTGTGGTGAGGACACCCCTGTTGTGCACAGGAGGATGTCCTGTGGTGGACAGTGGGGAGGGCCACACTCTGTTGTACTGTGGGGTAGGACGTCACTGTGTTGGACAGTGGGAAGGACATCCATGTTGTGGACAGTGGGGAAGATGTCTGTGTTGTGGACAGTGGGAAGGATGTCCCTTCAGTGGACAGTGGGAAGGATGTCCCTTTGGTAGAGAATGGGAAGGAAGTCCTTGTGGCGGACTGTGGGGAGGAACTCTTTGGGTGGACAGTTGGGAGGATGTCCCAATTGTGGATAGTGGGTAGGACCTTACTGTTTTGGACAGTTGGATGGAAATCCTTGTGGAGGACAGTGGGGAGTATGTCCTTGTTGTGTACAGTGGGATGGATATTTCTGTAGTGGACAGTTGTGCATATATTTGTGTGGTGGACTATTAGGAAGCCATCACTGTGGTAAACAGTGCAAAGGAAGTCCTTTTTGTAGACAGCAAAAGGATATCCTTGTGGTGGACAATGGAAAGGATGTCCCTGTTTTAGATAGTAGGGAGTTTCCCCTGTGGTGGACAGTAAGTAGGACGTCTCTGTGGTGAATAGTGGGGAGGACATTTCTGTTTTGGACAACTGAGAGGACGTTACTGTGGTGGACAGTGTGAAGGACATCCCTTTATTGGACAGCAGGGAGGACATCTCCGTTGTGGACAGTGGTAAACATGTCCCTGTGATAGACAGTGATGAGGATGTTTCTGTGGTGGACATTGCAAAGGACGTCCTTGTTGTGGACAGTTGTGAGGTCCTCCCTGTTTTGGATATTGGGAAGGAGGTCCCTGTGGTGAACAGTGGAAAGGATGTTTCTGTGGTGGACAGTGTGAAGGACATCCCTTTAGTGGATAGCAGGGAGGACATCTCCGTTGTGGACAGTGGTAAACATGTCCCTGTGATAGACAGTGATGAGGATGTTTCTGTGGTGGACATTGCAAAGGACGTCCCTGTTGTGGACAGTTGTGAGGACCTCCCTGTTTTGGATATTGGGAAGGATGTCCCTGTGGTGAACAGTGGAAAGGATGTTTCTGTGGTGGACAGTGGAAAGTACCTCCTCATGGTGGAAAGTGGAAAGGACGTCACAGTGGTGGACAGTGGTGAGGACGGTACTGTGGTGGACAGTAGTGAGGAAATTTCTCTGGTGCAAAGGAAAACGTGCATTTGGTGGACAGTGGAAAGTACATCTCTGTGGTGGACAGTAGTGAGAAACACACTGGTGGACAGTGGGAAGAACATTTATGTTGTGGACAGTGGAAAGGAAGTCCCTGTTGTTGATATTGGGAAGGACCTCCTTCTGGTGAACAGTGGGAAGTATATTCCTCTGGAGGACAGTGGGGAAAACATCCCTGTGATGAACAGTGAAGAGAACTTTTTTGTGTTGGACATTTGGGATGAAATCCCTGTGGTGAATAATGGGAAAGAAGTTTCTTTGGTGGATAGTGGGGAGGATGTCCCTGTCGTGAAGAGTGCAGAGGACATCTCTGGTGTGGAGAGTGTTGCTGACATCCCTGGTTTGTAAAGGAGGATGTCCCTGTGGTGCACAGTGGTGAGGATATCCCTGTTGTACACAGGAAAATGTCCCTGTTGTGCAAAGTGGGTAGGATGTCCCAGTGGTAGACAATGAAAAATATGTTACTGTGGTGGACAATTTGGAGGATGTCCCTGTGGTGGACAGTGGAAAGGGGGTCCCTTTGGTGGACAACAGGGAGGACTTCTCTATGGTGGACTGTATGAAGGACGTCCTTGTGGTGGTTAGTTGGGAGGATGTCCTGGTTGTGGACAGTGAGGAGGATGTCTCTGTGGTGGATATTTGAAAGATGTACCTTTGGTGTACAGTGGGAAAAACGTCACTTTGTTGGACAGTGCGAAGGACGTCCCTGTGGTAGACAGTGGGCAGGATGACAGTGTGAAGGGCAGTGGGTAGATCGTCTTCATGGAGGACAGTGGGACAGACATCCCTGTTGTTGACAGGGGGAAGGACATCCCTGTGGTGGACAGTGGGAAGGTTGTCCCTGTGGTGTATAGTGGGGTGGACATCCCTGTGGTGATCAGTGGTGAGAATGTTCCTGTGGTGCACAGGAGAACGTCTCTTTGGTGGATTGTAAGAAGGATTTCTCTGTTGTGGAGAGTGCAGAGGACATCTCTGGGGTGGATAGTGGCGAGGACGTCCCTGGTGTGCACTGGAAGATGTCTGATGTGTCTGATTCTGATCTGTTCTGCCTCTGCCTTTTATATGTCTTACTTCTAAGCCACACTTCTAAGTTATACCTTTAATCATGCCCTTAGGTCTTGTCTCTAACTCTGATCTCTATACTTCTAAGTCATACTTTTAAGTCACACACCTTTAATCTCAAGGTATCTAAACCAAGATTATCGGAGTGTGCTCAGCTGTTGTAGGCTATTGTAATCCAAGTCTCATGTCAGTGTATATGGCTCAAGATGGCTGCAAAGCTGATAGCTGCTTTCTGGTAAAAGTCGGCCCCCAACAGGAAGGATGTCCCTGTGGTAGACAGTGGTGAGGACACCCATGTGATGGACAGTGGGGAGGATGTACATGTGGTGGACAGTTAGAAGAATGTCCCTATGGTGGACTTTGGGAAGGACATCCCTTTGGTGGACTGTGGGAAGGACATCACTGTGGTGGACAGTGGAAAGGACGTCCCTGTGGTGGACAGTGGAAAGGACATCCCTAATGTGGACAGTGGGGAGGATGTCCCAATGCTGAACAGTGGGGAGGTCATCCCTGTAGTAAACAGTAGTGAGGATGTTTCTGTGGTGCACTGGAGAACATCATTTTGGTGGACTGTGGGAAGAATGTCCCTGTTTTGGAGAGTGCAGAGGACATCTCTGGGGTGGACAGTGGTGAAGATGTCCCTATTATGCACTGGAAGATGTCCCTGTGGTGCACAGTCATGAGGATGACCCTGTTGTGCACAGGAGGATGTCCCTGTGGTGTACAGTGGGGAGGATGTTCCTGTTTTGAACAATGGGAAAGGACACGCCTGTGGTGGACATTGGTGAGGATGCCCCTGTTGTGGACAGTGGTGAAATATCTCTGTGGTGGACAGTGGGGTGGACGCCTTTTGGTTGATGGGGGAAAGATGTCCATGTGGTGAAGAGTGCAGAGGACAATACTGTGTTGGACATTGTTGAGAAAATCCCTGTGGTGGAAATTGGGCAGGATGTCCCTGTGGCTGACAGAGTGTAGGACGTTCCTGTGGTGGACAGTGAGGAGATGGTTTCTGTGGTGGACAGTGGGAAGGATGTCCTTGCTTTGGACAGTGAGGAGGACATCCCTGTGGTGAACAGTGGAAAGGACATCACTGTGGTGGACAATAGATAGGACCTCCCTGTGGTAGACAGTGGGAAGTATGACCCTGTTGTGGACAGTGAGAAGGATGTTTATGTTGTGGACATTAAAAAGAACGTCCCTTTTGTGGACATTGAGAAGGACCTCCTTGTGGTGAACAGTGGGAAGGATATCCCTCTGGTGGACAGTTGGGAGGTCATCCCTGTAATGGAAAGAGGGAAGGACATCTCTGTGGTGGACAGTGAAAAGGAACTCTCTGTGTTGGACAGTTGGGATGACATCTCTGTGGTGGACAGTGGGAAAGATGTCTTTTTGTGTGGAGTGGGGTGGACATCCCTGTGGTAGACAGGCAGAAGGACATCTCTGTGGTGAACAGTTTGGAATATGTCCCTGTGGTGGACAGTGCGAAGGACATTTATGTTGTGGACTGTGGGAAAAAGATCTCCATTGTGGACATTGGAAAAGACCTTCTTGTGGTGAACTGTGGGAAGAATGTACCTCTGTGGACAGAGGGGAGGATGTCGCTTAGGTGGACAGTGTTAAGGACAATCCTGTGGTGGACAGCGGGGAGGACATTTCTGTGGTGGACAGTGTTAAGGACATTCCTGTGGTGGACAGTAGAGAGGACTTTTCTGTGCTGAACAGTGGGAAAAAGGTCCATGTGATGGACAGTGGGGAGGTCATTTATGTTGTGGATTGTGGGAAGGACGTCCATGTTGTGGACATTGGGAAGGACCTCTGTGTGGTGGACAGTGGGAAGCATGTCCCTCTCCTGGACAGTGGGAAGGACGTCTCTGTGGTGGACAGAGTGGAGGATATCATTTGTGTATATTGGGAAGTACTTTCCTGTTGTGGACAGCATGGTGTAACTTTCTCCGGTGGACAGTGGGAAGGACATGCCTGTTGTAGACAGTGCAGAGGACGTACTTTTGGTGAACAGTGGCAAGGACATCAAGTGGTGGGCAGTGAGAAGGAGGTCTCTGTGATGGACATTAGAAAGACATATATGTTGTGGACTGTGGGAAGGACATTTCTGTTTTGGACATTGTTAAAGACCTCCTTGTGGTGAACAGTGGGAAGGATGTCCCTCTGCTGGACATTGGGGAGGAACTCCCTGTGGTGGACAGTGGGAAGGATGTCCCTGTGGTGGAGAGAGGGGAGGTCGTCACTTAAGTGGACAGTGGTAAGGACATCCCTCTGGTGTATAGTAGAGAGGACCTCTCTGTGGTGAACAGTGGGAAGAAGGTCACTGTGGTGGAGAGTGGGAAGGACATTTATGTGGTGGATTGTGGGAAAGACGTACATGTTGTGGACATTGGGAAAGAACTCCGTGTGGTGAACAGTGGGAAGCACATCCCTCTCATGGACAGTGGGGAGGACGTCCCTGTGGTGGACAGAGGATAGACATTATTTAGTGAACATTCGGAAGTCTGTTCCTCTTGTGGACAGCAGCGTGTACCTTTTTGTGGTGGACAGTGGGAAGGACATGCCTGTTGTGTACAGTTCAGAGGACATACCTGTGGTGGACAGTGGAAAGTACATTCCTGTGGTTGACAGTAGAGAGGAATTCCCTGTGGTGGACAGTGGGAAGGAGTTCCTGTGGTGGAGAGTGAAGAGAATATGCCTGTTGTGGATAGTGCAGAGGACTTCCCTGTGGTGAACAGTGGAAAGGACATCAATGTGGTGTAGAGTAGAGAGGACTTAACTGTGGTGGACAGTGAGAAGAAGGTCTTTGTGGTGGACATGGGAAGGACATATATGTTGTGGACTGTGGGAAGGACATCCTTGTTGTGGATATTGGTAAAGAACTCTTTGTGGTGGACAGTGGGAAGGGTGTGCTTCTGGTGGATAGAGGGGAAGAACTACTAGTGTTGGACAGTGGGAAGGACATCCCTGTTATGATCTGAGGAGAGGACATCACTGAGGTGGACTGTGGGAAGGACGTTCTCTAGCTAGAAAGCGGGGAGGACCTTTCTGGTGTGAATAGTGGGAAGGACATCCCTGTTGTAGACAGTGGGGAGGACATCCCGGTAGTGGACAGTGGGGAGGATTTCACTGAGATGGACAGTAGGGAGGATGTTACTGATGGACAGTGCTGAGGATGTTACTGTGGTGCACTGGAGAATGTCCCTGTGGTGCATAGTTGGAAGGATGTCCATATGGTGGAGAGAGTGGAGGACATCTCTGTGGTGGACAGTGGTTAGGATATCCCCGTTTTGCACAGAAGGATGTCCCTTTGGTGCACACTGGGGAGAATGTTCCTGTTGTTTACAGTGGGAAGAATTCACTGAGTTTGATAGTTGGAAGAACATCCATGTTGTAAACAGTTGGGAGGATGTCCCTGTGTTGGAGAATTGAGAGGATTTCACTGTGGTGGACAGTGTGGATGACAGCCTTGTGGAAAGTTAGGACAATGCTCCTGTGGTGCAAAAGATAATGTCTCTTTGGGGACAGTGAAAAGGATGTCCTTGTAGTGAGGAGTGCAGAAGATATGTCTGGGGTAGACAGTGGTAAGAACATCCCTGTTGTACACTGGATGATGTCCCTGTGGTTTACAGTGGGAAGGACATCCCTGTGGTGGACAGTGAAGAGGACTTTCCTGTGGTGGACCGTTGAAATGATGTCCTTGTGGTTGACAGTGAAAAGGAAGTCCCATTGGAGGAGAGTGGGGAGGACATCACTGTGGTGGACAGGCAAAAGGATGTCCCTGTGGTGGACAGAGGATAGTACCTCCCTGTGGTAGACAGCGGGTAGGATGTCCCTGTGGTGGACAGTGGGAAGGACATCTGTTTGGTGGACCTTGGAAAGGATGTCCCTGTGGTGGACAGTTGGGAGGACCTCCATGTGGTGGACAGTGTGTAGGATATTTCTGTTGTGGACAGTGGGATTGATGTCTCCATGGCGGAATGTGGGGAGGACATCCCTTTGGTGGACAGTGGGGAGGACGTTTTGAGGAGGAAAGTGAAAAGAATGTCCCTGTGGTGGACAGCAGGGAGGACATCTCTGTGGTCTACAGTGGGAAGGACATCTCTGTTGTGGGCAGTGGAAAGAATATTCCTGTGGTACACAGTTGTGAGGATATCCGTGTTGTACATAGGAGGATGTCCCTGTGGTGAACAGTGGGAAGGACATCACTTTGCTGGACATTGGTGAATATGACCCAGTGGTGGACAGTTTTATGGATGTCCTTGTGGTACACCGGAGGACATCCCTGTGGTGGACAGTGGGGAGGACCTCTCTCTGATGGACAGTGGGGAGGAAATCTCTGTGGTGGACAGTTGGGTGGACCTCCCTGTGGTGAAATGTGTGTAGAACATTCCTGTAGTGTACAGTGGTGAGGACATCCCTGTGGTAAACTGTGGGAATAATGTCCTTTTTGTGAATGGTGGAAGGATGTCCATGTTGTGGACAAGAAGAGTACATCCCTATGGTGGACAGTGGGGAGGACCTCCCTGTGGTGGATATGTGTAGGATGTCTCTGTGGTGGACAGTGGGGAGGACATCCCTGTTTAAAGTGGGGAGGACATCCTTTTGGTGGACAGTGGGGCTGACATCACTGTGGAGGACAGTGGGAAGAATATCCATGTTATGGACAGTGGAAAGTACCACTCTGTGGTGTACAATGGAAAGAACATCCCTCTGGTGGACAGTGGACAGGATGTATCTCTGGTAGACAATGGAAATGTTATTATATGAAGGACAGTGGAAAGACTGTCCATGTGGTGGGGATCAGGGAGGACCTCTCTGTAGTGGACAATGGGAAGGACATCCCTGTTGTGGACAGTAAAAGGATTTCCCTTTTGTGCACATTGGGGAAGATGTCTCTCTGGTGAACATTTGGAAGGACATCCCCGTGGTGGACAGTAGTGAGGACGACCCTGTGGAGGACAGTGGTAAGGATGCCCCTGTGGTGGACAGCAGGGAGGAACGCTCTTTGGTGGAGCGTGTGAATGAAATGCCTGGGGTAGACAATACAAAGTATGCCCCTGTGGTGCACAGTGGTAAGGGCATCCCCTTGTGCACAGGAGGATGTCCTTGTGGGGGACAGTGGGGAGGACCACACTCTCGTGGACTGTGGGGTAGGACATCCCTTTGGTGGACAGTGAGAAAAAAGTCCATATGGTGGACATTGGGAAGATGTCCGTGTTGTGGACCGTGGGAAGAATGTCCCTTTAGTGGACAGTTGGAAGGACGTCCCAGTGGTAGACTGTGGGGGAGAAACTCCTTGGGGGGACAGTTGGGAGAAAGTCCCTGTGGAGGACAGTGGGTAAAACTTTTCTGTTGTGGACAGTGGGAGGGAGGTCCTTTTGGAGGACAGTGGGGAGAACATCCCTGTTGTGTACAGTGGGGTTGATTTTTCTGTAGTGGACATTTGGGAACATATTTGTGTGGTAGACAATTAGGAAGACATCCCTGTGGTAAACAGTGGGAAGGAAGTCCTTTTTGTGGACAGCAAAAGGATGTCCATGTGGTGGACAATGGGAAGAACGTCCCTGTTGTAGACAGTGGGGAGTTTCTCCCTGTGGTGGACAATTAGAAGGACGTCCCTGTGGTGGACAATGGGTAGGATTTCACTGTGGTGTGTTGCGCACACCTCCCATGTCCCCTTTTCACCCGTGGAAGAGAAACACGAGAGGCAGAATTCGGGTAGTTACCACAGCGAGGGTTTACTCTGTATCACAGACGTGAAAAGACGCGGAAGGGCCAAACACAGGAAGAGGCACCGCTTAAATACACCCTAGAGTGACATGTTCACTTCTGATTGGCTGTTCACTTCATCACCCAATATTATGCCTCGGGATTGGCCAGTGACTTTGGCGGGCTTTCTGCCTTTGCAGCTGCGCAGTTACTTGTTTACTTGTGGGAGGACATGATGTCTGCGCCATCTTGGAATGGCAGATTATACCACCGCTAACAGCGGTTTCCTACATCTCTCCCTGTTTAAATTATTAATATGAAACAGAATTTTGCCTATTAAGCACAGCACCAATCAAGATTCAAACTCAAGCTCGATCAAGCAAACTCCATCTTGGGGGAATAAGCGATCAAGAGCTTACAGCCCGAAGATTCTCCCTAACCCTACCAGGTGCAATGGAGATAAGTCCTCTGGGTGCAAGGTCTAAGGGGATGTAAAGAGGAATTAACACCCGTCCCTGTGCAATGGAGTATAGCTCCCAGGAGTGCAAGGGCTGTCAACCTACTATTCAGGTACCACAGCTATTTAGGCAAGGGCTGGCTGGACTTAGACCTCTCATCGACCCAGTACAATGGGCTGAACCCTTGGGGTGCATTGACTGAGGGTCTCAGTCATCGGCTACTTTCCTAGCCTAGATAGTCAAATTTCAGGGAAAGATGCTTGCTCTAAGACTGCGAGTGCTTGGGCTATAGCAGCCTTGTCACGTTTTTGTTGGGCTCTAAGCTTACAGACCAACCACACATGAACACTAATCCACAACATAGGGCTGCATCAAACAGGCCTATCCCCACTCTTTATAAAGAAAGAAAAAAGGAAGAAAAAAGCAGAGGTAGGCCAAGAAATAAAATCGCCAGGGGTAACAGGGTCCATCCGCACTCCATCAAGGCTCAAGATCCAGATTTGCAATTGCTGCTGCATCTGGTCCAATTCCCCATTCCAATTCCCTTTTAAATAAGCAGAAAGATTATGGCTTTGAATAAATGTATCATTCACAAATCTCAGAGGTGTAATACCTGGATGTGGGGTTGCTGACATGCAGCTCATTTGAACCACATCTGTGAGCTGCTCCACATGGGCCTGGAGCAAATCAACTCTCTGATTGACCAACAGGATGCCTGATATGCAACCACTTTCTGTGGAAGGGTCAAAGCCTCAGAGGTCTTTTCTGAAATTTGATTAATAACAGTAGCTGCTGTAACTTGATTAACCATGGCTAGGTCTAGTGATCCATTCCAGCATTGTGCTAAAAAGCACGTAACATTCTTACAATCCAAGATATCAGAATTATTCTGAAAGTTGGAGAACATAAAGAAAATTGGAGGGTCCATACACACCGACACTGGTTGTGTAGATGCATTCCTAAAACACCTTATTAATTTTAGTGTTATTCAAATGGCTAAAGATATTAAATCTTGTAGCCGAAACATTTTGTATTTCATGAAATACACCATTTAACAAGACAAAGGCAGATACACCCCTTTTTAACATTCTAAACAGTGGCTACAACACATAATTTAATTGTGTTGAAGCAGGATAAACTCAAGAAAATACACATATGATTTAATTTAGGACTTATATCTCTTTGAAAATATCAAACAGAGGTTTAAATCCTCCTATGGTAAGCTTAAGATGAGGTTTTAGCCAAATAATATCTCGTAACAACTTTTAAAAATCACTAAGAGCAAATCAAGCTTAAAAGTAAACCATTTTCTTTTTGTATGTACACTCACAAGTCAGAAGATGGCGTTAGATCCCCACCAAAAATGGTTGTGAGCCACCATGTGGTTGCTGGGAGTTCAGCTTTTATATTTTAAATTAAGTCCAGCCTTTAATGGCTGAGCCATTTCTCTAGCCCCATCTGATTAGGATATAACTGAGGTCTCAAATATTGAAAGATACTGTCTTTGAATCCTTTTTTGGAGTAACAAGTACTCTAAAAATTTTTAAAGCTCGTTATATTGGAGCAATGGCTTGCAGAAAAAACTTCTTTAGAGAAATCCACTAATAAGGTATCACATAATGAATAATACACACCAAAAGATTTAACCTCTTAATTTTTTGTATTAAAGCAACAACAACATATATATATATATATATATATATATATATATATATATATATATATAATGTAAAACATTAACCATTTTGAAGCAATTATTTCTAACAAATATCGCTTCATGGGCTCTTAAAAATTATGAATAAATTTACTAACTGTAAATCTTTCACCTTTACCAGAAATGTAAAGGGATGGTATAAAAATATCTTTTATATCTATAAAATTCTAGAAGCATTTATTAAAATGGCAGCTGGAGTAGCCAAGTTATGTTGTATAAATCTTAAATTTGAACTTTATTTTGGATTAATTTAATAACCAATCTTTTTTGTCCAATGAGAATATCGGATAAAAGCCAACTTTATTCTCTAATAATTGTTGTATATATTAAAGGAATCCAAAGCATCTCATCCTCAACAACTCTAAATACAGAGGAATTAAAACAACCTGAACCATACTTTATCAGCAGGCACAGCTATACTCATGGAGGGAAGCAGGCATAATTTTAATCTCTGTAGCATAAACATAACTTTTACCCCACAGACTGTTGTAAAGTCTTTCGGTCTAGGTTTACCCCTCCTCTCACAAGAAACAATGAGGACAAAAGACGAATTCCGGTAAGCACATTTCTAGAGCTTGGTCTGAAGACCCAGAACAAAAGGAGCTTAGCTTAGTTCAGTCTGCATTTTCTTAATTCAAATGTAAATGTGCTTAACCTCCCTCAGGCCTGTTCTCTGAGGCTTGGCTAAGCCTGAACTGTGCAATTTTGGCCTTAACTTTAAACCTTAAATTTAAACTGTAAACCTCAAAAGACACGTGTTGTATCTTTTCTCTGTCTAACATCAACACCAAGTAGATCACCTTTATGCTGTAAAGTTTTGCTGCCACAAAACAAAGTGTAAAATCTAATGGAAAGCTTGTAGCATTTATGACCCAGGCTGTCGGCAGATGAGCCTGAGGCCAGGGCAACCAAGTAACATCCAATAGCTGAAAACAATGGGCAGTACTTCAGCATTTGAATGTACTGGCAAGAGAACAGTTCAAGATCTGACTATGGCCCACAGTGGTATACTTATCGCCAAATGGAACTTCAGTATCAGGAGACTCAGAGCTGTAATCGTGCAACCTAGCTGCATTCTTCACAATCTGCACCAGCTGCGTAGGGACCCAAATTGAATTGTTTTCACCTGTGGAATAAGCACAAACAGCTTCCCTTCCTGGGCCACAGCAGGCCCTTAGCCAATCTTGTAGCCTCTTGTTCCTACGAGGGACAATGGCTGTACGGCATTTAGCTGTGGCATTTTCAAAAATCATCTGTTCTATCACTGGCATTGTTTGCTCTAAACTCGCGGGGCACTCCCCGTGTGCCCGCTGCGCTTCCCAGGGCAGATTATCTCCCTCTGTCTGCCTTTCCCGCCACGCTCTCTTGCTCTGCCTTGTTGCAAGCCGCTGCAGGTAGCAGAGTGTAGACGCCTCTGCAACTGGTCTGACCCAGGCCCCATCGCAGCGTCTCTGTTCCCACAGCCCGAGCTGAGAAGCACGGCAGGGGACCCTCGAGTCCGAGCGAGCCGCTGGCTTTCTTAGTCTTATCTCAGCATGGTTGTTTTTTGTATAGGCAGCCACCTCCTGCTCTATGCTTTCTTCCTCGGAGCTGCTAAGCTTGCGCTGTGGGCGCAAGCTCCTTAATGGGGTGCAGGGGGGTCCCCTCGAATTCCACTCTCTCTCCACCAACCAGTGGAGGTTCCATAAGCTTAATGGACTCTGCAGTAGCCCTTGTTCCTTTTGAGTACTCTATATCTCCAGGCTCTCTGGCCTGACCTCCAGACCCTTTGGCCTGATGCCGGCTAACACACTCTGGTTCTGGTATGCTAGAGTGGATCTCTTTCTCACAACGCAAATAAGTTAAAAGCAAAAGCATTGCAACGAAAGCTTCTACCCCAGGCATATCTTCCAAATGTGTACCTCGTATCCTGTAGTTTTTTAACCTGCCCCAAAACTTGGGGGCCTCCGCGTTGCCTTGAAACTCCCGGGTTTCGGCACCAGTTGTTGCGCGCACCTCCCGTGTCCCCTTTTCACCCGTGGAAGAGAAACATGAGAGGCAGAATTCAGGTAGTAACCACAGCGAGGGTTTACTGTGTATCACAGACGTGAAAAGACGCGGAAGGGCCAAACACAGGAAGAGGCACCGCTTAAATACACCCTAGAGTGACGTGTTCACTTCTGATTGGCTGGTCACTCATCACCCAATATTATGCCTCGGGATTGGCCAGTGACTTTGGTGGGCTTTCTGCCTTTGCAGCTGCGCAGTTACTTGTTTACTTGTGGGAGGACACGATGTCCGCGCCATCTTGGAATGGCAGATTATACCACCGCTAACAGCGGCTTCCTACAGTGGTGGACAGTGGGGAGGATATTACTGTGGTGCACTGGAGAATGTCCTTGTGGTGCATAATCAGAAGGATACCCATATTGTATGGAGTGTGGAGGACATCTCTGTGGTGGACAGTGGTTAGGATATCCCTGTTGTGCCCAGTGAGGTGGATGTCCCTGTTGTTTACAGTGGGAAGGACTTCATTGTGTTTGATAGTTTGGAGTGCATCCCTGTTGTGGACAGTTGGGAGGATGTCACTGTGTTGGAGAGTGGAGAGAATTTCACTGTGGTGGACAGTGCAGATGACGGCCTTGTAGACAGTAAGAACAAGGTTCCTGTGGTGCACAAGAAAATGTCTCTTTGGTGGACAGTGAGAAGGATGTCCTTGTAGTGGGGAGTGCAGAGGGCATCTCTGGGGTGTACAATGGTAAGAACATCCCTGTTGTGCACAGGAGGATGTCCCTGAGGTGTACAGTGGGGAGGACATCAATGTGGTGGACAGGAAGGATGTTCCTGTTGTAGACAGTGGGGAAGACCTCCCTGTTTGGGGCAATGTATATGATGTTTCTGTGGTTTACAGTGTGGAGGATATTCATGTTGTACACAGTGGTGAGGACGTCCCTGTAGTGGACATTGGTGAGGACAACCATGTTGTGGACAGTGTTAAGGATATCCTTGTGGTACACAGGAGGATGTCCCTGTGTTGGACAGTGGGAAGGATATCTCATTGGTGAACAGTGGAAAGGATGTCCCTGTGGTGGACAGTTGGGAGGACCTCCCTTTGGTGGACAATGGAAAGGTCATTTCTGTGATGAACAGTGGATTGTACATATTTGTTGTGGACAGTGCTGAGAACGTCAATATGGTGGACAGTGGAAAGGAAATCCCTGTGGTGGACAGTAGAGAAGTCTTCCCTGTGGTGGACAGTGGGAAGGAGGTCCTTGTGTTGGACAATGTGAAGGACATATATGTTGTGGACAGTGTGAAGGACATCACTTTTGTGGACATTGGGAAAGACCTCTTTGTGGTGGACAGTGGGAAGGGTGTACATCTGCTGGACAGTGGGAAGGGTGTGCCTCTGGTGGAAAGTGGGGAGGACCTCCTTGTGGTGGACAGTGGGAAGGACATCCATGTTGTAGAAAGTGAGGAGGACATCCCGGTGGTGGATAGTGGGGAGGATTTCACTGTGATGGACAGTGGGGAGGATGTTACTGTGGTGCACTGGGGAATGTCCCTGTGGTGCATAGTTGGAAGGATGTCCATATGGTGGAGAGTGTGGAGGACATCTCTGTAGTGGACAGTGGTTAGGACATCCCTGTTGTGCCCAGTGGGGAGGATGTCCCTGTTGTTTACAGTGGGAAGGATTTCACTGTGTTTGATAGTTGGGAGGACATCCCTGTTGTGGACAGTTGGGAGGATGTCACTGTGGTGGAGAGTTGAGAGGATTTCACTGTGGTGGACAGTGCAGATGACGGCCTTGTAGACAGTAAGAACAACATTCCTGTGGTGCACAAGAGAATGTGTCTTTGGTGGACAGTGAGAAGCATGTCCTTGTAGTGCATAGTGTAGAAGACATCTCTGGGGTGTACAGTGATAAGAACATCCCTGTTGTGCACAGGAGGATGTCCCTGAGGTGTACAGTGGGGAGGATATCACTGTGGTGGACAGGCAGAAGGTTGTTCCTCTTGTGGACAGTGGTGAGGACGTCTCTGTAGTGTACATTGGTGAGGACAACCATGTTGTGGTCAGTGGTAAGGATGTCCTTGTGGTACACAGGATGATGTCTTTGTGGTGGACAGTAGGAAGGACATCTCTTTGTTAGACATTGGAAAGGACATCCCTGTGGTGGACAGTTGGGAGCACCTCTCTGTGGTGGAGTGTGGAGAGTATGTTTCTGTTGTGGACAGTAGGATGTACATGTTTGATGTGGACAGTGTGGAGGATGTCAATGAGTTGAACAGTGGAAAGGACATCCCTGTGGTGGACAGTAGAGAAGACTTCCCTGTGGGGGACAAGTGAAAGGACATATATGTTGTGGACAGTGGGAAGGGCATTGCTTTTGTGGACATTGGGAAAGACTTCTTTATGGTGGACAGTGGGAAGGACATTCCTGTTGTGGACAGTAAAAGGATATCACTTGTGCACATTGGGGAAGATGTCCTTCTGTTGATTAGTGGAAAAGACATCCCTGTGGTGGACAGTGGCAAGGACGACCCTGTATTGGACAGTGGTAAGGATGTTCCTGTGGTGGACAGCAGGGAGGACCTCACTTTAATGGACAGTGGGAATGATGTCCCTGTGGTGGACAATGCAAAGTATGTCCCTGTGTTGCACACATGTGAGGACATCCATATTGTCCACAAGAGGATGTCCTTGTGGTGGACAGTGGGGACTACCACACTCTGGTGGACTGTGGGGTAGGACGTCCCTGTGGTGGACAGAGGAAGTACGTCCATGTCGTGGACAGTGAGGAAGATGTCTGTGTTCTGGACAGTGGGAACTATGTTCCTTTGGTGGACAGTGGGAAGGACGTCCCTGTGGTGGACTGTGGGGAGGTACTCCTTGGGGTGGACATTTGGTAGGATGTCACTGTGGTGGACAATGGGTAGGATCTTTCTGTTGTGGACAGTGGGATGGGTGTCCTTTTGGAGGACAGTGGGAAGTATGTCCCTGTTGTGTACAGTGGGATGGATGTTTCTGTAGTGGAGAGTTGGGAACATATTTCTGTTTTGGACAACTGAGAGGACGTTACTGTGGTGGACAGTGTAAAGGACATCCCTGTGGTGGACAGCAGGGAGTACTTCTCTGTGGTGAACAGTGGTAAAGATGTCCCAGTGATGAAGATGTTTTTGTGGTGGGCACTAGAAACGACGTCTCTGTTGTGGACAGTGGTGAGGTCCTCCCTGTCGTGGATATTGGGAAGGATGTTTCTGTGATGGACAATAGAGAGGACCGCCTCATGGTGGAAAGTGAAAAGGACATCACAGTAATGGACAGTAGTGAGGAGGTTTCTCTGGTGCAAAGGAAAACGTCCCTTTGTTGGACAGTAGAAAGTACATTTCTGTGGTGGACAGTAGAGACACACTGTGTTGTACAGTGGGAAGAACATTTATGTTGTGGACAGTGGGAAGGAATACCCTGTTGTTGATACTAGGAAGAACCACCTTGTGGTGAATAGTGGGAAGGATATAGCACTGGTGGCCATGGGGAGGACATTCCTGTGGTGGACAGGGGAACAACATCCCTGTGGTGGACACTGAAGAGAACTTTTCTGTATTGGACATTTGGGATGACATCCCTGTGGTGAATAGTGGGAAAGACGTTTCTTCGGTGGATAGTGGGGAGGATGTCCCTGTCGTGGAGAGTGCAGAGGACATCTCTGGGGTGGAGAGTGTTGCTGACTTCCGTGGTGTGCAAAGGAAAATGTCCCTGTGGTGCACAGTGGTGAGGATATCCCTGTTGTGCACAGGAAAATGTCCCTGTTGTGCAAAGTGAGTAGGATGTCCCCGTGGTGAACAGTGAAAACAATGTCACTGTGGTGGACAATTTGGATGATGTCCCTGTGGTGGACAATGGAAAGGACATCCCTTTGGAGGACACCAGGGAGGACTTCTCTATGGTGGACTGTATGAAGAACATCCTTGTGGTGGTCAGTTGGGAGGATGTTCCTGTGGTGGACAGTGGGGAGGAAATTTCTGTGCTGGACAGTTGAAATGACTTCCCTGGGGTGAGCAGTGGAGAGGAGCTACCTGTGGTGTAGACTGGGGAGCACCTCCCTGTGGTAGAGAGTGGGTAGGACATCCTTGTTGTGGACAGTTTGTAGTATGTTCCTGTGGTGAAGAGAGGGGAGGTCGTCACTTAGGAGGACAGTGGTAAATACATCCCTGTGTTGGATAGTACAGAGGACCTCTCTGTGTTGAACATTGGGAAGAAGGTCCCTGTGGTGAAGAGTGGGAAGGTCATTTATGTTGTGGATTGTAGCAAGGATGTACATATTGTGGACATTGGGAAAAACCTCTGTGTGTTATACAGTGGCAATCATGTCCCTCTGGTGGACAGGGGGTGGACCACCATGTGGTGGACAGTAGGAAGGATGTCCATGTGGTAGACAGAGGAAAGGACATCATTGAGGTGGACATTAGGAAGTACATTGTTGTTGTGGACAGCAGGGTGTACCTTTCTGTGGTGGTGAGTGGGAAGGACATGCCTGTTGTGGAGAGTTCGGTGGATATCCCTGTGGTGGACAGTGGAAAGGACATCCCTGTGGTGGACAGTAGAGAGGACTTCCGTGTGGTGGAGAGTGGTTAGGAGGTCCATGTTGTGGACCTTGAAAGAACATATATGGTGTGAACTTTGGTAAGGACGTCCCTGTTGTGGACATTGGGAAAGCCCTTTGGTGGATAGTGGGAAAGATGACCCTCTTGTGAACAGTGGGGAGGACGTCCCTGTTCTGCAAAGTGGGAAGGACATCACTGTTATGGTCTGAGGGGAGGATGTTACTGAGGTGGACAGAGGGAAGGACATCATTGTGTTGCACAGCATGGAGGACATTTCGGTTTTGAATTGTGGGAAGGACATTTCTGTTGTAGACAGTGGGAAGGATATCCCTGTGTTGGACAGTGGAAAGGACATTCCTGTGGTGGACAGTAGAGGGGAAAGAGGTTCCTGTTGTGGAGAGTGTAAAGGGCATGCCTTTTGTGGACAGTGCGGAGGACATAACTGTGGTGGACAGTGGAAAGGACATTCCTGTGTTGGACAGTAGAGAGGACTTCCCTTTGGTTTACAGTGGGAAGGAGGTACCTGTGGTGGATATTGGAAGGACATATATGTTGTGGACTGTGGGAAGGATGTCAGTGTTTTGGACATTGGGAAAGTCCTTCTTGTCGTGGACAGTGGGAATGATGACCCTCTCGTGGACAGTGGAAAGGATGTCCCAGTAGTGTATAGTTTAAAGGACATCCCTATCATGTTCTCAGTAGAGGATATCACTGAGATGGACAGCTGGAAGGACTTTCCTGTGGTGAACAGCAAGGAAGACCTTTCTGTTTTGAATTGTTGGAAGGACATCCCTGTTGTAGACAGTGGGGAGGATAGCCCAGTGGTGGACAGTGGTGAGGAATTCTCTGTGATGAACAGTGTGGAGGATGTTACTGTGGTACACTGGAGAATGTCCCTTTGGTGCATAGTCGGAAGGATGTCCATATGGTGGAGAGTGCGGAGGACATCTCTGTGGTTGACTGTGGTTAGGACATCCCTGTTGTGCACAGGACAATATCCCTTTGGTGTACAGTGGGATGAACATCCCTGTGGAGGACAGTTAAGAGAACTTCCCTGTGGTGGTCCCTTGAAATGACGTCCTTGTGGTCGACCATGGGAAGGACGTCCCTTTGGAGGACAGTGGGGAAAACATCACTAGTGGACAGGCAGAAGGATGTCCCTGTGGTGGACAGAGGGGAGGACCACCCTGTGGGTGGACAGTGGGTGGAATATACATGTGGTTTACAGTGTGGACGATATTCATGTGGTGGATGGCAGTGAGGACTTCCCTGTAGTGCATATTGTTGAGCACAACCATGTTGTGGACAGTGGTTTGGATGTCTTTGTAGTACATAGGAGGATGTCCCTGTGGTGGACAGTGGGAAGGACATATGTTTGGTGGACCGCGGAAAGGACGTCCCGGTGGTGGACAGTAGGGAGGACCTCCCTGTGGTAGACAGTAGAGAGGATATTTCTATTGTGGACAATGGGATGGACGTCTAGTGGCAGAATGTGGGGAGGACATCCCTTTCATGAACATTGGGGAGGACGTTTCTGTGGTGGTATGTGGGAAGAATGTCCCTGTGGTGGACAACAGGGAGGACATCTTTGTGGTCAACAGTGGAAAGGACATCATTGTTTTGGACATTGGAAAGTATATTCCTGTGGTGCACAGTTGTGAGGACGTCCCTGTTGTGCATAGGAGGATATACCTGTGGTGCAAAATGAGGAGGATGTTTCTTTGGTGGACAGTGGGAAAGATGTCCATGTGGTGGACTGTGGGGAGGTCCACTCTGTAGTGAACATTGGGGAGGATGTCCCTGGGGTGGACAGTGGAAAGGATGTCCCTGTTGTGCACATTGGTCAGGATATCCCTGTTGTGCACAGGAGGATGTCCCTGTGGTGAACAGTGGGAAGGACTTCACTCTGTTGTACACTGGTGAAGATGACCCTGTGGTGGACAGTTTTATGTCTGTCCTTGTGGTACACAGGAGGACATCCCTGTGGTGAACAGTGGGGGGAGACCTCTCTGTGATGGACAGTGGGGAGGAAATCTCTGTGGTGGACAGTTGGGTGGACCTCCCTGTGGTGAAATGTGTGTAGAACATCCCTGTAGTGTACAGTGGGGAAGACATCCTTGTGATAAACTGTGGGAATAATGTCCTTTTTGTGGACAGTGGAAGGATGTCCATGTTGTGGACAAGGGAATTATATCCCTATGGTGGACAGTGCGGAGGACCTCTCTGTTGTGACATGTGTAGAATGTCTCTGTGCTGGACAGTGGGGACCACATCCCTGTTTGGTAAGTGGGGAGGACATCCTTGTGGTGGACAGTAGGGCGGACATCTCTGTGGTGGACATTGGGAAGAATGTCCCTGTGGTGGAGAGTGGAAAGGACCTCTCTGTGGTGGACAATGGGAAGGACGTCCCTCTGGTGGACAGTGGTGTGGGTGTACCTGGCGTGGACAGTAGGAAGACTGTCCCTGTGGTGGAGATCAAGGAGTCCCTTTCTGTGGTGGACAGTGCAAATTACATCCCTGTTGTGGACAGTAAAAGGTTGTCACTTTTGTGCACATTGGGGAAGATGTCCTTCTGGAGAACAGTGGGAAGGACATGCCTGTGGTGGACATTGGTGAGTATGATGCTGTGGTGGACTGTGGGAAGCACATCCATGTGGAGGACAATGCAAAGTATGATCCTCTGGTATACAGTGGTGAGGACATTCCTGTTGTGCACAGGAGAATGTCTTTGTGGGGGACAATGGGGAGGACCACACTCTGGTGGACTGTGGGGTAGGGCATCCCTGTCATGGAGAGTAGGAACCATGTCCATGTGGTGGACAGTGGGGAAGATGTCTGTGTTTTTGACAGTGGGAAGGATGTCCCTTTGGTGGTAAGATGGTAGGACGTCCCTGTGGTGGACTGTGGGGGAGGAATTCCTTGGCTTGGACAGTTGGGAGGATGTCCTTGTGGTGGACAGTGGGTAGGACCTTTCTGTTGTGGACTGTTGGATGGACAACCTTGTGGAGGACAGTGGGGAGTATGTCCCTGTTGTGTACAGTGGGATGGATGTTTCTGTAGTGGACAGTTGGGAAAATATTTGTGTGGTGGAAAATTGGGTAGAAATCCCTGTTGTAAACAGTAAAAAGGAAGTCCTTTTTGTGGACAGTGAAAGGATGTTCATGTGGTGGACAATGGGAAGGGCGTCCCTGTTGTAGACAGTGGGGAAGTTCTCCCTGTAGTTGACAGTAAGTGGGATGTACCTGTGGTGGACACTGTGGAGGATGGTTCTGTTTTGGACAACTGAGAGGACATTACTGTGGTTGACAGTGTGAAGGATGTCACTTTGGTGGACAGCAGGGAGGACCTCTCTGTGGTGGACAGTGCTAAAGATGTTTCTGTGATAGAGAGTGATGAGGATGTTTCTGTGGTGGACAGTGGAAAGGATGTCCGTGTTTTAGACAGTGGTGAGGACCTCCCTGTCATGGATATTAGGAAGAACGTCACTGTGATGAACAGTGAAAATGATGTTTCTGTTTAGGACAGTGGAGAAGACCTCCTCATGTTGGAAAGTGGAAAGGATGTCACAGTGGTGGACAGTGGTGAGGACGTTTCTGTGGTGGACAGTGGTGAGGAAATTTCTCTGGTGCAAAGGAAAATGAGCATTTGGTGGACAGTGGAAAGTAATCTCTGTGGTGGACAGTAGAGAGAAACACACTGTGTTGGACAGTGGGAAGAACATTTATGTTGTGGACAGTTGGAAGGAAGTTTCTGTTGTCAATATTGGGTAGCACCTCCTTTGGTGAACACTGGGAAGGATATTCCTTTGGTGGACAGTGGGGAAGACATCACTGTGGTGGACAGGGGGAAGGACATTCCTGTGGTGGACAGTGAAGAGGTCTTTTCTGTGTTGGACATTTGGGATGACATCCTAGTGGTGAATATTGGGAAAGACGATTCTTTGGTTATAGTGGGGAGGATGTCCCTGTCGTGGAGAGTTCAGAGGACATCTCTGGAGATGAGACCGTTGATGACCTCCCTGGTGTGCAGAGGAGGATGCCCTTGTGTTGCACAGTGGTGAGGTTATCCGTGTTGTGTACAGGAAAATGTCCTTGTTGTGCAAAGTGGGTAGGATGTCCCAGTGGTGAACAGTGGAAAGGATGTCACTGTGGTAGACAATTTTTAGGATGTCCCTTTGATGGACAGTAGAAGAGATGTCCATGTGGTGGACTATGGGGAAGTCCACTCTGTAGTGAGCATTGGGGAGAAACTCCCTGTGGTAGACAGTGCAAAGGATGTCCCTGTTGTGCACAGGAGGATGTCCCTGTGGTGAACCGTTTGAAGATCACCCTGTGGTGAACAGTTTTATGGATGTCCTTGTGGTACACAGGAGGACATCCCTGTTGTGGACAGTGGGGAGGACCTCTCTCTGATGAACAGTGGGGAGGATATTTCTGTGGTGCACAGTTGTGTGGACCTCCCTGTGGTGAAAAGTATGTTGAACATCACTGTAGTGGACAGTTGGGAGGACATCCCTGTGTTAAACTGTCATAAAAATATCCTTTTTGTGGACAGTAGAAGTATGTCCATGTTGTAGATAAGGGGAGTATGTCCCTATGGGAGACAGTGGAGAGGACCTCCCTGTGGTGGACATGTGTAGGATATCTCTGTGGTGGACATCCCTCTTTGGTAAGTGGGGAGGACATTCTTGTAATGGACAGTGGGGAGGACATCTCTGTGCTGGACAGTGAAGAGGACTTTTCTTTGTTGGACATTTGGGATGACATCCCTGTTGTGATTTGTGCAAAAGACCTTTCTTTGGTGGATAGTGGGGAGGATGTCCCTGTCGTGGAGAGTTCAGAGAATATCTCTGGTGTGGAGTTTGTTGCTGACATCCTTGGTGTGCAAAGGAGGATGTCCCCATCGTGCATAGTACTGCGGATATTCCTGTAGTGTACAGGAAAATGTCCCTGTTGTGCAAAGTGGGGAGGCTGTCTCTGTTTTGGACAGTTGGGAGGATGTCCCTGTGATGGACAGTGGAAAGAACATCCCTGTTGTGGCCAGTGGGGAGGATGTCCCTATGGTGGACAGTAGTAATGACATCACTTTGATGGACAGTAGAGAGGACCTCCGTGTGTTGGACAGTGGGAAGGATGTCCCTGTGGTGGAGAGAGGGGAGGTTGTCACTTAGGTGGACAGTGGTAAGGACATCCCTGTGGTTGATATTAGAAAGGACCTCTCTGTGGTGAACAGTGGGAAGAAGATACCCATGGTGGAGAGTGGGAAGGACATTTATGTTGTGTATTGTGGGAAGGACATACATTTTGTGGACATTGGGAAGGACCTCCGTGTGGAGGACAGTGGGAAGCATGTCCTTCTCGTGGACAGTGGGGAGAAACTCCAGGTGGTGGACAGTGGGAAGAACGTCTCTGTGGGTGACATAGGAAAGGATATCATTTAGTGGACATTGTGAAGTACGTTCCTGTTGTGGACAGCAGGGTGTACCGTTTTGTGGTGGAGAGTGGGAAGAACATACCTGTTGTAGACAGTGTGGTGGACATCCCTGTGGTGAACAGTGGAAAGGACATCCCTGTGTTGGACAGTAGAGAGGACGTCCCTGTGGTGGACAGTGGGAAGGAGGCCCCTGTGGTGGAGAGTGAAAAGAACATACCTGTTGTGGACAGTGCGGATGACATCCCTGTGGTTGTCAGTGGAAAGGACATCCCTGTGGTGGACAGTAGAGAGGACTTTCTGGTGGTGGACAGTAGGAAGTAGGTCCATGTTGTGTACATTGGAAGGAACTATATGGTGTGGACTGTGGGAAGGATGTCCCTGTTGTGGAAAATGGGAAAGACCTTTGATGGACAGTGGGAAGGATGACCCTCTTGTGGACAGTGGGGAGGACGTCCCTGTGGTGGAAAGTGGGAAGGACATTCCTGTTAGGGTCTGAGGGGAGGATATCATTGAGGTGGACCACAGGAAGGACGTCCCTGTGGTGGAGAGCAGGGAGGACCTTTCTGTTTGGAATTGTGGGAAGGACATCCCTGTTATAGACAGTGGAGAGGACGTCCATGTGTAGGACAGTGGGGAAGATTTCACTGTGGTGGACAGTGGGGTTGATTTACTGTGGTGCACTGGAGACCACCCTTGTGGTACATAGTCAAAATGATGTCCATATGGTGGAGAGTGTGGAGGACATCTCTGTGGTGGACAGTAGTTAGGAAATCCCTGTTGTGCTCTGTGGGGAGCATGTCCCTGTTATTTACATTGGGAAGGACTTCACTGTATTTGGTAGTTGGTAGGACATCCCTGTTGTGGACAGTTTGGAGGATGTCACTGTGCTAGAGAGTTGAGAGGATTTCACTGTGGTGGACAGTGCAGATGATGGCCAGGTAGACTGTAATAACAACATTCCTGTGGTACACAAGAGAATGTCTCTTTGGTGGACAGTGAGAAGGATGTCCTTGTAGTGGAGAGTACAGAAGACATCTTTGGTGTATACAGTGGAAGAACATCCTTTTTTGTGTACAGGAGGATGTCACTGAGTTGTACAGTGGGGAGGACATCAATGTGGTGGACAGGCAGAAGGATGTTCTTTTTGTGGACAGTGGGGAGGACCTCCCTGTGGTGGATAATGTGTAGCTTGTCCCTGTGGTTTACATTGTGGAGGATATTCATGTTGTGGACAGTGGTGAGGATGTCCCTGTAGTGGACATTGGTGAGGACAACCAAGTTGTAGACAGTGGAAAGGATGTTCTTGTAGTACACAGGAGGATGTCCCTGTGGTGGACAGCGGGAAAGACATCTCTTTGGTGAACTGTGGAAAGGACGTCCCTGTGGTAGAGAGTTGGGAGGACCTCCCTGTTTTGAACAGTGGAGAGGATGTTTCTGTGGTGGACAGTGGGATGTACATGTTTGTTGTGGATGGTGTGGAGGACATCAATGTGGTTGACAGTTGAAAGGACATCCCTGTGGTGGACAGTAGAGAGGACTTCCTTGTGGTGGACAGTAGGAAGGAGGTCCATGTTGTGGACATTGAAAATGACCTCTTTGAGGTGGACATGGGAAAGGTGTGCCTCTGCTGGACAGTGGGGAGGACCTCCTTGTGATGGACAGTGGGAAGGACATCCCTGTTATGATCTGAGGAGAGGACATCACTGATGTGGACAGTGGGAAGAACGTCCTCTTGGTGGACAGAGGGGAAGACATTTCTGGTATGAATAGTAGGAAGGACCTCCTGTTGTAGACAATGGGGAGGACATCCCAGTTTTGGACAGTGGGGAGGATTTCACTGTGATGGAGAGTGGGGAGGATGTTACTGTGGTGCACTAGAGAATGTCCCTGTGGTGCATAGTTGAAAGCATGACAATATGGTCGAGTGTGCAGAGGACATCTCTGTGGTGGACAATGGTTAGGACATTTCTGTTGTACACAGGAGGATGTCCCTGTCATGCACAGTGGAAAGGAAGTCCTCTCTCTGGATGCCCTTCTGTCCTCTCCTCTCTCTGGATACCCTTCTGTCCTCTCCTCTCTTGGAAGCCCTTCTGTCCTCTTCTATTTCTGGATTCCCTAATGTCCTCTAATATCTCTCTTTGTCTTTCTGTTCTCTTCTCTCTATGGAGGCTCTCCTGTACTCTCATCTCTCTGGATGCCCTTCTGTTCTCTCCTCTCTCTGATGTTTTGGACAGTGGGGAGGATTTCACTGTGATGGAGAGTGGGGAGGATGTTACTGTGGTGCACTGGAGAATGTCCCTGTGGTGCATAGTTGAAAGCATGACAATATGGTCGAGTGTGCAGAGGACATCTCTGTGGTGGACAGTGGTTAGGACATTTCTGTTGTACACAGGAGGATGTCCCTGTCGTGCACAGTGGGTAGGAAGTCCCTGTTGTTTACAGTGGGAAGGACATCACTGTGTTTGATAGTTGGGAGGATATCCATGTTGGGGACATTTGGCAGGATGTCCCTGTGTTGGAGTGTTAAGAGGATTTCACTGTGGTGGACAGTGTTGATGAAGGCCATGTGGACAGTAAAGACAACGCTCATGTGGTGCACAAGAGAATGTCTGTTTGGTGGACAGTGAGAAGGATGTCCTTGTAGTGGGGAGTGCAGAAGACATCTCTGGGATGGACAGTGGTAACAACATCCCTGTTGTGCAGAAGAGGATGTCCCTGTGGTGTACAGTGGGAAGGACATCCCTGTGGTGGACAGTGAAGAGGACTTTCCTGTGGTGGACCATTGAAATGACATCATTGTGGAAGACAAAAGGAAGGACGTCCATTTGGAGGAGAGTGGGGAGGACATCACTGTGGTGGACAGGCAGAAGGATTTCCCGGTGGTGGTCAGAGGGGAGGACCTCTCTATTGTAGAGAGTGGGTATGATGTCCTTCTGGTTTACAGTGTGTAGGATATTCTTGTGTTGGATGGTGGTGAGGATTCCCTGTAGTGCATATTGTTGAGGACAACCATGGTTTGGACAATGGTAAGGATGTCCTTGTAATACACAGGAGGATGTCCCGGTGGTGGAAAGTGGGAAGGACATCTCTTTGGTGGACCCTGAAAAGTAAGTCCCTGTGGTGGACAGTTGGGAGGACCTCCCTGTGGTGGACAGTGTGGAGGATATTACTGTCGTGGACAGTGGGAAGACGTCTCTGTGGTGGACAGTGAAAGGACATCTCTTTGTTGGACCGTGGAACAAACGTCCCTGTGTTGGACAGTTGGGAGGACAACCCTGTAGTGGAAAGTGGGGGGACATTTCTTTTGTAGACAGTGGGATGGATGTCCTGTGGTGAAATATGGGGAGGACATCACTTTGGTGGACAGTGGGGAGGACTTTTTTGTTGTGGAATGTGGGAAGAATGTCCCTGTGGTGGACAGTATGGAAGACATCTCTGTGGTCTACAGTGGGAAGGACATCACTGTTGTGGACTGTCGAAAGAATATTCCTGTTGTGCACAGTTATGAGGATGTCCCTGTTCTGCATAGGAGGAAGTCCCTGTGGTGCAAAGTGAGGAGGATGTTTCTTTGGTGGACAGTGGGAAAGACATACATGTGGTGGACTTTGGTGAGGTCCATTCTGTAGTGAACACTGGGGAGGATATAGCTGTGGTGGAAAATGGAAAGGATGTCCCTGTGGTGCACATTGGTCAGGATGTCCCTGTTGTGCACAGGAGGATGTCTCTGTGGTGAACAGTGGGAAGAACATCACTGTGCTGGACATTGGTGAAGATGACACTGTGGTAGACAGTTTTATGGATGTCCTTGTGGTACACAGGAGGGCATCCCTATGGTCGACAGTGGGGAGGACCTCTCTCTGATGGACAGTGGTGAGGAAATCCCTGTGGTGGACAGTTAGTTGGACCTCCCTGTGGTGGACAGCGTGTAGAACGTTCCTGTAGTGGACAGTAGGGAGAACATCCCTGTGCTAAACTGTGGGAATAATGTTTTTTTCTGTGGACAGTGGAAGGATGTCCATGTTGTGGACAAGGGGAGTACGTCCCTATGGTAGACAGTGGGGAGGACCTCCCTGTGGTGGACATGGGTAGGGTGTCTCTGTGGTGGACAGTGGGGAGGGCATCCCTGTTTAAATCGGGGAGGATATCATTGTGGTAGACAGTGGGGAGGACATCTCTGTGGTAGACAGTTTGAAGAATGTCCCTGTGGTGGACAGCAGAACGGACATCTCTGTGGTGTACAATGGGAAGGACATCTCTCTGTTGGACAGTGGAGAGGATGTACTTGGGATGGACAGTGGAAAGGACGTTCTATGGTGGACAGCAGGAAGCCTGTTCCTGTGGTGGAGAGCAGGGATGATCTCTCTGTGGTAGACAGTGGGAAGGACATCCCTGTTGTGGACAGTAAAAGGATGTCCCTTTTTTGCACATTGAGGAAGTTTTCCCTCTGGTGAACTGTGGGAAGTATATTTCTGTGGTGGACTGTGGGATGGACATCCCTGTTGTGGACAGTGGGGAGGATGTCCCTTTGCTGGACAGTGGGAAGGACGTCCCTGTGGTGGACTGTGGGGGGAACTCCTTGGGGTGGACAGTTGGGAGGATATCTTTGTGGTGGACAGGTGGTAGGACCCTTCTGTTGTGGACAGTTGGATCCTTGTGGAGGAAAGTGGGGAGTACATCCCTGTTGTGTAGAGTGGGATGGATGTTTCTGTAGTGGACAGTTGGGAACATATTTGTGTGGTGGACAGTTAGGAAGACGTCCCTGTGGTAAACAGTGGGAAGAAAGTCCTATTTGTGGTCAGCAAATGGATATCCATGTGGTGGACAATCGGAAGGATGTCCCTGTTGTAGACAGTGGACAGGTTCTCCCTGTGCTGGACAGTAATAGGACATCACTGTGGTGGACAGTGGGGAGGATGTTTCTGTTTTGGACAACTGAGAAGACATTACTGTGGTGGAGAATGTGAAGGACGGCCATGTGGCGGACAGCAGGGAGGACATTTCTGTGGTGAACAGTGGTAAAGATGTCCCTGTGATAGACAGTGATAAGGATGTTTCTGTGTTGGACAGTATAAAGAAAGTCCCTGTTGTGGACAGTGGTGAGGACATCCTTGTCGTGGATTTTGGGAAGGACGTCCCGGTGGTGAACAGTGGAAAGTATGTTTCTGTGGTGGAAAGTGGAAAGGAAATCACAGTGGTGGACAGTGGTGCGGACGTTTCTGTGGTGGTCAGTGGTGAGGAAGTTTATCTTGTGCAAAGAAAAACATCCCTTTGGTGTAGAGTGGAAAGTACATCTCTGATGGACAGTAGAGAAACACTCTCTGGTGGACAGTGGGAAGAACATTTACGTTGTGGACAGTAGTAAGGAAGTCCCTGTTGTGAATATTGGGAAGGACCTCATTGTGGTGAAGATTGGGAAGGATATCCCTCTGGTGTACTGTGGGGAGGACATCCCTGTGGTAGACAGGGGGAAGGACATCCCTGTGGTGGACAGTGAAGAGGACTTTTCTGTGTTGGACATTTGGGATGACATCCCTGTGGTGAATAGTGGGAAAGACATTTCTTTGGTGGGTAGTGGGGAGGAAGTCCCTGTCGTGGAGAGTGCAGAGGACATCTTTGGGGTGGAGAGTGTTGCTGACATCCCTGGTGTGCAAAGGAGGATGTCCCTGTGGTGCACAGTGGTGAGGATATCCTTCTTGTGCACAAGAAAATGTCCCTGTTGTTCAAAGTGGGTAGGATATCCCAGTGATGAACAGTGAAAAGGATGTCACTGTGGTGGACAATTTGGAGGATGTCCCTGTGGTGGGCATGTCTATAGTAGAGTGTATGAAGGACGTCCTTGTGGTGTTCAGTGGGGAGGATGTCCCTGTGGTGGACAGTAGGGAGGATGTCTCTGTGGTGGTCAGTTGAAAGATGAAACTTTGGTGGACAGTGGGAAGAAAATATCTTTGGTGGAGAGTTGGAAGGACGTCCCTTTGGTGGACATTGGGTAGTACGTTCCTTTTGTGGACACTGGGGAGGACGTCCCTGTGGTGGACTGTACAAAGAACATGCCTTTTGTGGACAGTGGGGAGGACACCCCTGTGGTGCATAGTGGAAAGGACATCACTTTGATGGAATGCAGAGAGGACCTCCCTGTGGTGGACAGTGGGAAGGACATTTATGTTGTTTACTGTGGGAAGACCTTCTCATTTGTGGGCATTGAGAAAGAACTCCTTGTGTTGAACTGTGGGAAGAATGTACCTCTTCTGGACAGAGGGGAGAATGTCTTTTAGGTGGAAAGTGGGAAGGACATCCGTGTGCTGGACAGTGGGGAGGACCTTTCTGTGGTGGACAGTGGGAAGGACATCCCTGTTGTGGACAGTGGTTAAGATGTCACTGTTTTGGACAGTGGTAAGGACATCCCAATGGTGGACATTAGAGAGGACCTTTCTGTGGTGAACAGTGGGAAGAAGGTCCATGTGTTGGACAGTAGGAAGGACATTTATGTTGTGGATTGTGGGAAGGATGTCCATGTTGTGGACATTGGGAAAAGACCTTCATGTGGTGGACAGTGGGAAGTATGTCTCTCACATTGAATGTGTGGAGATACACCATATGGGGGACAGTGGGAAGGACATCTCTGTGGTGGACAAAGGAGTGGACATCATTTAGTGAACATTGGGAATATGTTCGTGTTGTGGATAGCAGGGTGTACCTTCATTTGGTGGACAGTGGGAAGCACATTACTGTTGTGGACAGTGTGGAGGATGTCATTTTGGTGGTCAGTGAAAAGGACATTCCTGTGGTGCACAGTTGAGATGACTTCCCTGTGGTGGCCACTGGGTAGGATGTCACTGTTGTGGACAGTGAGAAGGACTTTTATGTTGTGGACAGTAAAAAGGATGTCCCTTTTGTGGACATTGGGAAGGACCTCCTTGTGGTGAACAGTGGGAAGGATATTCCTCTGGTGGACAGTTGGGAAGTCATCCATGTAGTGGATAGTGGGAAGGACATCACTGTGGTGGACAGTGAAGTGGAATTCTCTGTTTTGGACAGTTGGAATGATATCCCTGTGGTGCACAGTAGGAAACATATCTTTTGTGGAGAGTGAGGAGGACATCCCTGTGTTGGACAGGCAGAAGGATGTCCCTGTGGTGAACAGTGTGGAGGATGTCCTTGTGGTAGACAGTGGTAAGGACATCCTAGTGCTGGACAGTGATGAAGAAGTCCCTCTGGTGGACAGTGGTAAGGACATTTTTGTGGTGCCCAGGAAAACGTTATTTTGGTGGACCGTGGGAAAATGTCCCTGTTTTGGAGAGTGCAGAGGAAATCTCCTGTTGGCCAATGGTGAGGAAGTCTATGGTGTGAACTGGAAAATGTCCCTGTGGTGAACATTCATGAGGATGTTTCTGTTGTGCACAGGAGGATGTCCCTGTGGTGCACAGTGGGGAGGATGTCCCTGTGGTTTACAGTGGGAAGGAGGTCACTGCATTTGACAGCTGGGAGGATATCACTGTGGTGGACTGTGGGAAGGACGTCTCTGAAGTGGATATTGGTGAGAGAATTTCACTGTGGTGGACAGTGGGGATGATGGCATTGTGACAGTGGGGAGGACGTTCCTGTGGTGCACAAGAAAATGTCTCTTTGGTGGACAGTGGGAAGAATTTCCCTGGAGCTGAGAGTGCAGAGGACATCTCTGCAATGGACAGTGGTAAGAACATTTCTGTAATGCACAGAAGAATGTCCCTGTGGTGCACAGTGGAAAGGATGTTCCTGTGGTGATCAGTGGGAAGGATTTTCCTGTGGTGGACATTGGTGAGTATGACCCTGTAGTATATAGTGGTGAGGATATCCCTGTGGTGGACAGCACGGAGAACCTTTCTGTGGTGGATAGTGGGTAGGATGTCCCTGTGATGTAAAGAGGGGAGGTAGTCACTGAGGTGGTCAGTGGGAAGGACATCCCTGTGGTATAGAGTGGTGAGTACTTCACTGTAGTGCACACTGAGGAGGACATCCCTGTGTATTACACTGTGGAGGACATCCATGTGGTGGATTATGGGGAGGAAATCCCTTTGGTGGATGGTGGGGAGGACCTCCCTGTGGTGGACAGTGGGGTGGATGTCCATGTAGTCAAAAGTTGGAAGGATGTCCCTGTGGTGGACTCTGGGAAGGACATTTCTGTGGTTTACAGTGGTAAGAACATCCATGTTGTGGACAGTGGGGAGAACCTCCCTGTGGTGGACTGTAGGAAAGATGTCTCTTTGGTGGACATTGGTGAGGATGCCCCTGGTGACCCTTACATCTCTCACTCTCAAATTTCCTACTGTAATCCTGTTCTTCGGAAGCCCCTGCCTCTGTGCTCGCCTTCTGCAGCTTCTTGGAATTCCCTGCCACCTCCACCTCCATCTCCCGCTGCTGCCACCACTGCTACATGGCACTTGCCCCCTTCCCACCTGACTTGCTTTGTCTCTGCCCTCACCCCTCCTGCTGGAGCCTCAGGGCACCCTGCCCCTGCCCCTGCCCCTCCAGCCACAGCCGCCATTTCTGGATCAGAGCCTTTGGATTCTGGCACTACAGCCGTTCCCATGTTAACACCAGTTCCCTCTGTCTCCACATCGCTTCCTACTTCTGCAGTTTTGACTTTCCCTGCTACCCTGCCTGTTTCTCTCTCTGACATAAAAACTCGCCTTTCTTCTCAGGTCCATGAATTGGCAGAGCTCCTCCACCTTCAGGAGCAAATTTCAGGGCTCTCAGCCCGTTCTTCCTCCTCCTACCCTGTGCAGGACTCTCAATGTTTGTTTTTCCCTGTCACTTGCTCTCAGGGTATCCCTCCCCAGACACCTGCAGCTTCTGATTCTAGCTCCTCACAGATCCCGCTGCTCCCTCCCCCTTCCTGGTCTAGTGCTCAGCATTCACACAGCCACACGCCTGCCACTCCTTCTTCTTCCTCACGCCTGTACCCCCTTCCTCTTCACATTCCTCTCATAAACCTTACCAGCCTTCTTACCCCCAATTGTGGACAGAGGCTTCTGGAGAAGAGGATGAAACCGAACTGGAAGGTGGAAGAGGAGGACAAGGGCGGAGCCGGGACAGAAAATGTAAATGTGGGCCCTGCAGGGAATCCTACCTTCTTAAAAAAAAACTCTGCTTCAAGCAGTTAGAAAAATTAAATTTGGCTGTTAGGCATTATGGGCCCAATGCTCCCTTCACTCTTTCCCTTCTTGAAAGCCTTGGGGCAGGTGGCTATTTAACACCCAATGAGTGGTTGTCAGTTGCCCAGGCCATATTAACTCGGGGACAATTTCTCTTGTGGCAGGCTGATTGGGCAAACCGTTGCAGGTCTCAGGCACAAGTCAATCTCTCAAGCTCACGCTCGCCCTCCAATAAATGGACACTTGATAAACTCCTAGGTTGAGGGAAATATGCCTCTAACCAAATACAGCAAAAATTTTCTCTGGGTCTCTTGGCTCAGTCTTCCTCAGCAGCTATGAGTGCCTGGAGAGCCATTCCCATGAAAGGCTCTGTCCTTTCCACCTTGACTAAGATCATTCAGGGCAATCAAGAAGAATTTTCAGAATTTGTTGCCTGCCTCCTGGAGGCAGCTGAGAGATCCTTGGGACCTGGCCAGGGAGACAATAAACTTCTTCAGCAGCTTGCTTATGAAAATGCTAATTCTGCCTGTAGGGCTGCCCTTTGAGGGAAATATAAAAATAAAGATTTGGATGAGATGATTCGTATCTGCAAGGATGTAGATCACTTTGCCCAGAAGGTCTCACAAGCCATCAATCTGGCTGTGGGAGCAGCCACTACAGCCACTAGTGGTGGTGCAAACGTATCCACCTGTTTTAGATGTGGTCAACTGGGTCATTTTGCTAAACAGTACCCTCAGGGTAAACCTATGACCCAGCAAACAAACCTATGGTTGTCTCCCCTGGCGCCTTGCCCTCATCTTCTCCCTTGGTGCCTTTGATCACCCACTGTTCCCAAAGGCCCTCTCAGTTCTGCTGACTTCATTATTTCCTTGATAAATACTTCTCTTGAAGCTATCCATAATACCAGCGATCCTAATTATCAACAATACTGGATTCACTTTCACCTACTCCTCCCATCTATGAGGGAATAGCTATCCTCTCCCCTCCCATTTTTACCAATGATGGTGACAGACTCCTTGGGATTCATTCACCTGAAGGAGGTCTTACCCTTACCTCCATTTCAGGAATAGGCCTCTGCCTTTTGGGACCCTCCATGCTCCCTCCATAAGGACTTGATTCCAGTGTGTAACCAGACATTGATCCTCAATGGCACATTTTATATACCCTGGCATCCAATGATATATATTTTGCTTGTGTTTTTGGTTTGATTCCATATATATATATATATGGAATTATATATATGGGAATATATATATATATATATATATATATATATATATATATATATATATATAAATGTATATATATACATATATATGTATATATATATGTGTATATATATTCCCAGTTATTTATATTTTAGAGATTATTGTGTAGTTGTTACCATTCTTCCTCATTTCTTTATTTATGATTCAGTCTTTTCTTAATGTTCTGGATCAAGGTCCTTCCCTTAGGATCAAACGAGAGCCTCTGACAGCCCTTACGTTGTCTGTCATATTAGGAATCAGCGCTATTGGCACAGGTACAGGCATTGCTTCTCTAGTCACCTCCAATAATCATTATGCCCATCTTCAGTCTCTCATTGATAAAGATTTAAATAATTTGAGAGAAGGAATACAAGACCTTAAGGACTCTGTGGCTTCTCTTTCTAAGGTGGTGTTACAGAACAGGAGAGGACTTGATCTTGTCTTCCTTAAGGAAGGAGGTCTCTGCATAGCCCTCAGAGAAGAATGTTGCTTTTACTCTGATAAGACAGGCCTTGTCCAAAATGGCCTGTACAAAGTCAAAAAGAGTTTAGAAAAAAGAAAAAGAGCCAGAGAACAACAAGAGTCGTGGTATCAAAATTGGTTCTCTACTTCACTTTGGCTTACTACCCTATTGCCTAGTTTACTAGGACCCTTTGTTGGTATTTTATTTCTTCTGTCTTTTGGCCCTTGGGTTCTTAACTATCTCACAAGTTTTGTTAAGAACCAGAATGATGCTGCCATCAAGAAGCCGGTTGAAGTTCATTACCATCAACTGAAGACTGAAGAAGATCCAGAAGTGATTCTGCTGGAGACAGGAGCAGCTCCAACCCCCTGCCTCCTCCTATGGCTGACCCCTAGATTTCCACACCCTCAAGAAAGGTTCCTGGCATGCCTGGCTTTGTCCTCATTTCTCTCACTAGGGAGCCTGGCCTTTTGATCATCTTGACAAAAATTGGCTTTTTCCCAAACTAAGGCCAGCCTTTGATGTGGCCCTCTAATATCGGGGAGTCTTCCATTATGACAATATTACATCCCAAACTGACAAATGGATGGTAACCTGAGCATTCACAAAGGGATTAGGATGGCTATGAGTTAGCACAGTGATGGGATTATTGTAGGTCCACTTCCCAGGGCCCACCCAATGCAGCCGGAAATGAGTGTGTGGTGCTGGGAGTGGGTGCAGCCTACATAGCCTAAGACAGGGCCCTCACCCTCCTTTCACACACCTCGGGGTCCCTTGACATTGCCCATTTTCAATAGCCTAAAACCTTCGACCATCAACGTGACTCATCTCACATCAATGTCTTAGGGTTATGAACTTGTCCAAGACCCACACAATTTGACCTCCAAATTCTAAACTCATGTAGTTGGGACTGATTACAAGATGCCCTCTCCATCTAAACAGAGAAGGGGGAGATGTCAGAAGCCAGGACCCTCGCCTCTTACCCTCACCCCCTATTTCTCCCCACCTGCACAATGTCCCATGCAGCTTCATCTCCATGGCAACCACAAGGTTCTGCTTGATAGTTACATCCCCTGCAGCTTCATCTCCCTAGAAACCACAAGTTTTGGCTTGATTGTTACAAATAGATTTATAGACTTAAAGCAGTGTACCGTATCTTTTGAGGAAAGCAGTTAGACTGCCATTGTTTCAGGGCACAGGCCAAGAAGATTCTGTACTTTTCCATCACCTGGATTTCTCTTATCCCTCCCTTTACAAAATGTATTATAAATAAGCGCTTTGTGCCCAAATATATGACTTTTGAAAAGCATTTGCTTCCTTGAGTCCATTTTCTCTCTCACCCATTCTTCTTCCAGGTTGTAATCCTCCTCGTCCCTCACGAATAACCTAGGACCGGCTGGTCGGGTCAGGTAAGTAAAGAAGACATCACTGAGGTGTACAGTGGAGAGTACTTTCCTGTTTTATACAGTGAGGAGGACATCCCTGTAGTGAACAGTGGTGAGGATGACCCTGTGGTGGACAGTGGTAAGGATACTCCTGTGGTGGACAGCAGGGAGGACCTCATTTGGTGGACAGTGTGAAGGACGTCCCTGTGGTGGACAATGCAATGTATGTTCCTATGGTGCACAGTGGTGAGGAAATCCCTGTTGTGCACAGGAGGATGTCATTGTGGTGGACAATAGGGAAGGCCACACTCTGGTGGACTGTGGGTTAGGACATCCCTGTGGTGTACAATGGGAAGGACGTTCATGTGGTGGACAGTGGGGAAGATGTCTGTGTTGTGGACAGTGGGAAGGATGTCCCTTTTTTGGACAGTGGGAAGGATGTCCCTGTGGTGGACTGTGGAGAGGAACTCCTTGGGGTGGACAGTTGGGAGTAGGTTCCTGTGGTGGACAGTGTGTAGGACCTGTCTGTTGTGGGCAGTTGAATGGACATCCTTTTGGAGAACAGTGGGGAGTAAGTCCCTCTTATATACAGTGGGATGGATGTGTCTGTAGTGGACATTTGGGAACATATTTGTGTGGTGGACAGTTAGGAAGATGTCCCTGTGGTAAACAGTGAGAAGGAAGTCCTTTTTTTGGATAGTGAAAGGATGTCCATGTGGTGGACAATGGGAAGGACGTCTCTGTTGTAGACAGTGAGGAGGTTCTCCCTGTGGTGGAGAGTATGTAGGATATCCCTGTGGTGGACAGTGGAGAGGACGTTTCTGTTTTGGACAACTGAGAGGATGTTACTGTGGTGGAGAGTGTGTAGGGCATCCCTGTGGAGGACAGCAGAGAGGACCTCTCTGTGGTGGACAGTGGTAAAGGTGTCCCTGTGATAGACAGTGATAAAAATGTTTCTGTGGTGGACAGTGGAAAGGACATGCCTGTTGTGGACAGTGGTGAGGACCTCCCTGTCGTGGATATAGGGAAGGACATCCCTGTGGTGAACAGTGGAAAGGATGTTTCAGTGGTGGACAATGGAGAGGACCTCCTCATGGTGGAAAGTGGAAAAGACGTCACAGTGGTGGAGAGTGGTGAGGAATTTTCTGTGGTGGACAGTGGTGAGGAAGTTTCTCTGGTGCAAAGGAAAACATCCCTTTGGTGGACAGTAGAAAGTACATCTCTGTGGTGGACAGTAGAGAGAAACAAACTTTGGTGGACAGTGGGAAGAACATTTATGTTGTGGAGAGTGGGAAGGAAGTCACTGTTGTTGATATTGGGAAGGACCTCCTTGTGGTGAACATTGGGAATGATACCCCTCTGGTGGACAGTGGGAAGGACATCCCTGTGGTTCACAGTGAAGAGGACTTTTCTGAGTTGGATATTTGGGATGACATCCCTGTGGATAATAGTGGGAAGGATGTTTCTTTGTTGGATAGTGGGGAGGATATCCCAGTCATAGAGACTGCAGAGGACATCTCTGGGGTGGAGTGTGTTGCTGACATCCCTGGTGTGCAAAGGAGTATGTCCCATTGTTGCACAGTGGTGAGGATATTTCTGTTGTGCACAGAAAAATGTCCCTGTTGTTCAAAGTGGGTAGGATGTCCCAGTGGTGAACAGTGAAAAAGATATCACTGTGGTGGACAATTTGGAGGATGTCCCTGTGGAGGACAGTGGGAAGGATGTCCCTTTGGTAGACAACAGGGAGGAGTTCTCTATGGTGGACTGTATGAAGGACATCCTTGTGGTGGTCAGTGGAGAAGATGTCCCTGTGGTCGACAGTGGGGAGGAAATTTCTGTATTGGACTTTTGAAATGACGTGACTGTTGTGGACAGTGGAGAGGACCTACTTGAGGTGGAGATAGGGGAGGACCTCCCTGTGGTAGACAGTGGGTAGGATGTCCCTGAGGTGGACAATGGGTATTAGGTTCCTTTGGTGGACACTGGGGAGGACGTACCTGTGGTGGACAGTGGAAAGAACATCCCTGTTGTGGATGGTGGAGAGGAAGTCCCTTTGATGGACAGTAGAGAGGAGCTCCCTGTGGTGGACAGTGGAAAGGAGGTCTCTGTTGTGGGCAGTGGGAAGGAAATTTATGTTGTGGACTGTGGGAAGATCATCTCTGTTGTGGACATTGGGAAATACCTCCTTTTTGTGAACTGTGGGAAGAATGTCATTCTTGGGGACAGAGGTTAGGATGTCACTTAGGTGGACAGTGCGAAGGACAATCCTGTTGTGGACAGTGGGGATTATGTGACTGGTTTGGACATTGTTAAGGACATACCTGTGGTGGACAGTAGAGAGGACCTTTCTGGGGTGAACATTGTGAAGAATGTCCTTGTGTTGGACAGTGGGGAGGACATTTATGTTGTAGATTGTGGGAAGGACATCCATGTTGTGGATATTGGGAAGGACCTCCATGTGGTGTAAAGTGGGAAGCATGTCCCTCTCATGGACAGTTAGGAGGACTACCATGTGGTGGACAGAGTTAAGATTGTCTCTGTTGTGGACAGAGGAGAGGACATCATTTAGTGGACATTGGGAAGTACATTCCTGTTGTAGACAGCAGGGTGTAACTTTCTGTGGTGAACAGTGGGAAGGACATGCCCATTTTAAATGCTGCAATGGACGTTCTTTTGGTGAACAAGTAAAGGACGTCCCTGTGTGGACAGTAGAGAGGACTTCCCTGTGGTTGACACTGGGAAGGTGGTCCCTGTGTTGGAGGGTGAAAAGGAAATGCCTGTTGTGGACAGTGCAGAGGACATTTCTGTGGTGAACAGTTTAAAGGTAATCCCTGTGGTGGACAGTAGAGAGGACTTCCGTGTGGTAGAGTGGGAAAGTGTTCCTTTTGTGGACATTGGAAAGACATAAATGGTGTGGACTGTGGGAAGGACGATCCTGTTGTGGACATTGGGAAAGACCTTTTGTTGGACATTGGGAAGGATGACCCTCTTGTGGACAATGGGGAGGACGTCACTGTGGTGGAAAGTGGGAAGGACATCCCTGTTATGGTCTGAGTGTAGGATATCACTGAGGTGGACAGAGGGAAGGACGTCACTGTGGTGGACAGCAAGGATGACCTTTCTGTTTTGCATTGTGGGAAGGACATCCCTGTTGTAGATAGTGGGAAGGACATCCCCGTGGTGGACAGTGGGGAGGATTTCACTGTGGTGGACAGCGGGGAGGATGTTACTCTGGTGCACTGGAGAACGTCATTGTGCTGCAGAGTAAGAAGGATGTCCATATGGTGGAGAGTGAGTAGGATAACTCTGTGGTGGACATTGGTTAGGACATCCCTGTTGTGCCCAGTGGGGAGGATGTCCCTGTTGTTTACAGTTGGAAAGACTTCACTGTGTTTAATAGTTGGGAGAACATGCCTGTTGTGGACAGTTGGGAGAATGCCACTGTGGTGGAAAGTTGAGAAAATTTCACTGTGGTGGACAGTGCAGATGATGGCCTTGTAGACAGTAAGAACATCGTTCCTGTGGTGCACAAGAGAATGTGTCTTTGGTGGACAGTGAGAAGAATGTCTTTGTAGTGGGGAGTGCAGAGGACATCTCTGGGGTGTACAGCAGTAAGAACATCCCTGTTGTGCACAGGATGATGTCCCTGAGTTGTACATTGTTGAGGACATCACTGTAGTGGACAGGCAGAAGGATATTCCTGTTGTGGACAGTGGGAAGGACCTCCCTGTGGTGGACAATGTGTAGAATGTCCCTGTGGTTGACAGTGTGGAGGATATTTATGTTGTGGACAGTAGTGAGGACATCCCTGTAGTGGACATTGGTGAGGACAACGATGTCGTGGACAGTGGTAAAGATGTCCTTGTAGTACACAGGAGGATGTCCCTGTGGTGGACAGTGTGAAGGACATCTTTTTGGTGAACTGTGGAAAGGACATCCCTGTGGTGGACAGTTGGGAGGACCTCCTTGTGGTGGACAGTGTAGAGGACATCCGTGTGATGGACAGCAGAGAGGACTTCCCTGTGGTGAAAAATTGAAGGACATATATGTTGTGGAATGTGGGAAAGATGTCCCTGTAGTGGACATTGGGAAAGAATTCCTTGTAGTAAACAGTGGGAAGTATGTCCCTCTGGTGGACATTTGGGAGGAACTCTTTGTGGTGGACAGTGGGAAGGATGTCCCTGTGGTAGAGAGAGGGTTGGTCGTCACTTAGGTGGACAGTGGTAAGGACATCCCTGTGGTGGATAGTAGAGAGGACCTCTCTGTGGTGATCAGTGTGAAGAAGGTTCCTATGGTGGAGAGTGGGAAGGACATTTATGTTGTGGATTGTGGGAAGGACATACATCTTGTGGACTTTAGGAAGGACCTTTGTGTGTTTTACAGTGGCAATCATGTCCCTCTGGTGGATAGTGGGGAGGAACACTATGTGAGGGACAGTGGGAAGGACGTCCCTGTGGTGGACAGAGGAAAGGACATCGTTGAGTTGGACATTAAGAAGTACGTTCCTGTTGTGGACTGCAGGGTGTAACTTTTTGTGTTGGACAGTGGGAAGGACATGCCTCTCATGGACAGTGCTGTGGATATCCCTGTGGTGGACAGTAAACAGGACATCATTGTCGTGAACAGTAGAGAGTACTTCCCTGTGGTGGACAGTGGGAAGAAGGTCCCTGTGGTGGAGCGTGAAAAGGACATGCCTGTTGTGGAGAGTGCATAGGACATCCCTGTAGTGAACAGTGGAAAGGAAATCCCTGTGGTAGACAGTAGAGAGGACTTCCCTCTGGTGGACAGTGGGAAGGAGGTCCCTGTTATGGACATTGGAAGGACATATATGGTGTGCAATGTGGGAATGATGTCCCTGTTTTGAACATTGGAAAAGACCTTTTGGTGGACAGTGGAAAGGATGACCCTCTTGTGGACAATGGGGAGGATGTTTCTGTGGTGGAAAGTGGGAAGGACTTCCCTGTTATGGTCTGAGGGGAGGATATCACTGAGGTGGACAGAGGGAAGGACATACTTGTGGTGGACGACAGGTAGGAACTTTCTGTTTTCAATTATGGGAAGTACATCCCTGTTGTAGACAATGGAGAAGGCATCCCTGTCATGGACAGTGGGGAGGATTTCACTGTGGTGGACAGTGGGGAGGATGTTACTCTGGTGCACTCGAAAGAGTCATTGTGTTGCATAGTCAGAAGGATGTTTATATGGTGGAGAGTGCGGAGGACAACTCTGTGGTGGACAGTGGTTAGGACATCCCTGTTGTGCCCAGTGGGGAGGATGTCCCTGTTGTTTATAGTGGGAAGGACTTCACTGTGTTTGTTAGTTGGGAGGACATCCGTGTTGTGGACAGTTGGGAGGATGTCCCGGTGTTGGAGAGTTGAGAGGATTTCACTGTGGTGGACAGTGTGGATGACAGCTTTGTGGACAGTAAGGACTACACTCCTGTGGTGCACAAGAGAATGTCGCTTTTGTGGACAGTGAGAAGGGTGTCCTTGGAATGGAAGTGCATAAGACATCTCTGGGGTAGACAGTGGTAAGAACATCCCTGTTTTGCACAGGAGGATGTCCCTGAGGTATACAGTGGGGAGGATATCACTGTGGTGGACAGGCAGAAGCATGTTCCTGTTGTGGACAGTGGGGAGGACCTCTCTGTGCTGGACAGTGTGTAGAATATCCCTGTGGTTTACAATGTGGAGAATATTCATGTTGTGGACAGTAGTGAGGACGTCCCTGTAGTGGATATTGGGCAGGACAACCATGTTGTGGACAGTGGTAAGGATATCCTTGTGGTACACAGGAGGATGTCCCTGTGGTGGGCAGTGGAAACACATCATTTGAGGGACAGTAGAGAGGACCTTGCTTTGGTGGACAGTGTGAATTAGGTCCCTGTGGTAGACAGTGGGAAGGAAATTTATGTTGTGGACTGTGGGAAGAACATCTCTGTTGTGGATATTGGGAAAGACCTCCTTATGGTGAACTGTGGGAAGAATGTCCCTCTTGTGGACAGAAGGGAGGACGTCACTTATGAGGACAGTGGAGACGACTTACCTGTGGTGGAGCTTGGGGAGGCACTGTCTGTGGTAGACAGTGCTTAGGACGTCCCTGTGGTGGACACTGCGGAGGACATCCCTGTGGTGGACAGTGTAAAAAACATCACTGTTCTGGACTATGGGGAGGACGTCCCCGTGGGGGACATTGGAAAGGACATCACATTGATGGACAGTAGAGAGGACCTTCCTGCGGTGGACAGTGGGAAGGAGGTCACTGTGGTGAACAGTGGGAAGGACACATATGGTGTGGACTGTGGGAAGGACGTCCCTGTTGTGGACATTGCAAAAGACCTTTTGTGGACAGTAGGAAGGATGACACTCTTGTGGACAGTGGGGAGGACATCCCTGTGGTGGAAATTGGGAAGGACATCACTCTTATTGTCTGAGGGGAGGACCTTTATGTGGTGAACAGAAGGAAGAACGTCCCTGTGGTGGACAGCAGGGAGGACCATTCTGTTTTGAATTGTGGGAAGGATATTCCTGTTGTGGACAGTGGAAAAGACATCCCTGTGATGGACAGTAGAGAGGACTTCCCTGTTGTGGACAGCGGGAAGGAGGTCCCTGTGGTGGAGAGTGAAAAGGACATGCCTGTTTTGGACAGTGCAGAGGACATAACTGTGGTGGACAGTGGAAAGGACATTCATGTGGTGGACAGTAGAGAGGACTTCCCTGTGGTGGACAGTGTGAAGGAGCTCCCTGTGCTGGACATTTTAAGGACATATATGTTGTGGACTGTGGGTAGGACGTCCCTGTTTTGGACATTGGGAAAGACCTTCTTGTAGTGGACTGTGGGAAGGATGACCCTCGGGTGGACAGTTGAGAGGACTTCCCTGTAGTGGACAGTGGGAAGGACATCCCTGTCATGGTCTGAGTGGAGGATATCACTGAGGTGGACAGTGGGAAGGACTTCCCTGTGGTGGACAGTAGGGAGGACCTTTCTGTTTTGAATTGTGGGAAGGACATCCCTGTTGTAGACAGTGGGGAGAACATACCAGTGGTGGACAGTGGGGAGGAATTCACTGTGATGTACATTGGGGAGGATGTTACACTGGTGCACTGGAGAATATCCCTGTGGTGCATAATCATAAGGATGTCCATATGGTAGAAAGTGTGGAGGACATCTCTGTGGTGGACAGTCATTAGGACAAACCTGTTTTGCACAGGAGGATTTCCCTGTGGTGTACAGTGGGAAGTACATCTTTCTGGTGGACAGTGAAAAGGACTTCCCTGTGGTCGACCACTGAAATGACGTCCTTGTGGTCGACAGTGTGAAGGACATCCCTTTGTAGGACATTTGGGAGGACATCGCTGTGGTGGACAGGCAGAACGATGTCCCTGTGGTGGACAGAGGGGAAGACCTCCCTGTTTTGGACAGTGGGTAGGATGTCCCTGTGGTTTACAGTGCAGAGGATATTCGTGTAGTGGACGGTGGTGAGGACTTCCCTGTAATGCATATTGTTGAGGACAACCATGTGGTGAACAGTATTGAGTATGTCCTTGTAGTACACAGGAAGATGTCCCTTTGGTGGACAGTGGGGAGGACATCTGTTTGGTGGACCGTGGAAGGGATATCCCTGTGGTGGACATTTGGGTGGACCTCCCTGTTGTGGACAGTGGGGAGGACATTTCTGTTGTGGACAGTGGGGATGACATCGCTGTGGTGGACAGTGGAAAGGATATCACTTTGATGGACGTTAGAGACAACCTCCTTGTGGTGGACAGTGGGAAGGAGGTCCCTGTCATGGACAGTAGGAAGGACATTTATGTTGTGCACTGTGGAAAGAACATTTCTGTTGTGGACATTGGGAAAGACCTCCTGGTGGTGAACTGTGGGAAGAATGTCTGTCTTGTGGAAAGAGGGAAGGATGTCACTTAGGTGGACAGTGGTGAAGACCTATATGTGGTGGAGATTGGGGAGGACCTCTCTGTTGTAGACAGTGTGTAGGACATCCCTGTGGTGGACAGTTGGTAGTACATTACTGTGGTGGACACTGGGGAAGATATCCCTGTGGTGGACAGTGTAAAGAACATCCCTGTTGTGGACAGTGAAAAGGACATCATTTTGATGGACAGTAGAGAAGACCTCCCTGTGGTGGACAGTGGGAAGGAGGGCCCTGTGGTGGACAGTGGGAAGGACATTTATTGTGGATTATTGGAAGAACATCTTTGTTGTGAACATTGGGAAAGACTTCCTTGTTTTGAACTGTGGGAAGAATGTCCCTCTTGTGGACAGAGTGGATAATGTCACTTAGGTGGACAGTTGGGAAGGACATCACTGTGGTGGACAGTGGGGAGGACCTTTCTGTGGTGGACAGTGGGAAGGACATCTTTGTTGTTTACTGTGGGGAGTATATTTCTGTGGTGGACTGTTGAAATGTCGTCACTGTGATGGACAGTGGAGAGGATCTACATGTGGTGGAGATTGGGGAGGACCTCCTTGTGGTACACAGTGGGTAGGACATCACTGTGGTGGACATTGTGTAGTATGTTCCTGTGTTAGACACTGGTGAGGATGTCCCTGTGGTGGACAGTGGAAAGAATATCCCTGTTGTGGAAATTGCAGAGGACATACCTGTGGTGGACAATGGAAAGGACATCGAAGTGGTGGACAGTAGAGAGGACTTCCCTGTGATGGACACTGGGTAAAAGGTCCCTGTGTTGGACATTGGAAGGACATATATGTTGTGGACTGTGGGAAGGATGTCCCTGTTTTGGACATTGTGAAAGACCTTCTTGTGGTGGACATTGGGAAGGATCAACCTCGGGTGGACAGTGGAGAGGAAGTCCCTGTAATAGAGAGTGGGTAGGACATCCCTGTCATGGTCTGTGTGGAGGATATCACTGAGGTGGACAGTGGGAAGGACGTCCTCTTGGTGGACAGTGGGGAGGTCCTTTCTGGTTTGAATAGTTTGAAGGACATCCCTGTTATGGACTGTGGGGATGACATCTCAGTGCTGGATAGTGGGGAGGAATTCATTGTGATGAAAATTGGGGATTATGTTACTGTGGTGCACTGAAGAATGTCCCAGTGGTGCATAATCGTAAGGATGTCCATATGTTGGAGAGTGTGGAGGACATCTCTGTGGTGGACATTGGTTATGACATCCCTGTTTTACACAAGAGAATTTCCCTGTGGTGTACAGTGGGAAGGAAATCCCTGTGGTAAACAATGAAGAGGACTTACTTGTGGTGGACCATTGAAATGATGTCTTTGTGGTCGATAGTGGGAAGGACATCACTTTGGAGGACAGTGGGCAGGACATCACTGTGGTGGACAGGCAGAAGGATGTCCCTGTGCCGGATAGAGGGGAGGACCTCCCTGTGGTGGACAGTGGATAGTATGTCCCTGTGGTTTACAGTACGGAGGATATTTGTGTGGTTCACTGCAGTGAGGACTTCCCTGTAGTGCATATTGTTGAGGACAATCATGTTGTGGACAGTGGTAAGGATGTCCTTGTAGTACACAGGAAAATGTCCCTGTGGTAAACCGTGGGAAGGACATCTGTTTGGTAGACCGTGGAAAGGACATTTCTGTGGTGGACAGTTGGGAGGACTTTCCTGTGGTGGACACTGTGGAGGACATTTCTGTTTTGGACAGTGGGACGGATGTCTCTGTGGCAGAATGTTGGGAGGATCTCCCTGTGTTGGACAGTGGGGAGGACGTTTCTGTGGTGGAACGTGGGAAGAATGTCCCTGTGTTGGACAGCAGGGCGGACATCTCTGTGGTCGAGAGTGGGAAGGACATCACTGTTGTGGATAGTGGAAAGAATATTTCTGTGGTGCACAGTTGTGAAGATGTCCGTTTTGTGCATAGGAGGATGTCCCTGTGGTGCAAAGTGAGGAGGATATCCCTTTGGTGGACAGTGGGATAGACGTCCATGTGGTGGATTGTGGGGAGGTCCACTCTGTAGTGAACATTGGGGAGGATGTTGCCGTGGTGGATAGTGGAAAGGGTGTTCCTCTGGTGCACATTGGTCAGGATGTCCCTGTTGTGCACATGAGGATGTCCCTGTGGTGAACAGTGGAAAGAACGTCACTGTGCTGGACATTGGTGAAGATGACCCTGTGGTGGACAGTTTTATGGATGTCCTTGTGGTACACAGGAGGATGTCCCTGTGGTGGACAGGAAGGCGTACCTCTCTCTGATGATCAGTGGGGAGGATTTCCCTGTGATTGACAGTTGAGTTGACCTCCATGTGGTGAAAATTGTGCAGAATATCCCTGTGTGGATGACATTCCTGTGATAAACTGTGGGAATAATGCCCATTTTGTGGACATTGGAAGGATGTCCATGTTGTGGACAGTGGAAAAGATGTCCATTTGGTGGACAGAGGGAAGGACATCCCTGAGGTGGACTGTGGGGAAAAACTCCATGCAGTGGACAGTTGGGAGGATGTCCCTGTAGTGGACTGTGAGTAAGACCTTTCTGCTGTGGACAGTGGGATGGACGTCCTTGTGAAGGACAGTGGGGAGTACATCCCTGTAGTGTACAGTGGGATGGATATTTTTGTAGTGGACAGTTGGGAACATATTTGTGTGGTGGACAGTTATGAAGTGGTCCCTGTGGTAAACAGTGGAATGGAAGTCCTTTTTGTTGACAACGAAAGGATGTCCACGTGGTGGACAATGGGAAGGACGTCCCTGTTTTAGAAAGTGGGGAGGTTTTCCCTGTGGTGGACAGTAAATAGGATGTCACTGTGGTGGACAGTAGGGAAGATGTTTCTGTTTTGGACAACTGAAAGGATGTTACTGTGGTGGACAGTGTGAAGGACGTCCCTGTGGTGGACAGCAGGGAGGACCTCTCTGTGGTGGACAGTGGTAAAGATGTCCCTGTGATAGACAGTGATGAGGATGTTTCTGTGGTGGACAGTGGAAAGGATGTCCCTGTTGTGGACAGTGGTGAGGACCTCTCTGTCATGGATATTGGGAAGGACGTCACTGTGGTAAAGAGTGGAAAAGATGTTTCTGTGGTGGACAGTGGGGAGGACCTCCTCATGGTGGAAAGTGGAAAGAACATCACAGTGGTGTACAGTGCTGAGGACGACCGTGTGGTGGACAGTGGTAAGGATGCCCCTGTAGTGGACAGTAAGGAGGACCTCTCTTTGGTGGACAGTGGGAAGGATGTCCCTGTGGTGAATAATGCAAAGTATGTTTCTGTGGTGCACAGGGGTGAGGACAACCATGTTGTGCACAGGAGGATGTCCTTGTGGTGGACAGTGGGGAGGACCACACTCTGGCAGACTGTGGGGTAGGACATCCCTGTGGTGGACAATGGGAAGAACATCATTGTGGTGGACAGTGGGGAAGATGTCCTTGTTGTGGACAGTGGGAAGGATATCCATTTGGTGGACAGAGGGAAGGACATCCCTGAGGTGGACTGTGGGGAGAAACTCCGTGCAGTGGACAGCTGGGAGGATGTCCCTGTAGTGGACTGTGAGTAAAACCTTTCTGCTGTGGACAGTGGGATGGACGTCCTTGTGGAGGACAGTGGGGAGTACATCCCTGTAGTGTACAGTGGGATGGATATTTCTGTAGTGGACAGTTGGGGACATATTTGTGTGGTGGACAGTTATGAAGTGGTCCCTGTGGTAAACAGTGGAATGGAAGTCCTTTTTTGGACAGCAAAAGGATGTCCATGTGGTGGACAATGGGAAGGATGTCCCTGTTGTAGAGAGTGGGGAGGTACTTTCTGTGGTGGACAGTAAATAGGATGTAACTGTGGTGGACAGTAGGGAGGATGTTTCTGTTTTGGACAACTGAGAGGACGTTTCTGTGGTGGACCGTGTGAAGGACGTCCCTGTGGTGGACAACAGGGAGGACCTCTCTGTGGTAGACAGTGGTAAAAATGTCCCTGTGATAGACAGTGATGAGGATGTTTCTGTGGTGGACAGTGGAAAGGACGTCCCTGTTGTGGACAGTGGTGAGGACCTCCCTATCGTGGATATTGGGAAGGACATTCCTGTGGTTAACAGTGGAAAGGATGTTTCTGTGGTGGAGAGGACCTCCTCATGGTGGAAAGTGGAAAGAACATCACAGTGATGGACAGTGCTGAGGACATTTCTGTGGTGGAGAGTGGTGAGGGAGTTTCTCTGGTGCAAAGGAAAAGGTCCCTTTGATCGACAGTGGAAAGTACATCTCTGTGGGAGACAGTAGAGAGGAACACACTGTGGTGGACAGTGGGAACAACATTTATGTTGTGGACAGTGGGAAGGAAGTCCCTTTTGTTGATATTGGGAAGGACCTTTTTGTGGTGAATAGTGGGAATGAAATCACTCTGGTAGAGAGTGGGGAGCACATCTCTGTGGTGGATATTGGGTAGGACATCCCTGTGGTGACGTAAGGGGAAAGAATGTTTCTGTGGTGGACAGGAGAGTGGACCTCGTCATGGTGGAAATTGGAAAAGACGTCACAGTGGTGGACAGTGGTGTGGACATTTCTGTGGTGGACAGTGGTAAGAAAGTTTCTCTGGTGCAAAGGAAAACGTCCCTTTGGTGGACAGTGGAAAGTACATCTCTGTGGGGGACAGTAGAGAGGAACACACTGTGGTGGACAGTGGGAAGAACATTTATGTTGTGGACAGTGGGAAGGAAGTACCTGTTGTTGATATTGGGAAGGACCTCCTTGTGGTGAACAGTGGGAAGTATATCTGTCTGGTGGACAGTGGGGAGGATATATCTGTGGTGGACAGGGGGAAGGACATCTCTAAGGGGGACAATGGTGAAGATGTCACTGTTGTGCACTGGAAGATGTCCCTGTGGTGCGCAGTCATGAGGATGACCCTGTTGTGCACAGGAGGATGTCCCTGTGGTGCACAGTGGGGAGGATGATCCTGTTTTGAAAAATGGGAAAGAACACCCCTGTGGTGGATGTTGGTGAGGATGACCCTGTTGTGGGCAGTGCGGAAATATCTCTGTGGTGGACAGTGAGGTGGACGTCTTTGAGGTTGACGGGGGAAAGATGTCCCTGTGGTGAAAAGTGTTGAGGACAACTCTGTGTTGGACATTGGTGAGAACATCGCTGTGTTGGACATTGGGCAGGATGTCCCTGTGGCTGACAGAGTGTAGGACGTTCCTGTGGTGGACAGTGGGGAGGTGGTTTCTGTGGTGTCCAATGGGAAGGAAGTCCTTGTGGTGGACAGTGAGGAGGAGGTCCCTGTGGTGTAGAGTGGAAAGTACATCACTGTGGTGGACAGTAGATAGGACCTCCCTGGGGCAGTCAGTGGGAAAAATGTCCCTGTTGTGGAGCATGAGAAGGACATTTATGTCGTAGACAGTAAAAAGGACACCCCTTTTGTGGACATTGGGAAGGACTTCCTAGTGGTGAACAGTGGGAAGGATATCACTCTAGTGGACAGTTGGGAGGACATTCCTGTAGTGGACAGTGTGAAGGACATCTCTGTGGTGGACAGTGAAGAGGAACTCTCTGTGTTGGACAGTTGGGTTGACATCCCTGTCGTGGACAGTGGGAAAAAATGTCTTTTTGTGGAGAATGGGGAGGACATCCCTGTTGTGAACAGTGAGAAGGATGACCCTGTGGTGGACAGTGGTAAGGACATCCCTGTGCAGGACAGTGATGAGTACGTCCCTGTGGTGGACAGTGGTGACAACGTTTCTGTGGTGCACAGGAAAACGTTATTTTGGTGGACCATGGGAAGGATTTCCCTGTTTTGGAGAGTGCAGAGGAAATCTCTGGGGTGGACTGTGGTGAGGACGTCTATGTTGTGAACCAGAAGATGTTCCTGTGGTGCACGTTCGTGAGGATATTTCTGTTGTGCACAGGAGGATGTCCCTGTGGTGCAATGTGGGGATGATGTCCCTGTGGTTTACAGTGGGAAGAATGTCCCTGTGTTTGACAATTGGAAGGAAATCCCTGTGGTGGATTGTGGGAAGGATGACTCTGTGGTGGACTTTGGTGAGAGAATTTCACTGTGGTGGACAGTGGGGATGATGGCCGTGTGGACAGTTGGGAGGACGTTCCTGTGGTGCACAAGAAAATGTCTATTTGATGTGCAGTGGGAAGGATTTACCTGGAGTTGAGAATGCAGAGGACATCTCTGCGATGGACAGTGATAAGAACATTTCTGTTATGCACAGAAGAATGTCCCTGTGGTGCACAGTGGAAAGGATTTTTCTGTGGTCATCATTGTTGAGGACGACCCTGTGGTAAATAGTGGTAAGGATGTTGCTGTGGTGGAAAGCAGGAAGAAACTTTCTGTGGTGGACAGTGTGTAGGATGTCCCTGTGATGAAAAGAGGGGAGGTAGTCACTGAGGTGGTCAGTGGGAAGGACATCCCTGTGGTATAGAGTGGTGAGTACTTCACTGTAGTGCACACTGAGGAAGACATCACTGTGGATTACACTGTGGAGGACATTTGTGTGGTGGACTATGGGGAGGACCTCCCTGTGGTGGACAGTGGGGAGGACTTCCCTTTGGTGGTGTGTTGGGTGGATGTCAATGTAGTCGATAGTTGGAAGAATGTCCCTGTTGTGGACTGTGGAAAGGACATTTCTTTGTTTTACAGTGGGAAGGATATCCATGTTGTGGACAGTGGGGAGGACATCTCTGTGGTGGACAGTAGGAAAGGTATCCCTGTGCTGGACATTGGTGAGAACGCCCCTGTGTTGGACCATGTGGAAAACATCCCTGTGGTGTACAGTTGGGTGGACGTTCCTTTAGTTGACACTGGGGAGGATGTCCCTGTGGTAAACAGTTGGAAGGACGTCTTTCTGGTGTACAGTGGGAGGACGTTCCTGTTGTGGACAGTGGAGAGGACTTCCCTTTGTTGGACAGTGGGGAGTATGTCCATGAGGTGGACAGAAGGGAGGATTTCTTGTGGTGGACAGTGGGGAGGACGTTTCTCTGGTGCAAAGGTGTACGTCCCTTTGTTGGACATTGGGAATGATGTCCTTGTCGTGGAGAGTGTGGAGAACATCTCTGGGATAGACAGTGGTGAGGACATCTATTGTGTGCACAGGAGGATGTTCCTGTGTTGCACAAGGGTGAGGATATCCCTGTTGTGCATGGGAGGATGTCCTTGTGGTGGGGACATCCTCCAGTGGGGAGGATGTCCTTGTGGTGAAGAGTGCCTGTGGTGGACAGCAGGGAGGACCTCTCTGTGGTTGACAGTAGGAAGGACCTCCCTGTGGTAGACAGTGGGTAGGACATCTATGTGGTGGACAGTGTGGAAGATGTCCTTGTGGACAGTGGGAAAGACATTACTCTTGTGAACAGTGGGAAGGATGTCGCTCTTGTAGACAGCAGGGAGGACTTCTCTGTGGTTGACAATGGAAAAGATGTCGCAGTGATGGACAGTGATGAGGATGTTTTGGTGGTGGAGAGTGGATTGGATATTTTGTGGTGGTCAGTGGAGAGGACCTTCCTGTGGTGGACATTGTGGTGGACATGCCTGTGGTGGACAGTGGAGAGGAACTCCCTGTGGTGGACAGTGGGAACAATGCCCCTGTAGTGGAGAATGGGGAAGATGTTTCTGTGGTGGAGAGCCAGGACGTCCCTCTGGTGGACAGTGGTAAGGATATTCCTCTGGTGGACATTGGGGAGAAAGTTTCTTTGGTGGTAAGTAAAGCGGACATCCCTGAGGTGTAGAGTGGAGAGTACTTTCCTGTTATTTACAATGAGGCGGACATCACTGTGTTGGACAGTGGTAAGAATGCCCCTGTGTTGGAAAACAGGGAAGACCTCACTTTGGTGGACAGTGGGAAGGACGACCTTTTGGTGGTCAATGCAAAGTATGTCCCTGTGGTGCACAGTGATGAGGACATCATTGTTGTGCACAGAAGGATGTCCCTGGGTGAACTGCTGGGAGCACCTCTGTGTGGTTGACAGTAGGAAGGACACCCAAGTGGAGGACAGTGGGTAGGATCTTTGGGTTGTGGACATTTGGATGGATATCCTTGTGGAGGACAGTGGGGAGTATTTCCCTGTAGTGTAGAGTGGGATGGATGTTAATATAGTGGAAAGTTGGGAACATATTTGTGTGGTGGAAAGTTAGGAAGACATCCCTGTGGTAAACAGTGGGAAGGAAGTCCTTTTTTGTGGACAGCGAAAGGATGTCCATGTGGGGGACAATGGGAAGGACGTCCCTGTTGTAGACAGTGGGGAGGTTCTCCCTGTGGTGGACAGTAAGTAGAATGTCTCTGTGGTGGACAGTGGGGTGGACATTTCTGTTTTGGACAACTGAGAGGATGTTACTGTGGTGGACAGTGTGAAGGACATCACTGTGGTGGACAGCAGGGAGGACCTCTCTGTGGTGGACAGTGGTAAAGATGTCCCTGTGATAGTGATGAGGAAGATTTGTTGATGGACAATGGAAAGGATGTCTCTGTTGTGGTCAGTGGTCAGGACGTCCCTGTGGTGGATATTGGGAAGTACGTCCCTGTGGTGAACAGTGGAAAGGATGTTTCTGTGGTGGACAGTGGAGAGGACCTCCTCATGGTGGAAAGTGAAAAGGACGTCACAGTGGTGGACAGTTGTGAGGACATATCTGTGGTGGACAATGGTGAAGAAGTTTCTCTGGTGCAAAGAAAAACGTCCCTTTGCTGGACAGTGGACAGTACATCTCTGTAGTGGACAGTAGAGAGAAACACACTGTAGTGGACAGTGGGAAGAACATATATGTTGTGGATAGTGGGAAGGTAGTCCCTGTTGTCAATATTTGGAAGGACCTCCTTGTGGTGAACAGTGGGAAGGATATCCCTCTGGTGGACAGTGGGGATGGCATTTCTGTTGTGTTGAGGGGGAAGTACATCCCTGTGGTGAACAGTGAAGAGGACTTTTCTGTGTTGGACATTTTGGATGACATCCCTGTGGTGAATAGTGGGAAAGACGTTTTTTTGGTGGATAGTGGGGAGGATGTCCCTGTCGTGGAGAGTGCAGAGGACGTCTCTGGGGTGAAGAGAGTTGCTGACTTCCCTGGTGTGCAAAGGAGGATGTCCCTGTGGTGCACAGTATTGAGGATATCCCTGTTGTGCACAGTAAAATGTCCCTGTTGTGCAAAGTGGGTAGGATGTTCCAGTGGTCAACAGTGAAAAGGATGTCACTGTGGTGGACAATTTGGAGGATGTCCCTGTGTTGGACAGTGGGGAGGACCTACCTGTGGTGGAGATTGGGGAGGACTTCCCTGTGGTAGACAGTGGGAAAGATGTCCCTGTGGTGGACAGTGGGTAGTACATTCCTGTGGTGGACACTTAGGAGGACATCCCTGTGGTGGACAGTGGAAAGAAGATGCCTGTTGTGGACAGTCGGGAAGACCTCCCTGTTGTGGACAGTGGAAAGGACATCACTTTGATGAACTGTAGAGAGGACATCCCTGTGGTGGACTGTAGGAAGGACATTTATGTTGTGGACTGTGGGAAGAATATCTCTGTTGTGGACATTTGGAAAGACCGCCTTGTGGTGCACTGTTGGAAGAATGTCACTCTTGTGGACAGAGGGGAGGATATAACTTAGGTGGACAATGGGAAGAACATCCCTGTGGTGGACAGTGGGGATGACCTTTCTGTGGTGGACAATGGGAAGTACATCCCTGTTGTGGACAGTGTGGAGGATGTCACTGTATTGGACAGTGTTAAGGACATCCCTTTTGTGGACAGTAGAGAGGACATTTCTGTGGTGAACAGTGGAAAGTAGGTCTATGTGTTGGACAGTGGGGAGAACATTTATGTTGTGGACAGTGGGAAGGGGGTCCCTGTTGTCGATATTTGGAAGGACTTCCTTGTGGTGAACTGTGGGAAGGATATTTCTCTGGTGGATAGTGGGGAGGACATCCCTGTGGTGGAGAGGGGGAAGGACATTTCTGTGGTGGACAGTGAAGAGGACTTTTCTGTGTTGGTCATTTTGATGACATCCTTGTGGTGAATAGTGGGAAAGACGTTTCTTTGGTGGATAGTGGGGAGGATGTCCCTGTTGTGGAGAGTGCAGAGGACATTTGTGGGGTGGAGAGTGTTGCTGACTTCCCTGGTGTGCAAAGGAGTGTGTCCCTGTGGTGCACAGTGGTGAGGTTATCCCTATTGTGCACAGGAAAATGTCCCTGTTGTGCAAAGTGGGTAGGATGTCCCAGTGATGAACAGTGAAAAGGATGTCACTATGGTGGACAATTTGGATCATGTCCCTGTGGTGGACAGTGGGATGGACGTCCCTTTGGTGGACAACAGGAAGGACTTCTCTATGGTGGACTATATGAAGGACGTCTTTGTGGTGGTCAGTGGGGAGCATGTCCCTGTGGTGGACAGATGGGAGGAGGTATCTGTGGTGGACAGTTGAAAGATGTACCTTTGGTGGACAGTGGGAAGGCAGTCACTTTTTGGTGGACAGTGGGAAGGATGTCCCTCTGGTGGATAGTGGGAAGGATGTACCTGTGGTGGACAGTGGGTAGGATGTCACTGTGCTTTACAGTGCAGAGGTTATTTGTGTGGTGGACTGCGGTGAGGACTTCCCTGTAGTGCAGGTTGTTGTGGACAACCATGTTGTGGTCAGTGGTAAGGATGTCCGTGTAGTACACAGGAGGATGTCCCTGTGGTGGACAGAGGAAAGGACATCTTTGGTGGACCTTGGAAAGGACATCCCTTGGTGGACAGTTGGGAGTACCTCCCTGTGGTGGACGGTTGTGAGGACATCCCTTTGGTGGACAGTGGGTAGGCCGTTTCTGTGGTGGAAAGTGGGAAGATTGTCCCTGTGGTGGACAGCAGGGAGACCATCTCTGTGGTCAACAATGGGAAGGACATCTCTGTTGTGGACAGTGGAAAGAATATTCTTGTGGTGCACAGTTGTGAGGACTTCCCTGTTGTGCATAAGAGGATGTCCTTGTGGTGCAAAGGGAGGAGGATGTTTCTTTTCTGGACAGTGGGAAAGACGTCCATGTGGTGGAATCTGGGGTGGTCCACTCTGTAGTGAACATTGGGGAGGATGTCCCTGTGGTGGACAGTGGAAAGGACATACCTGTGGTGTACAGTAGAGAGGACTTCCCTGTGGTGGACAGTGAGAAGTAGGTCCCTGTGGTGGACATTGGAAGGACATATATGTTGTGTACTGTGGGAAGAACTTCCCTGTTGTGGACATTGGGAAAGACCGTTCTTGAGGTGACCATTGGAAAATGTCCCTCTGGTGGACATGGGGGGTAACTTTTTGTGCTGGACATTAGTAAGGATGTCCCTGTGGTGGAGAGAGGGGAGGTCGTCACTTAGGTAGAAAGTGGTAGGACATACCTGTGGTGAATAGTAGAGAGGACCTCTCTGTGGTGAACAGTGGGAAGAAGATCCCTGTGGTGGAGATTGGGAAGGACATTTATGTTGTAAATTGTGGGAAGGACGTACATGTTGTGCACATTGGGAAGGACCTCAGTGTGTTCTACTGTGGCAAGCATGTCCCTCTTTTGGACAGTGGGGAGCACCACCATGTGGTAGAGTGTGGGAAGGACGTCCCTGTGGTGGACAGAGGAAAAGATACCATTGAGGTAGACATTAGGAAGTATGTTCCTGTTGTGGAGAGCAGGGTGTACCTTCCTGTGATGGACAGTGGTAAGGACATGCCTGTTGTGGACAGTGCGGTGGACATCCCTGTTGTGGACAGTGGAAAGGATATCCCTGTGGTGGACAGTAGAGAGGACTTCCCTGTGGTGGACAGTGGGAAGGAGGTCCCTGTGGTGGAGAGCGAAAAGGACATGCCTGTTTTGGACAGTGCGGAGGACATCCCTGTGGTGAACAGTGGAAAGGACATCACTGTGGTAGAGAGAAGAGAGAACTTCACTGTGGTGAATAGTGGGAAGTAGGTCCCTGTGGTGGCTATTGGAAGGACATATATGGTGTGGACTTTTGAAAGGACGTCCCTGTTGTGGACATTGGGAAAGACATTTTGGTGGACAGTGGGAAGGATGAACCCCTGTGGACTGTGGGGAGGATGACCCTCTGGTGGAAAGATGAAAGAACATCCCTGTTATGGTCTGAGGGGAGGTTATTACTGAGGTGGACAGAGGGAAGGATGTCCCTTTGGTGAACAGCAGGGAGGACCTTTCTGTTTTGAATTGTTGGAAGGACATCCCTGTTGTAGACAGTGGGGAGGACATCCCAGTGGTGGACAGTGGGGAAGATTTCCCTGTGGTGGGCAGTGGGGAGGGTGTTAATATGGTGCAATGGAGAACATCCTTGTGGTGCATAGTCAGAAGGATGTCCATATGATGGAGAGTGTGGAAGACATCTCTGTGGTGGACAGTGGTTAAGACATCCCTATTGTCCCCAGTGGGGAAGATGTCCCTGTTGTTTACCATGGGAAGGACTTCACTGTGTTTGATAGTTGGGAGGACATCCATGCTGTGGACAGTTGGGAGGATTTCACTCTGGTGGAGAGTTGAGAGGATTTCACTGTGGTGGAAAGTGCAGATGATGACCTTGTAGACAGTAAGAACAACGTTCCTGTGGTGCACAAGAGAATGTCTCTTTGGTGGATAGTGAGAAGGATGTCCTAGTAGTGGGGAGTGCAGAGGACATCTCTGAGGTGTACAGTGGTAAGAACATTTATGATGTGCACAGGAGGTAGTCCCTGAGGTGTACAGTGGGAAGACATCACTCTGGTGGATAGGCAGAAGAATGTTCCTGTCGTGGACTGTAAGGAGTACCTCCCTGTGGTTGACAATGTGTAGGATGTCCATGTGGTTTACAGTGTGGAGGATATTCATGTTGTGGTCAGTGGTGATGACGTCCCTGTAGTGGACATTGGTGAGGACAACCATGTTTTGGACAGTGGTAAGGATGTCCTTTTGGTACACAGTAGGGTGCCCCTGTGGTGGACAGTGGGAAGGACATCACTTTGGTGAACACAGGAATGGACATCCCTGTGGTGGACAGTTGGGAGGACCTCCCTGTAGTGGTCAGTGGAGAGGACTTTTCTGTGGTGGACAGTGGGATGTACATGTTTGTTGTGGACAGTGCAGAGGACTTCAATGTGGTGGACTGTGGAAAGGACATCCCTGTGGTGTAGAATAGAGAGGACTTCTTTGTGGTGGACAGTGGGTAGGAAGTCCCTGTGGTGGAGAGTGGGAAGGACATATATATTGTGGACAGTGGGTAAGATCTCTTTGTGGTGAACAGTGGGAAGGACATCCCTGTTATGATCTGAGGAGAGGATATGACTGAGGTGGACAGTGGCAAGGACAACCTTTTAGTGTACAGCGGGGAGGACTTTTCTGGTGTGAATAACGGGAAGGACATCCCTGTTGTTGACAGTGGGGATGATATCCTGGTGGTGGACATTGGGGAGGATTTCACTGTGATGGACCGTGGGGAGGATGTTACTGTGGTGCACTGGAGAATGTCCCTGTGGTGCATAGTTGGAAGGATATCCATATGGTCTAGAGTGCGTTGGACATCTCTGTGTTGGACAGTGGTTATGACATCCCTGTTGTGCACAGGAGGTTGTCCCTGTGGTGCACAGTGTGGAGGATGTCCGTGTTGTTTTCAGTGGGAAGGACTTCGCTGTTTTTGATAGTTGGGAGGACAGCTGTGTTGTGGACAATTGGGAGGATGTCCATGTGTTGGAGAGTTGAGAGGATTTCACTCTGGTGGACAGTGTATGATGACATCCTTGTGGACAGTAAGGATAGAGTTCCTCTGGTACACAAGACAATGTCTCTTTGGAGGACAGTGAAAAGGGTGTCCTTGTCGTGGCGTGCAGAAGACATCTCTAGGGTGGACAGTGGTTAGAACATCCCTGTTGTGCACAGGAGGATGTCCCTGTGGTGTACAGTGGGAAGGATATCCCTGTGGTGGACAGTGAATTGGACTTCCCTGTGGTGGACAATTGAAATGATGTCCTTGTGGTCGACAGTAAGAAGGATGGAGGACAGTGGGGAGAACATCACTGTGGTGGACAGGCAGAAGGATGTCCCTGTGGTGGACAGAGGGGAGGAACTCCCTGTGGTGGAGAGTGGGTAGGATGGCCCTGTGGTTTACATTGCAGAGGATATTCGTGTGGTGGATGGTTGTTAGGATTTCAGTGTAGTGCATATAGTTGAGGACAACCATGTTGTGGAGAGTGGCAAGGATTATCTTGTAGTACACAGGATGATGTCCCTGTGATGGACAGTGGAAATGACATCTGTTTGTTGGACTGTGGAAAGGACATCTTTTTGGTGGACAATGGGATGGCCATTTCTGTTGTGGACAGTGAGATGAACGTCTCTGTGGTTGAATGTGAGGAGGACATCCCTTTATTGGACATTGGGGAGATCGTTTCTGTGGTGGAAAGTGGGAAGAATGACCCTGTGGTGCACAGCAGGGAGGACATACTTGTTGTGGAGAGTGGAATGAATATTCCTCTGGTGCACAGTTGTGAGGACGTCCCTGTTGTGCATAGGAAGATGTCCCTGTGATGCAAAGTGAGGAGGATGTTTCTTTGGGGGACAGTGTTAAAAACGTCCATGTGGTAGATTATGGCTAGGTCCAGTTCTGTAGTGAACACTGAGGAGGATGTCCCTGTGGTGGACAGTGGAATGCATGTCCCTGTGGTACACATTGGTCAGGATTTCCTTGTTGTGCACAAGAGGATGTCTCTGTGGTGAACAGTGGGAAGGACATCAAGTTCCTGGGCACTGGTAATGATGTGCCTTTGGTGGACAGTGGGAAGGACATCCCTGTGATGGACTCTGGGGGAGCAACATCTTAGGGTGGATAGTTGGCAGGATGTCCCTATGGTGGACAGTGGGTAGGACATTTCTGTTGTTGACAGTGGTATGGACATCCTTGTGGAGGACAGTGGGGAGTATGTCCCTGTTGTGTACAGTGGGATGGATGTTTCTGTAGTAGACATTTGGGAACATATTTTTGTGGTGGAGAGTTAGGATGTTACTGTGGAAAACAATGGGAAGAAAGTCCTCTTTGTGGACAGCGAAAGATGTCCATGTGGTGGACAATGAGAAGAACATCTCTGCTGTAGACAGTAGGGAGGTTCTTCCTGTGGTGGACAGTGTGAAGGACGTCCCTGGGGTGGACAGCAGAAAGGACCTCTCTGTGGTGGACAGTGGTAAAGATATCACTGTGATATACAATGATGAGTATGATTCTGAGGTGGACAGTGGAAAGGATGTCCCTGTTGTGGACAGTGGTGAGGACCTCCTTGTCGTGGATATTGGGAAGGATGTCGCTGTGGTTAAGAGTGGAAAGAATGTTTCTGTTGTGGACTGTGTAGAGGACCTCCTCATGGTATAAAGTGTAAAGGACTTCACAGTTGTGGACAGTGGTGAGAATGTTACTGTGGTGGACATTGGTGAGGAAGTTTCTCTGGTGCAAAGGAAAACATTACTTTGGTGGACAGTGAAAAGTACATCTGTGTGGTGGACAGTAGGGGGAAACACACTGGAGGCCAGTGGGAAGAACATTTATGTTGTGGAAAGTGGGAAGGAAGTCCCTGTTGTGGATATTGGGAAGGACCTCCTTGTGGTGAACAGTTTGAAGGATATCACTCTGGTGGCCTGTGGGGAGGACATCCCTGTGGTGGACAGGGAAGGACATCCCTGTGGTGGAGAGTGAAGAGGACTTTTCTGTGTTGGACATTTGGGATGACATCCCTCTGGTGAATAGTCAGAAAGACATTTCTTTGGTGGATAGTAGGGAGGATGTTCCTGTAATGGAGAGTGCAGAGGACATCTCTGGGGTGGAGAGTGTTGCTGACATCCCTGGTGTGCAAAGGAGGATGTCCCTGTGGAGCACAGTGGTGAGGATATCTGTGTTGTGCACAGGAAAATGCCCCTGTTGTGCAAAGTGGGTAGGATGTCCCAGTGGAGGACAGTGAAAGGATGTCACTGTGGTGGACAATTTGAAGGATGTCCCTGTGTTGGACAGTGGGAAGGATGTCCCTTTGTTGGACAACAGGAAGGACTTCTCTATGGTGGACTGTATGAAAGACATCTTTGTTGTTGTCAGTGGGGAGGATGTCTTTTTGGTTCATAATGGAGAGGATGTTTCTGTGGTGGACAGTTGAAAGATGTACCTTTGGAGGACAGTGGGAAGAACATCCCTTTATTGGACAGTGGGAAGGAATCCCTGTGGTATACAGTGGGTAGAATGTCCATTTGGAGGGCAGTGTGTATATCGTCTCTGTGGTGAGCAGTGTGATAGACATCCCTGTTGTGGAAAGGGGGGGAAAATATTTCTGTGGTGGACAGTTGAAATGATGACCCTGTGGTGGACAGTGGAGAGGACATACCTGTGGTGGAGATTGGGGAGTACCTCTCTGTGGTAGACAGTGGGTAGGATGTTCCTGTGATGGACAGTTGGTAGTATGTTCCTGTGGTGGACACTGGGGAGGACGTCCCTGTTCTGGACAGTGGAAAGATCATCCTTTTTGTGGACATTGGGGATGACATCCCTGTGGTGGACAGTGGAAAGGAAATCACTTTGATGGACAGTAGAGAGGCCCTCCCTTTTGTGGACAGTGGGAAAGAGTCCCCTGTGGTGGACAGTGGGAAGGATATTTATTTTGTGGACTGTTGGAAGAACATCTCTGTTCTGGACATTGGGAAAGACCTACTTGTGGGGAACTGTGGGAATTATATCCCTCTTGTGGACAGAGGGGAGGACATCATTTAGGTGAACAGTGGGAAGGACATCCTTTTGGTAGACTGTTTGAAGGACTTTTTATGGTGGACAGTGGAAAGGAAATCCCTGTTGAGGATGGTGGGGAGGATTTCACATTTTTGGACAGTGGTAAGTTCATCCCTGTGGTGGACAGTGGAGAGTACCTTTCTGTGGTGAATGGTGAGAAGAAGATCCAAGTGTTGTACAGTTGGGAGGACATTAAAGTTGTGGATTGTGGGAAGGACATCCATGCGTGTACATTGGGAAGGAGCTCCATGTGGTGGACTGTGGGAAGCATGTCACTCTCATGAACAGTAGGGAGAAACACTATGTGGTGGACAGTGGGAAGAACTTCTCTGTGGTGGACACAGGAAAAGACATCATTGAGTGGACATTGGGAAGTACATTCCTGTTGTGGACTGCAGGGTGTACCTTTCTGTGGTGGAAAGAGGGAAGGACATGATTGTTTTGGACAGTGTGGAGGATGTCCCTTTGGTGGAGAGTGGAAAGGACATCCCTGTGGTGGACAGTAGAGAAGACTTCCCTGTGGTGGACAGTGGGAAGGAAGTCCCTGTGGAGGACCATGGAAAGGACATGACTGTTGTGGACAGTGCGGGAGATGTCCCTTTTGTGGACAGTGGAAAGGACATCCCTGTGGTGGACAGTAGAGAGGACTTCCCTGTGGTGGACAGTGAGAAGGAGGTCCCTGTGGTAGACATTGGAAGGACATATATGTTGTGGACTGTGGGAAGGATGTCCCTGTTGTGGACATTGGGAAAGAACTCTACGTGTTGAACAGTGGGAAGGATGTCCCTCTGGTGGACATTGGGGAGTAACTCTCTGTGGTGGACAGTGTGAAGGATATCCCTGTGGTAAAGAGAGGGGAGGTTGTCATTTAGCTGGACAGTTTTAAGGACATCCCTGTTGTGGAGAGTAGAGAGGACCTCTCTCTTGTGAACATTGAAGGTCCCTGTGGTGGGGAGTGGGAAGGACACATATGTTGTGGATTGTGGGAAGAACGTACATGTTGTGGACTTTGCGAAGGACCTCTGTGTATCCTACAGTGGCAAGCATGTCCTTCTGGTGGACAGTGGGGAGGACGTCCCTGTGGTGGACAGTGGAAAGGACATAACTTTGATGGACAGTAGAGAGTACCTCCCTGTGGTCGACAGTGGGAAGGAAGTGCCTGTGGTGGACAGTAAAAACTTTTATGTTGTGTGCTCTGGGAAGAACATCTCTGTTGTGGACATTGGGAAAGACCTCCTTGTGGTGAACTGTGGGAAGAATGTCTCTCTTGTGGACAGAGGGGAGGATGTCACTTAGGTGGACAGTGGGAAGGACATCCCTGTGGTGGACAGCATGGAGAATCTTTCTGTGGTTTACAGTGGGAAGGAAATTATTGTTGTGGACAGTGGAGAGGATGTCACTGGTTTGGACAGTGAAAAGGACATCCCTGTGGTAGACAGTAGAGAGGACCTTTCTGTGGTGAACAGTGGGAAGAAGGTCCATGTGTCAGACAGAGGGGAGGACATTTAGGTTTTGGATTGTGGGAAGGACGTCCATGCAGTTGACACTGGGAAGAACCTCCTTGTGTTGGACAGTGGAAAATAAGTACCTCTCATGGACAGTGGGGAGGACCACAATGTGGTGGGCTGTGGGAAGGATGTCTCTGAAGTGGAAAGAGGAGAGCACATCATTTAGTAAACATTTGGAAGTACGTTCCTGTTGTGGACAGCAGGGTGTACCTTTCTGTGGTGGACAGTGGGAAGGACATGCCTGTTGTGGACAGTGCAGAGGATGTCCTTTGGTGAACAGTGGAAAGGACATACCTGTGGTGGACTGTAGAAAGGACTTACCTTTGGTGGTCAGTGAGAAGAAGGTCCCTGTGATGGACATTGGAAGGACATATATGTTGTGGACTGTGGGAAGGACATCCCTGTTGTGGACATTGGGAAAGACCTCCTTGTGGTGAACAGTGGGAAGGATGTACCTCTGGTGGACATTGGGGAGGAACTCCCTGTGGTGGAGTGTAGGAAGGATGTCCGTGTGGTGGAGAGAGGGGAGTTCATCACTTAGGTGGACAGTGGTAAGGACATCCCTGTGGTGGATAGTAGAGAGGACCTCTCTGTGGTGAACAGTGTGAAGAAGGCCCTGTGGTGTAGTGTAAGAAGGACATTTATGTTGTGGATTGTGGGAAAAACGTACATGTTGTGGATATTGGGAAGGACCTCCGTGTGTTCTACAGTGGCAAGCATGTCCCTCTGGTGGACAGTGGGGAGGATCACTATGTGGAGGACAGTGGGAAGAATGTCACTGTGGTGGACAGAGTAAAGGACATCATTGTGGTGGACATTAGGAAGTACATTCCTGTTGTGGACAGCAGGGTGTACCTTTCTGGGGTAGACAGTGTGAAAGACATGACTGTTGTGGACAGTGCAGTGGACATCTTTGTGGTGGACAGAGGAAAGGACATCCCTGTGGTTGACAGTAGAGAGGACTTGCGTGTGGTGTACTGTGGAAGGAGGTCCCTGTGGTGGAGAGTGAAAAGGACATGCCTGTTGTGGACAGTGCAGAGAACATACCTGTGTTGAACAGTGGAAAGACATCATTGTGGTGGACAGTAGAGAGGACTTCCCTGTGGTGGACAGTGGGAAGGAGGTCCTTGTGGTGAACATTGGAAGGACATATATGGTGTGAACTTTGAGAAGGACATCCCAGGTGTGGACATTGGAAAAGACCCTTTGGTGGTCTGTGGGAAGGATGATCCTCTTTTGGACAGTGTGTAGGACGTCCCTGTGGTGGAAAGTGGGAAGGATATCACTGTTATGATCTAAGGGTAGGTTAACACTGAGGAAGACAGAGGTAAAGACATCCCTGTGGTGGACAGCAGGGAGGACCTTTCTGTTTTGAATTATGGGAAGGACATCAGTGTTGTAGACAGTGGGGAGGACCTACTTGTCGTGGACAGTGAAATGGACATTCCTGTGGTGGACAGTAGAGAGAAATTCCCTGTGGTGGACAGTGGAAAGGAAGTCCCTGTGTTGGAGATTGGTAGGACATATATGTTGTGGACTGTGGGAAGGATGTCACTGTTATGGACATTGGGAAAGAACTTCTTGTGGTGGACAGTGTGAAGGATGACCCTCGGGTGGACAGTGGGGTGGATGTCCCTGTAGTGGACAGTGGGAAGTACATGCTTGTCATGGTCTGAGTTGAGGATATCACTGAGGTGGACAGAGGAAAGGACTTCCCTGTGGTGGACAGCAGGGAGGACCTTTCTGTTTTGAATTGTGCGAAGGCATCGTGTTGTAGACAGTGGGGAGGACATCCCGGTGCTGGCCAATGGGGAGGAATTCAATGTGATGGACATTAGGAGGATGTTACTGTGGTGCACTTGAGAATTTCCCTGAGGTGTATAGTCAGAAGGATGTCCATATGGTGGAGAGTGTGGAGGATATCTATTTGGTGGACAGTGGTTAGGAAATCACTGTTGTGCACAGGAGGAGGTCCATGTGGTGTACAGTGGAAAGGTCATCACTGTGGTGGACAGTGAAGATGACTTCCCTGTGGTGGACTGTTGAAATTACATCCTTGCGGTCAACAGTGGGAAGGACGTTACTTTGGAGACAGTGGGGAGGACATCACTGTTGTGGACAGGCAGAAGAATGTCCCTGTTTTGGACAGTGGAAAGGACATCCCTGTGGTAGACAATGTGTATGATGTCACTGTGGTTTACAGTGTGGAGGATATTCATGTTTTGGACAGTGGTGAGGATGTCCCTGTAGTGGACATTGGTGAGGAAAACCATGTTGTGGACAGTGGTAAGGATGTCCTTGTGGTACACAGGAGGATATCCCAGTTGTGGACAATGGCAAGGACATCTCTTTGGTGAACAGTGGAAAAGATGTCCCTGGGGAGGACAGTTGGGAGGACCTCCCTAGATTGGATAGTGTAGAGGATGTTTCCATGTTGGACAGTGAAGAGGACGTTTCTGTGGTGGACAGTGGCATGTGCATGTTTGTTGTGGACAGTGCGGAGGATGTCAATGTAGTGGACAGTGGAAATGACATCCTGTGGTGGACAGTTGAGAGGACTTCCCTTTGGTGTACAGTAGGAAGGAGGTCGCTGTGGTGGACAGTTGGAAGGACATATATGTTGTGAACAGTGGGAAGGATGTCCCTGTTTTGGACATTGGGAAAGACCTCTTTGTTGTGTACAGTGGGAAGGGTGTGCCTCTGGTGGACAGTGGGTAGGGCCTCCTTCTGGTGGACAGTGGGAAGGACATCCCTGTTATGATCTGAGGAGAGAATACCACTGAGGTGGACAGTGTGAAAGATGTCATCTTTGTTGACAGCAGGGAGGACCTTTCTGGTGTGAATAGTGGGAAGGACATCCCTGTTTTAGACTGTGGGGAGGACATTCTAGTGTTGGACAGTGGGTAGGATGTTACATTGGTGCACTGGAGAATGTCCCTGTGGTGCATAGTGGGAAGGATGTCAATATGTTGGAGAGTGCGGAGGACATCTCTGTGGTGGACTGTGGTTAGGACATCCCTGTTTTGCACAGGAGGTTGTCCCTCTCGTGCACAGTGGGGAGGATGTCCCTGTTGTTTACATTGGGAAAAACTTTGCTGTGTTTGATAGTTGGGAGGACATCCGTGTTGTAGATAGTTGAGAGGATGTCCCTGTGTTGAAGATTGAAGTTGAGAGGATTTCACCCTGGTGGACAGTGTGGATGCAGGCCTTGTGGACAGTAAGGACAAAGTTCCTGTGATGCACAAGAGAATGTCTCTATGGTAGACAGTGAGAAGAATGTCCTTGTAGTGGGCAGTGCAGAAGACATCTCTGGGGTGGACAGTGGTAAGAACATCCCTGTTGTGAACAGGATGATGTCCCTGTGGTGTACAGTGGGAAGGACCTCCCTGTGGTGGACAGTGAGGAGGACTTCCCTGTGGTGGACCTTGAAATGACGTACTTGTGGTCTACAGTGGGAAAGACATCCCTTTGGAGGACAGTGGGGAGGAAATCACTGTGGTGGACAGGCAGAAGGATGTCCCTGTGGTGGACAGAGGGGAGGACCTCCCTGTGGTGGACAGTGGGTAGGATGTCCTTGTAGTACACAGGAGGATGTCCCTGTTGTGTACAGTGGGAAGGACATCTGTTTGCTGGACTGTGGAAAGGACGTCCCTGTGGTGGACAGTTGGGAGGACCTCCCTATGGTGGACAGTGGGGAGGACATTTCTGTTGTGGACAGTGAAGAGGACATCCCTGTGGTGGACAGTGGAAAGGATATCACTATGATGGATTATAGAGAGGATCTCCTTGTGGTGGACATTGGGAATGAGGTCCCTGTGGTGGACAGTGGGAAGAACAATTATGTTGTTGACTGTGGGAAGAACATCTCTGTTGTAGACATTGGGAAAGACCTCCTTGTGGTTAACTCTGGAAAGAATGTCCCTCTTGTGGACAGAGTAGAGAATGTCATTTAGGTGGACAGTGGAGAGAACCTACCTGTAGTAGACATTGGGTAGGACGTCCCTTTTTTGGACAGTTTGTAATACATTCCTGTGGTGGACACTGGGAAGGACATCCCTGTGGTGGACAGGAGATTGTTCCTGTGGTGCACAGTAGGGAGGAAGTCCCTGTCTTGAACAGTGGAAAAGAACACCCCAGTGGTAGACATTGATGAGAACAACCCTGTGGTGGAGAGTGGGGAAACATCCCTCTGGTGGACAGTGGGGTTTAAGTCTTTGTTGTAGATGAGGGAAGGATGTCACTGTTGCAGACAATTTGGAGGATGTCCCTGTGGTGGACAGTGGGAAGGATGTCTTTTTGAAGGACAATGGGAAGGACATTTCTGTGGTAGACAGTGGTGAGGAGGTCCATGTGCTAAACAGTAGGGAGGATGTCCATGTGGAGGACAGTTGGAAGAATGTCCCTGTGGTGGAATGTGGGAAGGACATCCCTTTGGTGGACAGTGGGTATGATGTCCCTGTGGCGGAATGGGGATTGGAACTCTCTATGGTGGAGAGTGGTAAGGATGTCCCTGTGGTGGACAATGGGAAGGAAGACAATGTTATGCAAAGTGGGAAGGATGTCCCTGTGATGGACATTGGGAAAGACATCCCTGTGGTTGACAGTGGTGAGGAAGACCCTGTGGTGGACAGTGGGAAGAACGTCCCTGTGGAGAACAATTCAAAGTATGTCCATGTGGTGCACAGTAGTGAGGACATCCCTGTTGTACACTGGAGGATGTCTTTGTGGTGGACAGTGGGAAGGACCACACTCTGGTGGACTGTGGGGTAGGATGTCCCTGTGGTGGACACTGAAAAGGACATCTATGAGGTGGACAGTGAGGAAGATGTCTGTGTTGTGGACAATGGGAAAAATTTCCCTTTGGTGGACAGTGGAAAAGACATCCCTGTGGTCGACTGTGGTGGAGGAACTCCTTGGGTTGGACAGGTGGGAGGATCTCACTTTGGTGGACAGTGGGTAGGACCTTTCTGTTGTGGACAGTAGGATGGAAGTCCTTGTGGAGGACAGTGGGGAGTATATCCCTGTTGTGTAGTGTGGGATGGATGTTTCTGTAGTGGACAGTTGGGAATATATTTGTGTGGTAGACAGTGAAGAAGACGTCCCTGTGGTAATAGTGGGAAGGAAGTCCTTGTTGTGGACAGCAAAAGGATGTCTATGTGGTGGATAGGACCTCCTAATGGTGAAAAGTGGAAAGGATGTCACAGTGGTGGACAGTGTTGAGGACGTTTCTGTGGTGGACAGTGGTGAGGATGTTTCTGTGGTGGACAGTGGTGAGGAAGTTTCTCTGGTGCAAAGGAAGATGTCCTTTTGTTGGACAGTAGAAAGTACATCTCTGTGGTGGACAGTAGAGAGAAACACACTGTGGTGTACAGAGGGAAGAACATTTATGTTGTGGACAGTGAGAAGGAAGTCCCTTTTGTTGATATTGGGAAGGACCTCCTTGTGATGAACAGTGGAAAGGATATCCCTCTGGTGAACAGTGGGAAGGACATCACTGTGGTGGACAGTGGTGATTACGACCCTGTGGTGGACAGTGGTAAGGATTCCTCTGTGGTGGACAGCAGGGAGGACCTCACTCTGGTGGACAGTGGGAAGTACATACCTGTGGTGGACAATTCAAAATATCTACCTGTGTTGGAGAGTGAAACGGACATGCCTGTTGTGGACAGTGCAGATGACATCCCTGTGGTGAACAATGGAAGGACATCCCTGTGGTGGACAGTAGAGGGGATTTCCCTGTGGTGGACAGTGGGAAGGAGTACCCTGTGGTGGACAGAGGGAAGGACATATATGTTGTCCACAGTGGGAAGGATGTCCCTGTTTTGGACATTGGGAAAGACCTCTTTATGGTGGACAGTGGGAAATGTGTGCCTTTGTTGGACAGTGGGAAGGACCTCCTTGAGGGGGACAGTAGGAAGGACATCCCTATTATGATCTGAGGTCAGATATCACTGAGTTGGACAGTGGGAAAGATGACCTCTTGGTGGACAATAGGGAGGACTTTCCTGGTGTGAATACTGGGAAGGACATAACTGTTGTAGACAGTAGGGAGATCATCCTGGTGGTGGACAGTGGGGAGGATTTCACCGTGATGGACAGGTGGGAGGATGTTACTGTGGTGCAAAATTGGAAGGATGTCCATATGGTGGAGTTTGTGGAGGACATCTCTGTGGTTGGCAGTTGTTAGGACATCCCTGTTGTGCACAGGAGGATGTCCCCATGGTGCACAGTGGGGAGGATGTCCCTGTTGTTTACAGTGGGAAGGACTTCGCTGTGTTTTATAGTTGGGAGGACATCCGTGTTGTGGACATTTGGGAGGATCTCCCTGTGTTTGAGTTTTGAGAGGATTTCACTGTGGTGGACAGTGTGGATCATGGCCTTGTGGATAGTAAGGACAACGCTCCTGTGGTGCACAAGAGAATGTCTCTTTGGTGGACAGTGAGAAGGATGTCCATGTAGTAGGGAGTGCAGAAGACATCTCTGGGGTGGACAGTTGTACGAACATTCCTGTTGTATACATGAGGATGGCCCTGTGGTGTATATTGGGAAGGACATCCTTGTGGTGGACAGTGAAGAGTACTCCTTGTGGTGAACCCTTAAAATGACGTTCTTGTGGTCGACAGTGGGAAGTACATCTTTTTGGTGGACAGTAGGGAGGACATCACTGTGGTGGACATGCAGAAGGATGTCCCTGTTGTGGACAGAAAGGAGGACCTCCCTGTGGTGAACAATATGTAGGATGTACCTGTGGTTTACAGTGCAGAGGGTATTCATGTGGTGGACAGAGGTGAGGACTTCCTTGTAGTGCATATTGTTGAGGACATACATGTTGTGAAGAGTGGTAAGGATGTCCTTGTAATACACAAGAGGAGGTCCCTGTGGTGGACAGTGGGAAGGACATCTGTTTGGTGGACGGTGGAAAGGACTTCCCTGTGGTTGACAGTTCGGAGGACCTCCCTGTGGTGGACCATTGGGAGGACATTTCTGTTGTAGACAGTGGGACGGATGTCTCTGTGGCGCATTCGGGGAGGACATCCCTTTGTTGGACACTGGGGAGGACGTTTCTGTGGTGTAAAGTCGGAAGAATGTCCCTGTGTTGGACAGCAGGGACAACATCTCTGTGGTCTACAGTCTGAAGGACATCTCTGTTTTGGACAGTGGAAAGAATATTCCTGTGGTGCACAGTTGTGAGGACATCACTGTTGTGCATGGAGGATGTCCCTGTGGTGCAACGTGAGGAGGATGTTTCTTTGGTGGACAGTGGGAAAGACGTCCATGTGGTGGACTGTGAGGATGTCCACTCTGTAGTGAACATTGGGGAGGATGTCCCTGTGGTGGACAGTGGAAAGGATGTCCCCATGGTGCACATTGGTCAGGATGTCCCTGTTGTGCACAGAAAGATGTCCCTGTGGTGAACAGTGGGAAGGATGTCATGGTGCTGGATATTGATGAAGATGACCTTGTGGTGGACAGTTTTGTGGATGTCCTTGTGGTATACAGGAGGATATCCCTGTGGTGGACAGTGGGGAGGAACTCTCTCTGATGGACTGTGGGGAGGAAATCTCTGTGGTGGACAGTTGTGTGGACCTCCCTGTGGTGAAAAATGTGTAGAACATCCCTGTAGTTGACAGTGGGGAGGACTACCCATTTCTGTTTTTGACAACTGAGATGTTTCTGTGGTGTACAGTGTGAAGGACGTCACTGTAATGGATAGCAGGGAGGACCTCTCTGTGGTAGACAGTGGTAGAGATGTCCCTGTGATAGACAGTGATGAGGATGTTTCTTTGATGGACAGTGGAAAGGACGTCCCTGTTGTCGACAGTGGTGAGGACCTCGATGTCATGGATATTGGGAAGGACGTCCCTGTGATGAACAGTGGAAAGGATGTTTCTGTGGTGGAGAGTGGAGAGGACCTCCTCATGTTAGAAAGTGGAAAGAACGTCACCGTGGTGGACAGTGGTGAGGATGTTTCTGTGGTGGACAGTGGTGAGGAAGTTTCTCTGTTGGAAAGGAAAACGTTTCTTTGGTGGAGAGTGGAAAGTACATCCCTGTGGTGGACAGTAGAGAGAAACACACTGGGGTGGACAGTGGGAAGTACATTTTTGTTGTGGACAGTGGAAAGGAAGTCCCTGTTGTCAATATTGGAAAGGACCTCATTTGTGAACAGTGGGAAGGATATCCCTCTGGTGGGCAGTGGGAGAACATCCCTGTGATGGACAGGGGGAAGGACATTTCTGTGGTGGACAGTGAATAAGACTTTTCTGTTTTTGACATTTGGGATGACATCCCTGTGTTGAATAGTGGGAAAGATGTTTCTTTGGTGGATAGTGGGGAGGATGTCCCTGTCGTGGAGAGTGCAGAGGACATCTCTGGGGTGGAGAGTGTTGCTCACATCCATGGTGTGCAAAGGAGGATGTCTCTGTGGTGCACACTGGTGAGGATATCCCTGTTGTGCACAGGAAAATGTCCCTATTGTACAAAGTGGGTAGGATGTCTCAGTAGTGAACAGTGAAAAGGATGTCACTGTGTTGGACAATTTGGAGAATGTCCCTGTGGTGGACAGTAGGAAGGACGTCCCTTTGGTGGACATCAGGGAGGACTTCTCTATAGTGGACCGTATAAAGGACTTCCTTGTGGTGGGCAGTGGGGAGGATGTCCCTGGGGTTGACATTTGAAAGATGTACCTTCTGTAGAGAGTGGGAAGAACGTTACTTTGGTGGACAGTGGGAAAAACATCCCTGTGTTAGACAGTGGTTAGGATGTCCCTGTGGATGGCAATAGGTAGAACTTCTTGGTTTACAGTGGGAAAGACATCCCTGTTGTGGACAGTGGGGAGAATATTTCTGTGGTGGACAGTTGAAATGATATCCCTGTGGTGGACAGTGGAGATGACATCACTTTGATGGACAGTAGAGAGGACCTCCTTGTGGTTGACACTAGGAAGTAGGTCCCTGTAGTGGACAGTGGGAAGGATATTTATGTTGTGCACTGTGGGAAGAACATCTCTGTTCTGTACATTGGGAAAGACCTCCATGTGGTGAACTGTGGGAAGAATGTCCCCCTTGTGGACAGAGGGGATGACATCACTTAGTTGGACATTGGGAAGGACATCCCTGTGGTGGACAGTGGGGAGGACATTTCTGTGGTGGACAGTGGGAAGGAAATTCCTGTTGTTGACAGTGGGGGGATGTCACTGGTTTGGACAGTGGTAAGGACATCCCTGTGGTGGACAGTAGAAACGACCTTTCTGTGGTGAACAGTGTGAATAAGGTCCATGTGTTGGACATTGGGGAGGACATTTATGTTGTAGATTGTGCAAAGATGTCCATATTGTGGACATTGGGAAGGACCCCGTGTGGTGGACAATAGGAAGCATGTCGCTCTCGTGGATTGTGGGGAGCAACCCCATGTGATGACCGTGGGAAAGACGTCTCTGTGGTGGACATAGATGAGGACATAATATAATGGACTTTGGGATGTACGTTCCTGTTGTGTACAGCAGGGTGTACCTTTCTGTGGTGGACAGTGGGAAAAACATGCCTGTGTGGACATTGTTGAGGACGTCCCTTTGGTGGACAGTAGAAAGGACATCCCTGTGGTGGACAGTGGGGAGAACCTATCTGTGGTGAACAGTGAAAAATACATCCCTGTTGTGGATAGTAGAGAGGAATTCTCTATGGTGAACAGTGGGAAGAAGGTCCCTGTGGTCGAGAGTGGGAACGACATTTATATTGGGGATTGTGGAAAGGACGTATATGTTGTGGACATTGGGAAGGACCTCCCTGTGATCTACAATGGCAAGCATGTCTTTCTGGTGGACAGTGGGGAAAACAACCATGTGTTGGACAGTGGGAAGGAGGTCCCTGTGGTGGACATTGGAAGGACATATATGTTGTGGACTGTGGGAAGGACATCCCTGTTGTGGACATTGGGAAAGACCTTATTGTGGTGGACAGTGGGAAGGATGCCTCTATTGTGGACAGTGGGGAGGATGTCCCTGTGGTGGAACGTGGGAAGGACATCACTGTTATGGTCTTAAGGGAGGATATCACTGAAGTGGACAGATGGAAGGATGTCCCTGTGATTGACAGCAGGGAGGACGTATCCGTTTTGAATTGTGAGAAGGACATCCCTGTTGTACACAGTGGGGAGGACATCCCTGTGGTGGACAGTATGGAGGATTTCAGTGTGGTGGAGAGTGGGGAGGATGTTACTGTGGTGCACTGAAGAATGTCCTTGTGGTGCATAGTCAGAAGGATGCCCATATTGTGGAGAGTGCAGAAGACATCTCTGTGGTGGACAGTTGATAGGATATCCCTGATGTCCCCAGTGGGAGGATGTCTCTGTTGTTTACAGTGGGAAGGACTTCACTGTGTTTGATTGTTGGGAGAACATCCCTGTTGTGGACAGTTGGGAGGATGTCATTGTGGTGGAGATTTGAGACGATTTCATTGTGGTGGACATTGTAGATGACGGCCATGTAGACAGTATGAACAACGTTACTGTGGTGCACAAGAGAATGTCTCTTTGGTGGACAGTGATAAGTATGTCCTTGTAGTGGGGAGTGCAGAGGACATCTCTGAGGTGTACAGTGGTAAGACTTCCCTGTTGTGCAGAGGAGGATGTCCCTGAGGTGTACAGTGTGGAGGACATCACTGTGGTGGACAGGCAGAAGGATGTTCCTGTTGTGGACAGTGGGGAGGACTTCACTGTGGTGGACTTTGGTTAGGACAAACATGTTGTGGACAGTGGCAATGATGTCATTATGGTACACAGGAGGATGTCCCTGTGGTGGACAGTGGACATCTCTTTGGTGAACAGTGGAAAGGACGTCCCTGTAGTGGACAGTTGGGAGGACCTCCCTGTGGTGGACAGTGGAGAGGATGGTTCTGTGGTGGACAGTGGGATGTACATGTTTGTTGTGGACAGTGTGGTGTATGTCAATGTGGTGGACAGTGGAATGGACATCCATGTGGTGGACAGTTGAGAGGACTTCCCTGTGGTGGACAGTGGGAATGAAGATCCTGTGGTGGACTGTGGGAAGAACATATATATTGTGGACAGTTGGAAGGACATCCCTTTTGTAGACATTGGGAAAGACCACTTTGTGGTATACAGTCGGAAGGGTGTGCTTCTGGTGGATAGTGGGGAGGGCCTCCTTGTGGTGGTCAGTGGAAAGGACATCCCTATTATGATCTGAGGAGAGGATATTACTGAGGTGGACTCTGGGAAGGACGTCCCCTTGTTATACAGCTGGAATGACCTTTCTGGTGTGAATAGTGGAAGGACATCCCTGTTGTAGACAGTGGGGAGGACATCCCGGTGGTGGACAGTGAGGAGGATTTCACTGTGATGAACAGTGGGGAGGATGTTACTGTGGTGCACTGGAGAATATCCCTGTGTTGCATTTTTGGAAGGTTGTCCATATGGTGGAGAGTGCAGAGGACATCTCTTTGGTGCACAGTGGTTAGGACATCCCTGTTGTGCACAGGAGGATGTCCCTGTGGTGCACAGTGGAGAGGATGTCCCTGTTGTTTACAGTGGGAGTACTTTGCTGTGTTTGATAGTTGGGAGGACATCCGTGTTGTGGACAGTATGGAGGATGTCCCTGTGTTGGAGAGTTGAGCGGACTTCACTGTAATGGACAGTGTGGATAATGGCCTTGTGGACAGTAAGGACAATGCTTCTGTGGTGCACAAGAGAATGGGTCTTTGGTGTACAATGACAAACATGTCCTTGTAGTGGGGAGTGCAGAAGACATCTCTGGGGTGGAGACAGTTGTAAGAACATCCCTTTTGTGCACAGGAAGATGTAACTGTGTTGTACAGTGGGAAGGATATCAATATGGTGGACAGTGAAGAGGACTAACCTGTGGTGGACTGTTGAAATGAAGTCCTTGTGTACAACAGTGGGAAGCATGTCCCATTGTAGGACAGTGGGGAGGACATCACTGTGGTGTACAGGCAGAAGGATGTCCCTGTGGTGGACAGAGGGGAGGACGTCCCTGTGGTTTACAGTGCAGAGGATATTCGTGTTGTAGTCGGCAGTGAGCACTTCCCTGTAGTGCATACTGTTGAGGACAACCATGTTGTGGACAGTGGTAAGGATGTCTTTGTATTACACAGGAGGATGTCCCTGTGGTGGACAGTGGGAAGGACATCTTTTGGTGGATCGTGGAAAGAATGTAACTGTGGTGCACATTTGTCAGGATGTCCCTGTTGTGCAGAGGAGGATGTAATTGTGGTGAACAGAAGAAAGGACTTCACTGTGCTTGACATTGGTGAAGATGACCCTGTTGTGGACAGTTTTATGGATGTCCTTGTGGTACACAGGAGGACATCCCTGTGGTGGACAGTGGGGAGGACCTCTCTCTGATGGACAGTGAGAAGGAAATCCCTGTGGTAGACAGCTGTGTGGACCTTCCTGTGGTAGACAGTGTGTAGAATGTCTCTGTAGTGGACAAAAGTGAGAACATCCATGTGGTAAACTGTGGGAATAATTTTCTTTTTGTGGACAGTGGAAGAATGTCCATTTTGTGGAGAAGGGGAGTACGTCCCTATGGTGGAGAGTGGTGAGGACCATCCTGTATTGGACAATTATAGAATGTCTCTGTGGGAGACAGTGGGGAAGACCTCCCTGGGGGAGGACACCCTTGTGGTGTGGAGTGGGAAGGACATCTCTGTGGTGGACATTGAAAAGAATGTCCCCGTGGTGGACAGCGAAAAAGACCTCTCTGTGGTGTACAATGGGAAGGATGTCTCTCTGGTGGACAGTGTAGAGGATGTACCTGTGGTGGACAGTGGAAAGGACATTCTATGGTGGACAGTGGGAAGACTGTCCCTGTGGTGGATAGCAGGGAGGACCTCTCTGTGGTGGACAGTGGGATGGTCATTCCTGTTGTGGACAGTAAAAAAAATAGCCATTTTGTTCACATTGGGGACAATGTCCCTCTGGTGAACAGTCAAAAGGACATCGTTGTGGTGGACAGTGGTGAGTACAACCCTGTGGAGAACAGTGGTAAGGATGCCCCTGTGGTGGACAGCAGGGAGGACCTCACATTGGTGGACAGTGGGAATGACGTCCCAGTGGTGGACAATACAAAATATGTCCCTGTGGTGCACAGTGGTGAGGACATCCCTGTTGTGCACATGTCCTTCTGGTGGATATTGGGGAGGACCACACTCTGGTGTACTGTGGGGTAGGATGTCCCTGTTGTAGACAGTGTGAAGAATGTTCAAGTGGTGGACAGTGGGGAAGATGTCTGTGTTTTTGGACAATGGAAGGATGTCTCTTTTGTCACAGTGGGAAGAAAGTCCATGTGTTAGACTGGGGAGGACATTTATGTTGAGGATTTTGGGAAGGACATCCATGTTGTGGACATTGGGAATTACCTCCGTGTGGTGGACAGTGGGAAGCATGTCCCTCTTGTGGGCAGTGGGGAGAAACGCCATGTGGTGGACAGTGGGAAGGACATCCCTGTGGTGAACCGAGGAAAGGACATCATTGATGTGGACATTAGAAAGCACGTTCCTGTTGTGGTCAGCAGGGTGTACTTTTATGTGGTGGACAGTGGGAAGGACATGCCTGTTTTGGACAGTGTGAAGGAGGTCCCTTTGGTGGACAGTTGAAAGTACATCCCTGTGGTGGAGAGTAGAGAGGAATTCCCTGTGGTGGACAGTGGAAAGGAGGTCCCTGTGGTGGACCATGAAAAGGACATGCCTGTTGTGGACAGTGCAGATGACATCCCTGTGGTGGACAGTGTAAAGACATATCTGTGGTGGACAGTACTGAGGATTTGCCTGTGATGTACAGTGAGAAGGAAGTACCTGTGGTGGACATTGGAAGGACATATATGTTGTGGACTGTGGGAAGGACGTTCCTTTTGTTTACTTTGGGAAAGTCATCCTTGTTGTGAACAGTGGGAAGGATGTTCCTCTGATAGACATTGGGGAGGAACTCTTTGTTGTGGACAATGGGAAGGATGTCCCTGTAGTGGAGAGAGGGGAGATAGTCAAATAAGTGGATCGTGGTAAGAACATCCCTGTGTTGGATTGTGGAGAGGATTTCCCTGTGGTGAACAGTGGGAAGGAGGTCCCTGTGGTGGAAAGTGAAAAGGACATGCCTTTTGTGGGCAGTGCGGAGGACATCCCTGTGGTGAACAGTGGAAAGCACATCCCTGTGGTAGATATGAGAGAGGAATTTCCTGTGGTGGACAGTGAAAAGGATGTCCCTGTGGTGGATATTGGAAGGACATATATGTTGTGGACTGTGGGAAGGACGTCCTTGTTGTGGACATTGGGAAAGACCTCATTGTGGTGAACAGTGGAAAGGATTTCACTCTGGTGGACATTAGAGAGGAACTCTCTGTGGTGGACAATGGGTAGGATGTCCTTGTGGTGGAGAGAGGGAAGGTTGTCACTTAGGTAGACAGTGGTAAGGACATCCCCATGGTGGATAGTACCTAGGACCTCTCTGTGGTGAACCTTGGGAAGAAGGTCCCTGTGGTAGAGAGTGGGAAGGACAATTATGTTGTGGATTGTGGGAAGGACATATATGTTGTGAACATTGAGACATTGGGAAGGACCTCCATGTGTTCTACAGTGGCAAGCATGTCCCTCTGGTGGACAGTGGGGAGGACCACCATGTGGTGGACAGTGGGAAGGACGCCCCTCTGGTGGACAGAGGAAAGGTTATCAGTGAGGTGGACATTAGGAAGTACATTCCTGTTGTAGAGAGCAGGGTGTACCTTTCTGCGGTGGACAGTGGGAAGGACATGCCTGTTGTGGACAGTGCAGATGAAGCCCCTTTGGTGAACAGTGAAAAGGACATACCTGTGGTGGACAGTAGAGAGGACTTCCCTGTGGAGGACATTGGGAAGGAGGTCCCTTTGGTGGAGAGTGAAAAGGACATGCCTGTTTTGGACAGTGTGGAGGACATCCCTGTGGTGAACAGTGGAAGGGACATCCCTGTGGTTGACAGTAGAGAGGACTTCCCTGTGGAGGACAGTGGGAAAAAATCCCTTTGGTGGACATTGGAAGGATATATATGGTGTGGACTCTGGGAAATACGTGTCTGTTGTGGACACTGGGAAAGACATTCTTGTATTGGACAGTGGGAAGGATGACCCTCAGGTGGACAGTGGGGAGGATGTCCCTGTAGTGGACAGTGGGAAGGACATGACTGTCATGGTCTGAGGTGAGGATATCACTGAGACCTCTCTGTGGTGAACAGTGGGAAGAATGTCCCTGTGGTGGAGAGTGGGAAGGACTTCCATGCATTCTACAGTGGCAAGCATGTCCCTTTGGTAGACTGTGGAAAGCACCACCATGTGGTGTACATTGAGAAGGACATCCCTGTGGAGGACAGAGTAAAGTAAATCATTGAGGTGGACATTAGGAAGTACATTTCTCTTGTGGACAGCAGAGTGTTCCTTTTTGTGGTGGACAGTGGGAAGGACATGCCTGTTGTGGACAGTGCGGTGGACATCCCTGTGGTAGACAGTGGAAAGGACATCCCTGAGGTGGACAGTAGAAAGGACTTCCCTGTCCTGGACAGTGGGAAGGAGGTCACTGTGCTGGTCAGTCAGAAGGACATATATGTTGTTGACAGTGGGAAGGATGTCCCTGTTATGGACATTGGGAAAGACTTCTTTGTGGTGGACATGGGAAGGGTGTGCCTCTGGTGGACAGTGGTGAGGACCTTTTTGTGGTGGTCAGTGGGAAGAACATCTCTATTATGATCTGAGAAGTGGATATCACTGAGCTGGACAGTGGGAAAGACGTCCTCTTGGTGGACAGTGGGAAGGACCTTTCTGGTGTGAATAGCGGAAAGGACATCCCTGTTGTAGACAGTGGGGAGGACATCCCGATATTGGACAGTGGGGAGAATTTCATTGTGATGGACACTGGGTAGGATGTTACTGTGGTGCACTGGAGAATGTCCCTTTGTTGCATACTTGGAAAGATGTCCATATTGTGGAGAGTGCGGAGGACACCTCTGTGGTGGACAGTGGTTAGGACATCCCTGTTGTGCACAGGAGGATGGCCCTGTGGTGCACAGTGTGCAGGATGTCCCTGTTGTTTACAGTGGGAAGAACTATATTGTGTTTGATAGTTTGGAGGAAATCCGTGTTGTTGATAGTTGGGAGGATGTCCCTGTGTTGGAGAGTTGAGAGGATTTCACTGTGGTGGACAGTGTAGATGACGGCCTTGTGGACAGTAAGGACAACGCTCCTGTGGTGCACAAGAGGATGTCTCTTTGGTGGACAGTGAGAAGTATGTCCTTGTAGTGGGGAGTGCAGAAGACATCTCTGGGGTGGACAGTGGTAAGAACATCCCGGTTGTGCACAGGAGAATGTCACTGTGGTGTACAGTGGGAAGGACATCCCTGTGGTGGACAGTGAAGAGGACTTCCCTGTGGTGGACCATTGAAATGGTGTCCTTGTGGTCGACAGTGAGAAGGATGTCCCTTTGGAGGACAGTGGTGAGGACATCACTGTGGTGGACAGGCAGAAGGATGTCGCTGTGGTGGAGAGTGGATAGGATGTACCTGTGGTTTACAGTGTGGAAGATATTTGTGTGTTGGACGGCGGAGAGGACTTCCCTGTAGTGCATATTGTTAAGGACAACCATGTTGTGGACAGTGGTAAGGATATCCTTGTAGTACACAGGAGGATGTCCCTGTGGTGGACAATGGAAAGGACATCAGCTTGGTAGACCGTGGAAAGGCCGTTCCTGTGGTGGACAGTTGGGAAGACCTCCCTGTGGTGGAAAGTGGGGAGTACATTTCTGTTGTAGACAGTGGGATGGACGTCTCTGTGATGGAATGTGGAAAGGACATCCCTTTGGTGGACAGTGGGGAGGATGTTTCTGTGGTGGAAAGTGGGAAGAATGTCCCTGTTGTGGACATTGGGAAGGACCTCCGTGTAGTGGACAGTGGGAAACATGTCCTTCTCATGGACAGTGGGGAGAAACATGTGGTGGACAGTGGGAAGAACATCTCTGTGGTGGACAGAGTAAAGGACATCATTTAGTGGACATTGAGAAGTACATTCCTGTTTTGTACAGGAGGGTATACCTTTCTGTGGAGGACAGTGGGAAGAACATGTATGTTGTGGACAGTGCAGAGGAAGTCCCTTTGTTGCACAATGGAAAGGATATCCCTTTGGTGGAATGTATAGAGGACTTCCATGTTGTGGAAAGTGAGAAGGAGGTTCCTGTGGTGGACATTGGAAGGACATATATGTTGTGGACTGTGGGAAGGACATCCCTGTTGTTGATATTGGGAAAGACCTTCTTTTGGTGGATAGTGGGATGGATGACCCTTGGGAGGACAGTTGGGAGGACGTCACTGTGATGGAAAGTGGGAAGGACATTCTGGTCATGGTCTTAGGGGAGGATATAAGCGAGGTGGACATAGGGAAGGACTTCCCTGTGGTGGGCAGCAGGGAGGACCTTTCTCTTTGAATTGTGGAAAGGACATTTCTTTTGTAGACAGTGGTGAGGACATCCCGGTGGAGGACAGAGGGGAGAATTTCACTATGGTGGACTGTGGGGAGGATGTTACTGTGGTGCACTGGAGAACGTCCTTGTGGTGCATAGTCAGAAGGATGTCCATATGGTGGAGAGTGCAGAGGGCATCTCTGTGGTGGACAGTGGTTAGGACATTCCTGTTATGCCCAGTGGGGAGGATGCCCCTGTTGTTTACAGTGGGAAGGACTTCACTGAGTAGGATAGTTGGGAGGACATTCCTGTTGTAGACAATTGGGTGGATGTCACTGTGGTGGAGAGTTGAAAGTATTTCACTGTGGTAAACAGTGCAGATGAGGACCTTGTAGACAGTAAGAAAAACTTTCCTGTGGTGCACAAAAGAATGTCCCTTTGGTGGACAGTGAGAAGGATGTTTTTGTAGTGGGAGTACAGAGGACATCTCTGGGGTGTACAGTAGTAAGAACATCCCTGTTTTGCACAGGAGGATGTCCTGAGGTGCACAGTGATGAGGACATCACTGTGGTGGACAGGCTGAAGGATGTACCTGTTGTGGACAGTGGGGAGGACCTCCTTGTGGCAGACAATGTGTAGGATGTCCCTGTGGTTTACAGTGTGGAGGATATTCATGTTTTGGACTGTTGTGAGGATGTTATTGTAGTGGACATTGGTGAGGACAACCATGTTGTGGACAGTGGTAAGGATGTCCTTGTGATACATAGGAGGATATCCCTGTGGTGGACAGTGGGAAGGACATCTCTTTGGTGAACAGTGGAAAGGACATCCCTGTGGTGGACAGTTGGTAGGAACTCCCTGTGGTAGACATTGTAGAGGATGTTTCCATGGTGTACAATAAGATGTACATGTTTGTTGTGCACAGTGCGGAGGATGTCATTGTGGTGGCAGTGGAAAGGACATCCCTGTGGTGGACAGTAGAGAGGAATTCCCTGTGGTGGACAGTGGGAAGGAGGTCCCTGTGGTGGAAAGTGGGAAGGACATATAAGTTGTGGACAGTCGGAAGGACGTCACTGTTGTGGACATTGCGAAAATCCCTTTGTGGTGGACAGTGAAAAAAGTGTGCCTCTGGTGGACAGTGGGGAGGACATCTCTGTTATGATCTGAGGAGAGGATATCACTGAGATGAACAGTGGGAAAAACATCCTTTTGGTGGACAGCTGGGAGGATCTTTCTGTGTCCACTGTGGTGGACAGTGGGAAGGAGGTCTCTGTGGTGGAAAGTGGGAAGGACATCTCTGTTGTAGACAGTGGGGAGGACATTCCAGTGGTAGACAGTGGGGAGGATTTCATTGTAATGGACAGTAGGGAAGATGTTACTGTGGTGCACTGGAGAATGTCCCTTTGGTGCATAGTTGGAAGGATTTCCATATGGTGGAGATTGTGGAGGACATCTCTGTGGTGGACAGTGGTTAGGACATCCCTGTTATGCACAGGAGGATGTCCCTGTGGTGCACATTGGGTAGGATGTCCCTGTTGTTTACAGTGGGAAAGTCTTCACTGTTTGATAGTTGGGAGGACATCTGTGTTGTGGAGAGTTGGGAGGATGTCCCTGTGTTGGAGAGTTGAGAGGATTTCACTGTGTTGGACAGTGTGGATGATGGCCTTGTGGACAGTAAAGACATTGCTCCTGTGGTGCACAAGAGAATGGATTTTGGTGAACAGTGAGAGGGATGTTTTTGTAGTGGGGAGTGCAGAAAACATTTCTGGGGTGGACAGTGGTAAGAACATTCCTGTTGTGCCCAAGAGGTTGTCCCGGTGGTGTCCAGTATGAAACAAATCACTGTGGTGGACAGTGAAGAGGACTTCCCTGTGGTGGACTCTTGAAATGATGTCCTTGTGGTCGATCGACAGTGGGAAGGACCTTCCTTTGGGGGACAGTAGGGAGGACATCACTGTGTTGGACAGGGAGAAGGATGTCCCTGTGGTGGACAGAGGGGAGGACCTCCCTATGGTGGACAGTGGGTAGGATGTCCCTGTGGTTTACAGTGTAGAGGATATTCCTGTGGTGGATGGCGGTGAGGATTTCCATGTAGTGCATATTGTTGAAGAAAACCATGTTGTGGACAGTGGTAAGGATGTCCTTGTAGTACACAGGAGGTTGTCCCTGTGGTGGAAAGTCAGAAGGACATCTGTTTGGATGACCATGGAAACGATGTCCATGTGGTGGACAGTTGGGTGGACCTCTTGTGGTGGACAGTGAGGAGGATAGTTCTGTTGTGGACAGTGGGATGGATGTCTCTGTGGCAGAATGTGGGGAAGACATTCCTATGCTGGACTGTGGGGAGGACGTTTCTGTGGTGGAAAGTGGGAAGAATGTCCCTGTTGTGGTCAGCAGGGAGGACATCTCTGTGGTCTACAGTGGGAAGGACATCTCTGTTGTGGACAGGGGAAAGAATATTCCTGTGGTGCACAGTTGTGAGGATGTCCCTGTTGTGCATAGGAGGATGTCCCTGTGGTGCAAAGTGAGGAGGATGTTTCTTTGGTTGACAGTGGGAAAGATGTCCATGTGGTGGACTGTGGGGAGGTCCACTCTGTAGTGAACATTGGTGAGGATGTCCCTGTGTTGGACAGCGGAAAGGATGTCCCTGTGGTGCACATTGGTCAGGATGTCCCTGTTGTGCACAGGAAGATGTCCCTGTGATGAACAGTTGGAAGGTTGTCACTGTGCTAGACATTGGTGAAGATGACCCTGTGGTGGTCAGTTTTATGGATGTCCTTGTGGTACACTGTAGGATATCCCTGTGATGGACAGTGGGGAGGACCTCTCTTTGATGGACAGTGGGGAGTAAATCCCTGTGGTCGAGAGTTGGGTTGACCTCCCTGTGGTGGACTGTGTGTAGAACGTCCCTGTAGTGGATAGTGGGGAGGACAGCCCTGTGCTAAACTGTGGGAATAATATCATTTTGTGGACAATAGAAGGATGTCCATGTTGTGGACAAGGTGAGTACGTCCCTATGGTCCACAGTGGGGAGGACCTCCCTGTATTGGACATGGGTAGTATGTCTCTGTGGTGGACAGTGGGGAGGATGTCCCTGTTGTAGACTGTGTGGAGGATGTCTCTGTTGTGGACAGTTGAAATATGTACCTTTGATGGACAGTGGGAAGAACGTCCCTTTGGTGGACAGTGGGAAGGACATCCCAGTTGTAGACAGTGGGATTGATGTCCCTGTGGAGGGCAGTGTTTAGAACGTCTTTTTGGTGGACAGTGGGAAGGATATACCTGTTGTGGACAGTGGGAAGAATATTTCTACAGTGCACAGTTGAAATGACATCCCTGTGGTGGACAGTGGAGAGGAACTACCTCTTGTGGAGATTGGGGAGGACCTCCCTGTAATAGACAGAAGGTAGGACTTCCCTGTCATGAACAGTGGATAGTATGTTCTTGTAGTGGACAGTGAGGAGGATGTCCCTGTGGTGGACTGTGGAAAGAACATCCATGTTGTGGACAGAGTGGAGGATGTCCCTGTGGTGGACAGTGGCAAGGACAACACTTTGATGGACACTATAGAGGACTTCCCCATGGTGCACAGTGGGAAAGAGTTCCCTGTGGTTGACAGTGGGAAGGACATTTATGTTGTGTACTGTGGGAAGAACATCTCTGTTGTGGACATTGGGAAAGACCTCCTTGTGGTGAACTGTGGGAAGAATGTCCCACTTAGGAACAGAGGGGAGGAAGTCACTCATGTGGACTGTGGGATTTACATTTCTGTGGTTGATAGTGGTGAGGACATTTATGTTGTGGAGGGTGGGAAGGACGTCCATGTTGTGGACATTGGGAAGGACCTCCATGTGGTGGACAGTAGGAAGCATGTCACTCTCGTGGACAGTGGGGAGAAACACCATGTCGTGGACAGTGAGAAACACGACTCTGTGGTGGACATAGGAGGGAGCATCATTTAGTGGATGTTTGGAAGTATGTTTCTGTTGTGGACAACAGAGTGTACCTTATTGTGGTGGACAGTGGGAAGGACATGACTGTTGTGGACAGTGTGGAGGACATCCCTTAGGTGGACAGTGGAAAGGACATTGCTGTGGTAGATATTAGAGAGGACTTGCCTGTGGTGGACTGTGGGAATGAGGTCCCTGTGGTGGACCATGGACAGGACATGCCTGTTGTGGACAGGGCATAGGACATCACTGTTGTGGACAGTTGAAAGGAGATACCTGTGTTGGACAGTAGGGAGGACTTCCCTGTGGTGGACAGTGAGAAGGTGGTCCTTGTGGTGGGCATTGGAAGGACATATAGGTTGTGGACTCTGGGAAGGACGTCCCTGTTGTGGACATTGGGAAAGACCTCCTTGTGGTGAACAGTAGGAAGGATGTCCCTCTGGTGGACATTGGGTAGGAATTCCCTGTGGTGGACATTGGGAAGATGTTCCCTGTGGAGGACAGCGAAAAGGACCTCTCTGTGGTGTAAAAAAGGAAGGACGTCCCTCTGGTGGAGAGGATGTACTTGTGGTGGAGTGTGGAAAGGACGTTCTATGGTGGACAGTGGGAATACTGTTCCTGTGGTGGAGAGCAGCGAGGACCTCTCTGTGGTGGACTGTGGCAAGGACTTCCCTGTTGTGGACAGTAAAAGAATGTCCCTTTTGTGCACATTTGGGAAGATATCCCTGTGGTGAACAGTGAGAAAGACATCCCTGTGGTAGACAGCAATAAGGACGATCCTGTTGTGGAAAATGGTGAGGATTTCCCTGTCATGGATATTGGGAAGGATGTCCCTGTGGTGAACGGTGGAAAAGAGGTTTCTGTGTTGGACAGTGGAGAGGACCTCCTCATGGTGGAAAGTGGAAAAAAGTCACAGTGGTAGATAGTGGTGAAAACTTTTCTGTGGTGAACAGTGGTGAGGAAGATTCTCTGGTGCAAAGAGAAATGTACCTTTGGTGGACAGAGGAAAGTACATTTCTGTGGTGGACAGTAGAGAGAAACACACTGTGGTGGACTGTGGGAAGAACATTTATGTTGTGTACAGTGGAAAGGAAATCCCTGTTGTTGATATTGGGAAGGACCTCCTTGTGGTGAACAGTGGGAAGGATATCCCTCTGGTGGACAGTGGGGAGGACATCCCTGTGGTGGACAGGGGTAAGGACATCCCTGTGGTAGACAGTGAAGAGGACTTTTCTGTGTTGGACATTTGGGATGACATCCCTGTGGTGAAATGTGGGAAAGACCTTTCTTTGGTGGACAGTGGGAAGGATGTCCCTGTCGTGGAGAATGCAGAGGACATCTATGTGGTGGAGAGTATTGCTGACATCCCTGGTGTGCAAAGTAGGATGTCCCTGTGGTGCACAGAGGTGAGTTGTGCACAAGAAAATGTCCCTGGTGTGCAAAATAGTATGTCCCTGTGGTGCACAGAGGTGAGGATATCCCTGTTGTGCACAAGAAAATGTCCCTGTTGTGCAAAGTGGGTAGGATGTCTCAGTGGTGAAGAGTGAAAAGAATGTACCTGTGGTGGACAATTTGGAGGATGTCCCTGTGTTGGACAATGGGAAGGACATCCCTTTGGTGGACAACAGGGTGGACTTCTCTATGGTGGACTGTATGAAGGACGTCCTTGTGGTGGTCAGTGGGGAGGATGTCCCTGTGGTGGACAGAAGGGAGGATGTCTCTGTGTGGACAGTTGAAATATGTACCTTTGGTGGACAGTGGGAAGGACGTCCTTTTGGTGGACAGTGGCAATGACGTCCCTGTGGTAGACAGTTAAGTAGGATGTCCCTGTGGAGGTCAGCGGGTAGAACGTCTTTGTGGTGGGTAGTGAGAAGGATATCCCTGTTGTGGAGTGTGGGGAGGATATTTCTGTGGAGGACAGTGGGAAGGACGTCCTTGTTGTGGACAGTGGGAATGATGTCCCTGTGTGGACAGTGGGAAATATGTCCCTGTGGTGGACAGTTGGGTGGACATCCCTGTGATCAACAGTGGTGAGAACGTTTCTGTGGTTCACAGGAGAAAGTCTCTTTGTTGGACCGTAGGAAGGATTTTCCTGTTGTGGTGAGTGCAAAGGACATCTCCGGGTTGGACAGTGGTGAAGACGTCCCTGGTGAGCACAGGAAGATATCCCTGTGGTGCACAGTCGTGAGGACATCCCTGTTGTAAACAGGAGATTGTTTCAGTGGTGCACTGTAGGGAGGATGTCCCTGTCTTGAACAGTGGGAAATAACACCCCAGTGGTGGACATTGATGAGGACAACCCCGTGGAGGAATGTGGGGAAACATCTCTTTGGTGGACAGTGGGTTTTACGTCTCTGTGGTAGACGAGAGAAGGATGGCACTGCGGTGGACAATTTGGTGGACGTCCCTGTGTTGGAAAGTGGGAAGGACATCCCTTTGATGGACTGTTGGAAGGACATCCCTGTGGTAGACAGTGTGAGGACGTCCAATTGATGGATAGTGGATAGGATGTTCATGTGGTAGACAGTTGGAAGAACGTCCCTGTGGTGGATGTTGGGAAGGGCAAAACTTTTTTGAAAGTGAGAAGGATGTCACTGTGGTGAACAATGGGAAGTACATCCTTTTTGTGGACAGTGGGGAGGATGTTCCTGTGCTGGACAGTGGGGAGGTCATCCCTGTAGTAAACAGTTGTGAGGAAGTTTCTGTGGTGCACTGGAGAACTTCATTTTGGTGGACTTTGGGAAGAATGTCCCTGTTTTGGTGAGTGCAGAGGAGATCTCTGGGGTTGACAGTTTTGAAGACATCCCTGTTGTGCACTGGAAGATGTCCCAGTGGTGCACAGTCAAGGGGGCGACCCTGTTGTGCACAGGAGGATGTCCCTGTTGTGCACAGTGGGGAGGATGTTCCTGCTTTGAACATTGGGAAAGAACACCCCTGTGGTGGGCTTTGGTGAGGACACCCCTGTTGTGGACAGTGGGAAAATATCTCTGTGATGGACAGTGGGGTGGATGTCTTTGTGGTTGATGGAAGAAAGATGTCCCTGTGGTGAAGAGTGCTGAGGACAACTCTGTGTTGGACATTGGTGAGAACATCCCTGTGGTGGAAATTCGGCAGGATGTCCCTGTGGATGACAGAGAGTAGGGTGTTCCCATGGTGGACAGTGTGGGGGTGGTTTCTGCGGTGGACTTTGGGAAGTATGTCCTTGGGGTGGACAGTGAGGAGGACACCCTGTGGTGGACAGCGGAAAGGACATCACTGTAGTGGCCAGTAGAAAGGACCTCCCTGTGTTAGACATTGGGAAGGATGTGCCTGTTGTGGATAGTGAGAAAAACATTTATGTTGTGGACAGTAAAAAGGACATCCCTTCTGTGGACATTGGGAAGGACCTCCTTGTGGTGAACAGTGGGAAGGATATCCCTCTGGTGGACAGTTGCAAGGACATTCTTGTGGTTGACAGTGGAAGGACATTTCTGTGGTATTCAGTGAAGAGGAACTCTCTGTGTTGGACAGTTGGGATGACATCCCTGTGGTAGACACTGGGAAGGATGTCTTTTTGTGGAGAGTGGGGAGGACATCCTTGTGGTGGACAGGCAGTAGAACATCCCTGTGGTGAACAGTTTGGAGGATGTCCTTGTGTTGGTCAGAGGTAAGAACATCCCTGTGCCGGACAGTGATGAGGATGTCCCTGTAGTGGACAGTGGTGAGGACCTTTCTGTGGTGCACAGGAAAACGTTATTTTGGTGGACCGTGGTAAGGATGTCCCTGTTTTGGAGAGTGCAGAGGACATCTATGGTGTGCACCGGAAGATGTCCCTGTGGTGCACATTCGTGAGGATGTCTCTGTTGTGTACAGGAGGATGTCCCTGTGGTGCACAGTGGTGAGGATGTAACTGTAGTTTTCAGTGGGAAGGACATCCCTGTGTTTGACATTTGGGAGGAAATCCCTGTGGTGGACCATGGGAAGGACGTCTCTGCGGTGAACAATGGTGAGAGAATTTCACTGTGGTGGACATTGGGGATAATGGCCTTGTGGACAGTAGGGAGGACATTCCTGTGGTGCACAAGAAAACGTCTCTTTGGTGGACAGTGGGAAGGATTTCCCTGGAGTGGAGAGTGCAGAGGACATCTTTGTGATGAACAGTGGTAAGAACATTTCTGTTATTCACAGAAGAATGTCCCTGTGTTGCACAATGGAAAGGATGTTCCTGTGGTGAAAAGTGGGAAGGATTTCACTGTGGTGGACATTGGTGTGGTCGACCCTGTGGTAAATAGTGGTAAGCATGTCCCTGTGGTGGACAGCAGGGAGAACCTTTCTGTGGTGGACAGTGGGTAAGATGTCCCTGTGATGGAAACAGGGGAGGTAGTCACTGAGGTGGTGAGTGGGAAAGACAACCCTGTGGTATAGTGTGGTGAGAACTTCACTCTAGTGCACACTGAGGAGGACATCCCTGTGGTTTACACTGTGGAGGACTTCTATGTGGTGGACTATGGGGAGGACCTCCCTGTGATGGACGGTGGGGGGGACTTCCCTGTGGTGGACAGTAGGTTGGATGTCCATGTAGTCAAAAGTTGGAAGAATGTCCCTCTGATGGATTGTTTGAAGGACATTTCTTTGGTTTACAGTGGGAAGGACATCCATGTTGTGGACAGTGTGGAGGACCTCCCTGTGATGGACAGTAAGAAGTATGTCCCTGTGGTGGACACTGGTGAGGACGCCCCTGTGTTGGACCGTGTGGAAAACATCCCTGTGTTGGAGAGTGGGATGGATGGCATTTTGGTTGATACTGGGCAGGATGTCCCTGTGGTAGACAGTTGGAAGGATGTCATTCTGGTGGACAGTGAGAAGGATGTTCCTGTTGTGGACAGTGAACAGGACTTCTCTTTGGTGGACAGTGGGGAGTACATCTTTGTGGTGGACAGTGGGAAGTATGTCCCTGTTGTGGACAGTGGAGAGGACTTTCATTTGGTGGACAGTGGGGAGTACATCCCTATGGTGGACAGTGGGGAGGATGTCTTATGTTGGAGAGTGGTGAGGACGTTTCTCTGGTGCAAATGAAAACGTTCCTTTGGTGGACATTAGAAATGATGTCCATGTTGTGGAGAGTGTGGAAAACATCTCTGGGGTAGACAGTGGTGAGGACATTCATGGTGTGCACAGGAGGATGTTCCTTTGCTGCACAAGGGTGAGGACATCTTTGTTGTGCACGGGAGGATGTCCTTGTGGTGCACAGTGTGGAGGATGTCCTTGTGGTGAACAGTGAGAAGGACATCCCTGTGGTGGACAGCTGGGAGGAACTCTGTGTGGTAGACAGAGGGAAAAACCTCCCTGTGGTGCACAGTGGAAAGAATGTCCCTGTGTTGGATGTCCTGTTGTTTAGAGTGGGAAGGACTTCACTGTGTTTGATAGTTTGGAGGACATCCGTCTTGTGGACAGTTGGGAGGATGTCCCTGTGTTGGAGAATTGAAAGGATTTCACTGTGGTGGACAGTGTGGATGACAGTTTTGTGGACAGTAAGGAAAATGCTCCCTTGGTGCACAAGAGAATGTCTCTTTGGTGGAGAGTGATAAGGATGTCCTTGTAGTGGGGAGTGCAGAAGACATCACTGGGGTGGACAGTGGTAAGAACATCCCTGTTGTGCACAAGAGGATGTCCCTGTGGTGTACAGTGGGAAGGACATCCATGTGGTGGACAGTGAAGAGGACTTCCCTGTGGTGGACCATTGAAATGGTGTCCTTGTGGTCGACAGTGAGAAGGATGTCCCTTTGGAGGACAGTGGGGAGGACATCACTGTGGTGGACAGGCAGAAAAATGTCCCTGTGTTGGACAGAAGGGAGGACCTACCTGTGGTGACAGTGGGTAGGATGTCCCTGTGGTTTACAGTGTGGAGGATATTTGTGTGGTGGACTGCAGTGAGGACTTCCCTTTAGTGCATATTGTTGAGGACAACCATGTTGTGGACAGTGGTAAGGATGTCCTTGTAGTACACAGGAGGATGTGTCTGTGGTGGACAGTGGGAATGACATCTCTTTGGTGAACTGTGGAAAGGACGTCCCTGTTGTGGACAGTTGGGAGGATGTCCCTGTGGTGGACATTGGGGAGAACATTTCTGTTGTGGACAGTGGGATGGACGTCTCTGTGGCGGAATGTGGGGAGAACATCCCTTTGGTGGACAATGGGGAGGAGGTTTCTGTGGTGGAATGTGGGAAGAATGTCCCTGTGGTGAACAGCAGGGAGGACATCTCTGTGGTCTACAGTGGGAAGGACATCTCTGTTGTGGACATTGGAAAGAATATTCCTGTGGTGCACAGTTGTGAGGACGTCCCTGTTGTGCATAGGAGGATGTCCCTGTGGTTCAAAGTGAGGAGGATGTTTCTTTGGTGGACAGTGGGAAAGACATCCATGTGGTGGACTGTGAGGAGGTCCACTCTGTAGTGAACATTGGGGAGGATGTCTTGTAGTGGATAGTGGAAAGTATGTTCCTGTGGTGCACATTGTTCAGGATGTGCCTGTTATGCACAGGAGGATATCCCTGTGGTGAACAGTGGGAAGGATGTCTCTGTGCTGGACACTGGTGAAGATGACCCTGTGGTGGACAGTTTTATAGATGTTTTTGTGGTACACAGGAGGACATCCCTGTAGTGGACACTGGGGAGTACCTCTCTATGATGGATAGTGGATAGAAAATCCCTGTAGTGGACAGTTATGTGGACCTCCCTGTGGTGGACAATGTGTAGAACGTGCCTGTAGTGGACAGTGGGGCAGACATCCCTGTGGTAAACTGTGGGAATAATGTCCTTTTTGTGGATTGTGGAAGTATGTCCATGTTGTGGACAAGGGGAGTATGTCCCTATGGTGGAGAGTGGGGAGGACCTTCCTGGGGTGGACATGGGTAGGATGTCTCTGTGGTGGACACTGGGGAGGATATCCCTATTTGGTAAGTGGGGAGGACAACCATATGGTGGAGAGCAGGGAGGACCTCTCTGTGGTGGACAGTGGGAAGGACATCACTGTTGTGGACAGTAAAAGGATGTCCCTTTTGTGCACATTGGGGAAGATATCCCTCTGGTAATAGTGGTGAGGATGACCCTGTGGTGGACACTGGTGAGGAAAACACTGTGGTGGAGAGTGATAAGGATGCCTCTGTGGTGGACAGCAGGGAGGACCTCACTTTGGTGGACAGTGTGAATGACGTCCCTGTGGTGGACAATGCAAAGTATGTCCCTGTGGTGCACAGTGGTGAGGACATCACTCTTGTGCACAGGAGGATGCCCTTGTATTGTTCAGTTGAGAGGACCACACTCTGGTGGACAGTGGAAAGGAATTCCATGTGGTGGACAGTGGGGAAGATGTCTGTGTTTTGGACAGTGTGGAGGATGTCCCTTTGGTGGACAGTGAAAAGGACGTCCCTGTGGTGAACAATGGGCAGGACCTTTCTGTTGGAGACAGTAGGATGGACGTCCTTGTGGAGCACAGTGAGAAGTATGTACCTGTTGTGTACAGTGGAAAGGATGTTTCTGTAGTGGACAGTTGGGAACATATTTGTGTGGTATACAGTTAGAAAGACGTCCCTGTGGTAAACTGTAGGAAAGAAGTCCTTTTTGTGGACAGCGAATGGATGTCCATGTGGTAGACAATGGGAAGGACATCCCTGTTGTAGACAGTGGGGAGTTTCTCTCTCTAGTGGACAGTAAGTAGGTCGTACCTGTGGTGGACAGGGAAGAGGAATTCCCTGTGGTGGATCATTGAAATGATGTCCTTGTGGTCAACAGTAGGAATGACTTCCCTTTGGAGGACAGTGGGGAGCACATAACTGTGGTGGACATGCAGAAGGATGTCCCTGTGTTGGACAGAAGCGAGGACCTACCTGTGGTGACAGTGGGTAGGATGTCCCTGTGATTTACAGTGTGGAGGATATTTGTGTGGTGGACTGCAGTGAGGAATTCCCTGTACTGCATATTGTTGAGGACAACCATGTTGTGGACAGTGGTAAGGATGTCCTTGTAGTACACAGGAGGATGTCCCTTTGGTGGACAGTAGGAAGGACATCTGTTTGGTGGACCATGGAAAGGACGTCCCTGTGTTGGACAGTGGGGAGGACGTCCCTGTGGTGGACAGTGGGGAGGACATTTCTGTTGTGGGCAGTGGGATGGACGGCTCTGGCAGAATGTGGGGAGGACATCACTTTGGTGGACAGTGAAGATGTTTCTGTGGTGGAATGTGGGAAGAATATCCCTTTGGTGGACAGCAAGGAGGACATCTCTGTGGTCTACAGTGGGAAGGTCATCTCTGTTGTGGACATTGGAAAGAATATATCTGCAGTGCACACTTGTGAGGATGTCCCTGTTGTGCATAGGAGGATGTCCCTGTGGTGCAAAGTGAGGAGGATGTTTCTTTGGTGGACAGTGGGAAAGACATCCATGTGGTGGACTGTGGGGAGGTCCACTCTGTAGTGAACATTGGGGAGGATGTCCCTGTAGTGGACAGTGGAAAGGATGTCTGTGTGGTGCACATTGGTCAAGATGTCCCTGTTGTGCACAATATGATTTCCCTGTGGTGAACAGTGGGAAGGATGTCTCTGTGCTGGACATTAGTGAAGATGACCCTGTGGCGGACAGTTTTATGGATGTTTTTGTGGTACACAGGAGGACATCCCTGTAGTGGACAGCGAGGAGGAACTCTCTCTAATGGACAGTGGGGGAGAAAATCATTGTGGTGGACAGTTGTGTGGACCTCCCTTTGGTGGACAATGTGTAGAACGTCTCTGTAGTGGACACTGGTAAGAACATTTATGTTTTGCACAGAAGAATGTCCCTGTGGTGCACAGTGGAAATGATGTTTTAGTGTGAACAGTGGGAAGGATTTCCCTGTGGTGGTCATTGGTGAGGACGACCCTGTGGTAAATAGTTGTAAGGATGTCCCTGTGGTGAACAGCAGGGAGAACCTTTCAGTAATGGACAGTGGGTAGTATGTCCCTGTGATGGGAAGAGTGGATGTAGTCACTGAGGTGGTCTGTGGGAAGGACATCCCTGTGGTATAGAGTGGTGAGTATTTCATTGTAGTGCACACTGAGGAGGGCATCCCTGTGGATTACACTGTGGAGGACATCCGTGTGATGGACTATGGAGAGGATCTTTCTGTGGTGGACTGTGGGGAGGACTTCCTGTGGTGGAGAGTGGGGTGGATGTCCATGTAGTCGACAATTGGAAGGACGTCATTGTGGTGGACTGTGGGAAGGACATTTCTTTAGTTTACAGTGGGAAGGACATCCATGTTGTGGACTGTGGGGAGGACCTCTCTGTGGTGATCAGTAGGAAGGATGTCCCTGTGGTGGACATTGGTGAGGACGCCCCTGTGTTGGACCATGTGGAAAACATTCCAGTGTTGGACAGTGGGGTGGATGTCCCTTTGGTTGACACTTGGGAGGATGTCCCTGTGGTAGACATTTGGAAGGACATCTTTCTGGTGGACAGTGGTAAGGACATCCCTGTTGTGGACAGTGGAGAGGATTTCCCTTTGGTGGACTGTGGGGAGTATGTCCCTGTGGTGGACAGTGTTTAGGACATCTTGTGGTGGACATTGCTATGGACATTTCTCTGGTACAAAGGAGAATGTTCCTTTGGTGGACAATGGGAATGGTGTCTTTGTTGTGGAGAGTGTGGAGAACATCTCTGTGGTAGACAGTGGTGAGGACATCCATGGTGAGCACAGGAGGATATTCCTGTGGTGCACAAGGGTGAGGACATCCTTGTTGTGCACCAGATGATGTCCTTTTGGTGCACAGTGGTGATGGTGTCCTTGTGTTGAAAATTGAAAAGGATGTCCCAGTGGTGGACAGCTGGGAGGACTTCTTGTTGTGGAGAGTGGGAACAACCTCCCTGTGGTGGAGAATGGGAAGGACGTTGCTGTTGTGAAATGTGGAAAGGACTTATATTTGGTGGACAGTGGGGGATACTTTTTTTTTGGTGAACAGTGTGGAGGACATCCTGTAGCGGACAGTTGTGAGGACGTTTCTGTGGTGCAAAGGAGATCATCCTTTAATGGACATTGGGAATTATGTCCCTGCAGTGGAGTGTGCGAAGGAAATCTCTGGGGTAGACAGTGGTGAGGATATCCCTGGTGTGCACAGGAAGGTCTTTCTGTGGGGCACAAGGGTGAGGACATTAATGTTGTGCACCGGAGGGTGTCCCTGTGATGCAGAGTGGGGAGGATGTCCTTGTGGTGAACAGTGAGAGAGAAGTCCCAGTGGTGGACAGCTGGGAGGACCTCTCTGTGGTTGACAGTAGGAATGACCTCTTTGTGGTGTACAGTGGGTAGGACGTCCATGTGGTGGACATTGGGGAGGACATCCCTGTTTTGGACAGTGGGGAGGATGTTACTGTTGTGGACAGTGGGAAGGACGTCCCTGTGGTGGACAGTGGGGAAGATGTTTCTGTGGTGGAGAGTGGGGAGGACGCCCCTGGTGGACAGTGGTGAGGATGTTCCTCTGGTGGACACTGGGGAGAAAATTTCTGTGGTGGTAAGTAAAGAGGACATCTCTGAGGTGTACAGTGGTGAGTACTTCCCTGTTTTATACAGTGAGGAGGACATCCCTGTGGTGGACTGTGGTGAGGATGACCTTGTGGTGGGCAGGTGTAAGGATGCCCCTGTGGTTTACAGCAGGGAGGACCTCACTTTGGTGTATAGTGGGAAGAACTTCCCTGTGGTGGACAATGCAACGTATGTCCCTGTGGTGCACAGTGGTGAGGACAATTCTGTTGTGCACAGGAGGATGTCCTTGTGGTGGACGGTGGGGAGGACCACACTCCGATGGACTGTGCGGTAGGGCGTCCCTGTGGTGGACAGTGTGAAGGACATTTCTTTTGTTTACAGTGGGAAGGACATCCATGATTTGGACTCTGGGGAGGACCTCTCTGTGGTAGACAGTAGGAAGAATGTCTCTGTCATGGACATTGGTGAGGACGCCCCTGTGTTGGACTGTGTGGAAAACATCCCTGTGTTGGACAGTGGGGTGGGTGTCATTTTGTTTGACACTTAGGAGGATGTCCCTGTGGTAGACAGTTGGAAGGACGTCTTTCTGGTGGACAGTTGGAAGGACGTCTTTCTGGTGGACAGTGGGAAGAACGCCCCTGTTGTGTACAGTGAAGAGGACTTCCCTTTGGTGGACTGTGGAGTAGGGCGTCCCTGTGGTGGACGGTGGAAAAGACGTCCATGTGGTGGACAGTGGGAAGATGTCCATGTTGTGGACAGTGGGAAGGATTTCCCTTTGGTGGACTGTGGGAAGGACGTCCCTCTGGTAGACTGTGGCGAGGAACTCCTTGGAGTGGACAGTTGGGAGGATGTCCCTGTGGTGGACAGTGGGTAGGACCTTTCTGTTGTGGATAATTGGATGGACATCCTTGTGGTATACAGTGGGAAGTATGTCCCTGTTTTGTACAGTGGGATGGATGTTTTTATAGTGGACAGTTGGAAACATTTTTGTGGTGGCCATTTAGGAAGATGTCCCTGTGGTAAAAAGTGGGAAGGAAGTCCTTTTTGTAGAGAGTGAAAGGATGTCCATGTGGTGGTCAATGGGAAGGACGTCCCTGTGGTAGACAGTGGGGAAGTTCTCCCTGTGGTGGACAGTAAGTATGTCTTTCCTTGGTGGACAGTGGGGAGGATGTTTCTGTTTGGTACAACTGAGAGGATGTTACTGTGGTGGACAGTGTGTAGGACATCCCTGTGGAGGACAGCAGAGAGGACCTCTCTGTGGTGGACAGTGGTAAAGATGTCCCTGTGATAGACAGTGATAAAAATGTTTCTGTGGTGAACATTGGAAAGGACATGCCTGTTGTGGACAGTGGTGAGTACCTCCCTGTCATGGATATTGGGAAGGACGTCCCTGTGATGAACAGTGGAAAGGATGTTTCAGTGGTGGACAGTGGAGAGGACCTCCTCATGGTGGAAAGTGGAAAAGATGTCACAGTGGTGGAGAGTGGTGAGGAATTTTCTGTGGTGGACAGTGGTGAGGAAGTTTCTCTGGTGCAAAGGAAAACATCCCTTTAGTGGACAGTGGAAAGTACATCTCTGTGGTGGACAGTAGAGAGAAACACTGTGGTGGACAGTGGGAAGAACATTTATGTTGTGGAGAGTGGGAAGGAAGTCCCTGTTGTCAATTTTGAGAAGGACCTCCTTGTACTGAAGTGTGGGAAGGATATCCCTCTGGTGGAGAGTGGGGAGGACATCCCTGTGGTTCACAGTGAAGAGGACATTTGTAATGACATCCCTGTGGATAATAGTAGGAAGAATGTTTGTTTGTTGGATAGTGGGGAGGATGTCCCAGTCATGGAGACTGCAGAGGACATCTCTGGGGTGGAGAGTGTTGCTGACATCTCTGGTGTGCAAAGGAGGATGTCCCTGCGGTGCACAGTGGTAAGGATATCCCTGTTGTGCATAGGAAAATGTCTCTGTTTTTTCAAGTGTGTAGGATGTCCCAGTGGTGAACAGTGAATAGGATGTCACTGTGGTGGACAATTTGCAGGATGTCCCTGTGGTGGAATGTGGGAAGGACGTCCCTTTGGTGAACAACAGGGAGGACTTCTCTATAGTGGATTGTATGAAGGACGTCCTTGTGGTGGTCTGTGGGGAGGATGTCAGTGTGGTGGACAATGCGGAGAAAATATCTGTTGTGGACAGTTGAAATGAAGTTTCTGTGGTGCACAGTGGAGAGGAAGTACCTGTGGTGGAGATTGGGGAGGACCTCAATATAGTAGAGTGTGGGGAGGATGTCCCTGTGGTGGTCAGTGGTTAGTATGCTTCTGTGGTGGACATGGGGGAAGACGTCCCTGTGGTGGACAGTGGAAAGAACATCCCTTTTCTGGACAGTGGGGAAGACATCCCTCTGGTGGGAGGTGGAAAGGACATCACTTTGATGGACAGTATAGAGGACCTCCTTGTGGTGGACAGTGAGAAGGAGGTCCCTGTGTTGGACAGTGGGAAGGACATTTATGTTGTGGACTGTGGGAAGACCATCTTTATTGTGGACAATGGGAAAGACCTCTTTGTGGTGAACTGTGGCAAGAATGTCCCTCTTGTGGTCAGAGGGGAGGAAGTCACTTACGTGGACAGTGGAAAAAACATACCTGTGGTAAACAGTGGGGAGGACCTTTCTGTAGTGGACAGTGGGAAGAACTTCCCTGTTGTGGACAGTTGTGAGGATGTTGCTGTTTTTGACAGTGTTAAGGACATCCATGTGGTGATCAGTAGAGAGTTTTTTTCTGTGGTGAACAGTGGGAAGAAGGTCCATGTGTTGGACAGTGGGGAGAATATTTATGTTGTGGATTGTGGGAATTACATCCATAATGTAGACATTGGGAAGGACCTCTGTGTGGTGGACAGTGGGAACCATGTTCCTCTCGTGGACAGTGTGGAGGACCACTATGTGGTGAACTCTGGGAAGGACGTCTCTGTGGTAAACAGAGGAGAGGACCTTATTTAGTGGACATTGGAAAGTATGTTCCTGTTGTTTACAGCAGGGTGTACCTTTCTGTGGTAGACAGTGGGAAGGACATGCCTGTTGTGGACAGTGCAGGACATCCTTTGGTGAACAGTAAAAAGTACATCCCTGTGGTGGACAGTAGAGAGGACTTCCCTGTGGTGGACAATGAGAAGGAGGTCCCTGTGGTAGATATTGGAAGGACATATATGTTGTGGACTGTGAGAAGGACGTCCCTGATTTGGACATTGTGAAAGACCTCCTTGTGGTGAACAGTGGGAAGGATGTCCCTCTGGTGAACATTGGGGAGGAACTCCCTGTGGTGGACAGTGGGAAGGATGTCCTTGTGGTAGAGAGAGGGGAGGTCATCACTTAAATGGACAGTGGTAAGTACATCCTTGTGGTGGATATTAGAGAGGAACTCCCTGTGGTGTACAGTGGGAAGGATGTCGCTGTGGTGGAGAGAGAGGAGGTGGTGATTTAGGTGGACTGTTGAATGATGCAACTTTGGTGGACAGTGGGAAGGACGTTCCTTTGGTGGCCAGTGGGAAGGACATCCCTGTGGTAGACAGCGGGTAGGATGTCCCTGTGGAGGACAGTGGGTAGAACATTTTTTGTGGTGGACAGTGGTAAGTACATCTCTGTAGTGGACTGTGGGGAGGATACTTCTCTGTTGGACAGTGGGAAAGACGTCCATGTGGTTGACTGTGGGGAGGCCCACCCTGTAGTGAATATTGGGGAGGATGTCCCTGTGGTGGAAAGTGGAAAGGATGTCCCTGTGGTGCACATTGGTCAGGATGACCCTGTTGGCACAGGATTATGTCCCTGTGGTGAACAGTGGGAAGGACGTCACTGTGCTGGACATTGGTGAAGATGACTCTGTGGTGGACAGTTTTATGGATGTCATTGTGGTACACAGGTGGACATCCCTGAGGTTGGTTGGTGGGGGAACCTCCCTCTAATGGACAGTGGAAAGGAAATCACTGTGGTGGACAGTGAAGAGGACTTTTCTGTGTTGGACATTTGTGATTACAGCCCTGTTGTGAATATTGGGAAATTATTTCATAGAAATATCCACCAAATATTTCTATGGTGGATAGTGAGGAGGATGTCCCTGTTGTGGGCAGTGCAAAGGACGTCTCTGTGGTGGACAGTGTTGCTGACTTTCCTGGTGCGGGAAAAAGGATGTCCCTGTGGTGCCCAGTGAAAAGGATGTCACTATGGTGGACAATTTGGAGGATGTCCCTGTGGTGGACTGTGGGAAGCACGTCCCTTTGGTGGACAACAGTGAGGAATTCTCTATGGTGTAGTGTATGAAGATTGTCCTTGTGGTGGTCAGTGGGAAGGACATCCATGTGGTAGACAGTGGGTAGGATGACTTTTATGTGTTGGACATTTGGGATGACATTCCTATGTTGAATAGTGGGAAAGACGTTGCTTTGTTGGATAGTGGGTAGGATGTCCTTGTGGATGGCTGTGGGTAGAATGTCTTCGTGGTGGACAGTGGGAAGGACATGCCTGTTGTGGACAGTGTGGAGGGCTCCCTTTGGTGCACAGTGGAAAGGACATCCTTGTGGTAGACAGTAGAGAGCACCTTTGTGTGGTGAACAGTGGGAAAAAGGTCCCTGTGGTGGAGAGTGGGAAGGACATTATGTTGTGGATTGTGGGAAGGACGTAATGTTGTGGACATTGGGAAGGACCTCTGTGTGGTGCCCTTTTCACTGTTCACCACTGGGACAACCTACACATGTGTGGACAACTTATGTGAGGGACGTTGCACAACGCGGACATTTTCCTGTGCACAACAGGGATATCCTCACCTCTGTGCACCACAGGGACATGCTCCTTTGCACACTAGAGATGTCACCAACACACTCCACACCAGAGATGTCATCTGCACTCTCCAAAACAGGAACATCCTCCTCAAATTCCACCAAAGAAACATCTTTGCCACTATTCACCACAGGGATGTCATCCCAAATATCCAACACAGAAAAGTCCTCTTCACTGCCCACCACAGAGATGTCCTTCCCCCTGTTTACCACAGTGATGTCATCCCTACTGTTTAGCAGAGGTATATCCTTCCCACTGTTCACCACAAGGAGGTTATTCCCAATATCAACAACAAGCACTTCCTTCCCACTGTCCACAACATAAATGCTCTTCCCACTCTCTACCACAGTGTTTCTCTATACTGTCCACCACATAGATGTACTTTCCACTGTCCAACAAAGCGATGTTTTCCTTTGCATCAGAGAAACTTGCTCACCACTGTCCACCACAGAAACGTCCTCACCATAGTCCACCACTGTGACGTCATTTTCACTTTCCACCATGAGGAGGTCCACTGTCCACCACAGGGATATCCTCTCCACTGAAAGCCACAAGGACGTACTTCATACAGTCCACCATAGAGAAGACCTCCCTTTTGTCAACACAGAGATGTCCTTCACACTGTCCACCACAGTAACGTCCTCTCAGTTGTCCAAAACAGAAACATCTTCCCCACATCTTCCCCACTGTCCACCACAGGGATGTCCTACTTACTGTCCAACACAGGGAGAAGATCCTCACTGTCTACAACAGGGACATCTTTTCCATTGTCCACCACATAGACATCCTTTCGCTGTCCACAAAAAGGACTTCCTTCCCAATGTTTACCACAGGGATGTCTTCCTAAATGTCCACCACACAAATATGTTCCCAACTGTCCACTACAGAAACATCCATCCCATTGTACAAACAGGGACGTACTCCCCACTGTAATCCAAAAGCACATCCATCCCACTGTCCACAACAGAAAGGTCCTACCGACTGTCCACTACAGGGACATCCTCCCAAATGTCCACCCCAAAGAGTTCCTCCCCCACAGTCTACCACAGAGACATCCTTCCCCCTGTCCACCAAAGGGACTTCCTTCCCACGGTTCACAACACAGACATCTTCCCCACTGTCTACCACTTGGATAATCTTCCCACTGTCCATGACAGGGACATCCTAACCCACAGTCCACCAGAGTTTGGTCCTCCCAAATGTCAATCACAAGGACATCTTCCTGTGCACAAGAGGGACGTCCTTCCTTTTTACACCACAGAGAGGTCCTTTTCGCTGTCCACCACAGGGACATTCTTCCAAATGTCCACCACAGAGATGTCCTCTGCACTGTCCACCACAAGGATGTGCTGACCACTTTAAACAGGGATGTCCTCCCCAATATCCACCACAGAGACATCCTAAACATGTCCACCACAGGGAGGTCCTCCCCACTGTACACCATAGGGACGTACTCTACTTGTCCACAACATGGACATCCTTCCACTGTCCACAAAAAGGACATTATTCCCACAGTTTACCACAGGGATGTCCTCCGCACTGTCCACCACAAGGATGTCCTCACCCCTTAAACAGAGATGTCCTCCCCAATGTCCACCACAGAGACATCCTACACACTGTCCACCACAGGGAGGTCTACCCAAATGTCCACCACAGGCAGTTCCTACCTACTGTCAAGCAGAGAAGTCCTTCCCACTGTCCACCACAGGGATGTTCTCCTGTGTAACACAAGGACATCCACAAAACTGTCCACCACAGGGTCATCTTTACCAATGTCCAGCACAGTGATGTCCTTCCCACTGTTCTCCACAGGGACATCCTCCCCAATGTTCATGACAGAGTGGACCTCCCCACAGTCCCTCACATGTATGTCTTTCCCCCTGTCCATCAAAGAAACATCCTCCTCACTTTGCACCACAGGGACATCCTCCTATGCACAACAGGGACGTCTTCACAACCGTGCACCACAGGAATATTCTTTCCACTGTCCACAATAGAGATGTCCTTTCCACTGTAGACCACAAAGATGTCCTCCCTGCTGTCCACCACAGGGACATTCTTCCCACTTTTCACCACAGGAACGTCCTCCCCACTGTCCACAAAAGGGATGTCCTCCCCACATTCTGCCACAGAGACGTCCATCCCACTGTCCACAACAGAAATGTCCTCCCCACTGTCCACCACAGAGAGGTCCTTCCCACTATCCACCTAAGTGATATACTCTCCTCAAATCATAACAGGGATGTCATTCCCACTGTTCACCACAAGGAGGTCCTCACCACTGTCCACCAGAGGCACACCCTTCCCACTGTCCACCACAAAGAGGGCTTTCCCCATGTCCACAACTAGGACATCCTTCCCACTGTCCACAACATATATGTCCTTCCCATTGTCCACCACAGGGACCTCCTTCCCTCTGGCCACCTCAGTGATATCCTCCACTCAGACCATAACAGGGATGTCTTTCCCACCTTTCAGCACAGGGACGTCCTCCCCACTGTCCATCAGAGGGACATACTACACACTGTAGAACACACGGAGGTCCTTCCCAATGTCCACAACATGTATGTCCTTCCCACATTCCACAACATAAATGTCTTTCCCACTCTTTACCACAAGGTCCTCCTTCCCACTGTTCACCACAGAGAGGTCCTCTCTAATATCCACCACAGGGATGTCCTTACCACTTGACGACCTCCCTCTCTCCACCACAGGGACATCCTTCCCACTGTCCACTACAGGGAGTTCCTCCCCAATGTCCACCAGAGGGACATCCTTCCCACTGTTCGCCACAACGAGGTCTTCCATAATGTCCAAAACAGAGACGTCCTTGCCACAGTCTACAACATATATGTCCTTCCTTCCAATATCCACCATAGGGACATCCTTCTCACTCTCCACCACAGGGATGTTCTTTCCACTGTCCACGACATTAACGTCCTACGCACTGTCCACAACAAACATGTACATCTCATAGTCCACCACAGAAACGTCCACCCAACTGTCCACCACAAGGAGGTCCTCCCAACTGTCAACCACAGGGACATCCTTCTGTGTAACATAATGACATCCTTACGACTGTCCACAACATGGTTGACCTCACAACTGTCCACAAGATGAATATCCTCTACACTCTAAACCACGGGGACATTATACACATTGTCCACTACAGGGAAGTCTTCCCCACTGTTCACAACAGGAACAAAATTATGCCTGTCCACCATACTGATGTCCTTCCCACTGCACACCTCAGGGACATCCCCCTGTGCACAAAAATATATGTCCTTCCAATGTGAACCACAGGGAACTCTTTCTCAATGTCAACCACAGAGAAGTCCTCTCTACTGTCCACCACAGGTATGTCCTTTTCACTGTCCACCACAGGGATGTCCTCTGCCCTGTCCACCACAGGCATGACGTTTCCATGGTCTACACAGGGAACTCCTTCCCACTGTACAACAAAGGGAACTCCTCTCTACTGTCCACCACAAAGATGTCATTTCTACTGTCCACAACAGGGATGTACTCTGCCCTGTCCACAACAGGCATGTCCTTTCCATGGTCTAACACAGGGACCTCCTTTCACTCTCCACTACAGGGAAGTCCTCACTATTGTCCACCACAGGGATTTCCTTTCCACTGTCTCCCAAATGGACATCCTCTGCACTCTTCACAACAGGCGTGTCCTTCCCACTGTCCATCATAGTAAGGTACACCCTGCTCTCCACAACAGGAACATACTTTCCAATATCCTCTAAATGATGTCTTCTCCTATTTCTACCACAGAGACGTCCTTCCCACTGTCCACCACATGGTGTTTCTCCCCACTGTCCATGAGAGGGACATGCTTCAAACTGTACACAACAAAGAGGTCCTTCCCAATGTCCACAATATGGAGGTCTTTCCCACAATCCACAACATAAGTGTACTCCCCACGGTCCAACACATGGACCTTCTTCCCAATGTTTACAATAGAAAGGTCCTCTCTACTGTCCACCACAGGGATGTCTTTATTGCTGTCCAAACCAGTGACATCCTCCCCACAGTCCACAACAAGGATGTCCTTCCCAGTGTCTACCACAGAAAGGTCCTCCCCATTGTTCAACACAGGGATGTTTTTCCCACTGTCCACCTAAGTGACGTCCTCCCATCTGTACACCAGAGGGACGTTCTTCCAACTGTCCAATACAGAAAGGTCCTCTCCACTGTCCACCACAGGGATGTCCTTTACACTGTCCACCACAGGGATGTCCTTTACACTGTCCACCACAGGGATGTCCTCCCCACTGTCTGCAACAGGGATGTTCTTTCCACTGTCTACCACAGGGACATCCTCCTGTGTACTACAAGGACATCCTTACCCCTGTCCACAACATGATTGTCTTCAACAATATGCACTACAAAGAAGTCCTCACCGCTGTCCATGACACAAATATCCTACGCACTGTAAACCACAGGGACATCCTACACACTGTCCACCACAGGGAGGTCCTCCCCTCTGTCCACCACAGGGACAACCTTCTGCCTGTACACCACAGTGATGTTCTCCCCTTTGTCCTCCAAATGTGCCCCTCAGGGACATCTTCCGGTGCACACCATAGACGTCCTCACCACTGTCTACCCCAGACATGTCCTCTGCACTCTCCAAGACAGGGACTTCCTTCCCACTGTCCACCAAAATAACATTTTCCTGTGCACCACAGAAATGTCCTCAACACTGTCCACCACAGAAACTTCCTCATCACTGTCCAGCACAGAGAGGTCCTCCCAGCTGTCTACAACAGGGATGTCCTTGCAACTGTCAACAACAGTAATGTCCTCCCCACTGTCCAAAACATGGATGTCCTCCCCAATGTCCACCACATGGACATCCTACCGACTGTCCACCACAGGGAGGTCCTTCCTACTGTCAACCACAGAGAGGTACCCCCTGCTGTCCACCAAGGGACATCCTTCTCACTGTTCACCACAAGGACATCCTCCCCACTGTGCACCACAGGGACATCCTCGAGTGCACGACAGTAATGTCCTCAACATTGTGCACAACGGGAACATCTTACTGTGCACACCAGGGATGTCCTCACCATTGTCTACCCCAGAGATATCTTCAGAACACACCATGGCAGGGACATCATTACCAATGTCCACCAAAGGACATTCTCCTTTGCACCAGAGAAATGTCCTCACCACTGTCCACCACAGGATGTCCTCACCCCTGTCCACAAAAGAACGTATTCCCCATGGTCCACCAAAAAGAAATCCTTTCCACTGTCCACAACAGGGGCGTCCTTCCCACTGTCCACTGCAGAGACATTTTTCCCACATTCCACCACAGAGAGTTCCTCCCAAATGTCAAACACAGGGACGATCTTCCCACTGTAAACCCCAGGGACATCCTCCCCACTGTGCACCACAGGGACATCCTCCCCACTGTGCACAACAGGGATGTTCTCACAAATGTGCACCTCAGGGACATCTTCGGGTGCACACCATAGACGTCCTCACCACTGTCCACCCCAAAATGTCCTCTGCATTCTCCAAGACAGGGACATCATTCCAAAGATCCATCAAAATAACATTTTCCTGTGCACCACAGTAATGTCCTCACCACTGTCCACCACAGAAACTTCCTCATCACTGTCCAACACAGGGATGTCCTTACCACTGTCCACCACAGGGACATCCTCCACACTGTTCACCAGAGGGATGTCCTTTTGCCTGTCCACCACAGGGATGTCCTCCCAACTCTCCACAAAAACACATCCTTCCCACTGTCCACCACAGGGATGTAATCCAAACTCTCCAACACAGACAGTTTCTCTTAACTGTCCACCAGAGAGATATCCTTTCCACTGTCCACCACAGGGATGTCCTCCCAACTGTCCACCAGAGGGATATCCTTCCCACTGTTCACCACAAGGAAATCCTTCCCAATGTCAACAAAGGGACATCCTTTTTACTGTCTTCAACATGAATGTCTATCTCACTGTCTACAACAGGGACATCCCACAGTCTACAACAGGGAGGTCCTATCTACTGTCCACCACAGTGATGTCCTTTCCACTGTCCAGAACAGGGAATTCCTCCTTTTGTCCACAACAAGGACATCCTTCCCACTGTCCACCACAGAAACCACCTCCCCACAGTCCAACACGAGAACGTCCTATACTCTGTCAGCCACAGGAACATCCCACCCAATGTCCACCACAGAGATTTTCTCACCAATGTACAACATAGAGTTGTCCTCAGCACTCTTCACCACAGGGATATCTTTCCCCTGTCAATCACAAAGATGTTTACCCCACTGTTCAATACAGAGATGTTTCCCCACTGTCCACAACAGGGGCGTCCTAACCAATGTCCACCACAGGGGTGTTCTTTCCCATTGTTCAAAACTGGAACATCTCCCCCCCCCACTGTGCACTACAGGGTCATCCTACTGTGCACAACAGGGTAGTCCTCAGGACTGTGCACCAGAGGGACATCTTCCAGTGCACAAAAGGGACATCTTCACCATTGTCCTCCTCAGAGATGTCCTCTGCACTCTCCAAAACAGGGACATCCTTCCCACGGTCCACAAAAGGGATTTTCTCCAGTGCACCACAGAAATGTCCTCACCACTGTTCACAACAGGGATGTCCTCCCCACTGTCCACCACAGGGACATTTTTCCCACTGTCCACCATAGAGAAGTCCTCCCTGTTTTCTACCAAAGTGACCTCCTTCCCAATGTTCACCAAAGGTACATCTTTCAACAATCCACCACAGAGAAATCCTCTCCACTGTCCAACACAGGGATGTTCTCCACACTGACTACCACAAGGAAGTCCTTCATACATTCTAGAATAGAGAAGTCCTTTCTGTGGTCCACCGAAAGGAGGTCCTTCCCACTGTCCACCACAGGGACATCCTCCAAATTGTCCACCACAGTGACATCCTTTTCACTGTTCACCACTGGGACATCCTACCCACTTGAAAAAACAGACATTTTCCTCTGCACAACAGGGATATCCTCAACACTGTGCTCCACAGGGACATCCTCCTTTGCACACCAGGGTTGTCAGCAACACTCTCCACCCCAGAGATATCATCTGCACTCTTCACAACAGGGACATCCTCCCCACTATCCAACAAAGCAACGTCTTTCCCACTATTCAACATAGGAATGTCATCCCAAATGTCCAACACATAAAAGTCATCTTCACTGTCCACCACAGGTATCTCTTTCCCACTGTCCAACTAAGTGACATCCTCACCTCTGTCCACAAGAGCGACATTCTTCCCACAGTTCACCACAAGAAGGTCTTTCCTAATGTCCACAACAGAGATGTTCTTCACACAGTCTACAACATAAATGTTCTTCCCACTGTCCACCACAGTGTGTTTCTCTCTACTACCCACCACAGAGATGTACTTTCCACTGTCCACCAAAGGGACGTTTACCTTTGCACCAGAGGAACTTTCTCAAAACTGTCCACCACTGTGACATCCTTTCCACTTTCCAGCATGAGGAGGTCCTATCCACTGTCCACCAGAAAAACATACTTTCCACTGTTCACCACCGGGACCTCCTTCCCAATAGCCACGACAGGGAGGTCCTCACAACTGTCCACAACAGGGACGTCCTTTCCACTGTCCACCACAGAAACATCCTCATCACTGTCTCTCAAACATACATCTTTACCACTGGCCACCAAAAAGAAGCCCTCACTGCTGTCCACCACAGGGATGTCCTTCACACTGTACACCACAGTAACGTCTTCTCAGTTGTCCAAAACAGAAACATCATCCCACTGTCTACCACAGGGACGTCCTACTTACTGTCCACCACAGGGAGAACCTCCCCACTGTCTACAACAGGGACGTCCTACCCATTGTCCACCACATGGGCATCCTTTCACTGTCCACAATAAGGACTTCCTTCCCAATGTTTACCACAGGGACTTCTTCCTATCTGTCCACCACATAAATACGTTCTCAACTGTCCACTACAGAAACATCCATCACACTGTACATAACAGGGACATACTCGCCACTGTCCTCCATGAGGATGTCCATCCAACTGTCTACAATAGAAAGGTCCTTCCCACTGTCCACAACACAGACATCTTCTGCACTGTCCACCACATGGATGTCCTTCCCACTCTCCACCACAGGGATGTCCTACCCCATAGTCCACCAGAGTGTGGTTGTCCCCTCTGTCCACCACAAGGACATCCTCCTGTGCAAAACAGGGATGTCCTCACCACTGTGCACCACAGAGATATACTTTGCATTGTCCACCACAGGGACGTCCTTCCCAGTGTCCACCAAAGGGACATCCTCTAAATTGTCCACCACAGTGACATCCTTTTCACTGTTCACCACTGGGACATCTTACCCACTTTGCACAACAGAGACATTTTCCTGTGCACAACAGGGATATCCTCACCACTGGGCACCACACAGGACCTCTGTGTGTTCTACAGTGGCAAGCATGTCCCTCAAGTGAACAGTGGAGAGGACCACCATGTGGTGGACAGTGGGAAGGTCGTCCCTGTGGTGGATAGAGGAAAGGACATCATTGAGTTGGATATTAGGAAGTACGCTCCTGTTGTGGACAGCAGGGTGTACCTTTCTGTGGTGGATAGTGAGAAGGACATGCCTATTGTGGACAGTGCGGTGGACATCCCTGTGGTGGACAGTAGAGAGGACTTCCCTGTGGTGGAAAGTGGGAAGGAGGTCCCTGTGGTGGAGTATGAAAAGGACATGCTTGTTGTGGACAGTGCGGAGGACATCCCTTTGGTGAACAGTGGAAAGGACATTCCTGTGGTGGACAGTAGAGAGATCTTCCTTGTGGTGGACAGTGGGAAGGAGGTCCCTGTGGTGGACATTTAAAGGACATATATTGTGTGGACTGTGGGAAGGATATCCCTGTTGTGGCCATTGGTAAACAATTTTGGTGGACAGTGTGAAGGATGACCCTCTTGTGGACAGTGGGGAGGATGTCCCTGTGGTAGAAAGTGGGAAGGACATCCCTCTTATGGTCTTTGGGGAGGATATCACTGAGGTGGACAGAGGGAACAACGTCCCTGTGGTGAACAGCAGGGAGGAACTTTCTGTTTTGAATTGTGGGAAGGACATCCCTGTTGTAGACAGAGGAGAGGACTTCCTTGTGGTGGACAGTGTTGAGGACGTTTCTGTGGTGGAACGTTGTGAGGAAGTTTCTCTGGTGCAAAGGAAAATGTCCCTTTGGTAGACAGTGGAAAGTATATCTCTGTTGTGGACAGTAGAGAGAAACACACTATGGTGGTCAGTGGGAAGAACATTTATGTTTGGACAGTCTGAAGGAAGTCTCTGTTGTTGATATTGGGAAAAACCTCCTTGTGGTGAACAGTGGGAAGGATATCCCTCTAGTGGACAGTGGGGAGGACATCCCTGTGGTGGACAGGGCCAAGGACATCTTTGTGGTGGACAGTGAAGAGGACTTTTCTGTGTTGGACATTTCGGGATGACATCCCTGTGGTGAATAGTGGGAAAGACGTTTCTTTGGTGGATAGTGTGGAGGATGTCCCTGTCGTCGAGAGCGCAGAGGACATCTCTGGGGTGGAGAGTGTTGCTGCCATTACTGGTGTGCAAAGGAGGATGCTCCTGTATTGCACAGTGTTGATGATATTCCTGTTGTGCACAGGAAAATGTCCCCGTTGTGCAAAGTGGGTAGGATGTCCCAGTGATGAACAGTGAAAAAGATGTCACTGTGGTGGACAATTTGGAGGATGACACTGTGGTGGACACTGGGAAGGAGGTTCCTGTGGTGGACATTGGTGATGACGCCCCTCTGTTGGACCTTGCAGAAAACATCATTGTGGTGGACAGTGGAGAGGACGTCTTGTGGTGGACTTCAGTGAGGATGTTTCTCTGGTGCAAAGAGAATGTTCCTTTGGTGGACATTGGGAATGATGTCCCTGTTGTGGAGACTTCGGAGGATATCTCTGGGGTAGACATTGGTGAAGATGTCCCTGTTGTACACTGGAAGATGTCCCTGTGGTGCACATTCGTGAGGACATATCTGTTGTGCATAGGAGGATTCCCTTGTGTTGCACAGTGGGAAGATGTCCCTGTAGTTTACCATGGGAAGGATGTTCCTGTGTTTGAAGTTTGGGAGGAAATCCCTGTCGTGGACTGTGGGAAGGACATCTCTGCAGTGGACATTGGTGAGGGAATTTCACTGTGGTGGACAGTGGTGATGATGACATTGTGGACAGTGGGGAGGACGTTCCTGTGGTGCACAAGAAAACATCTCTTTGGTGGACAGTGGGAAGAATTGGCCTGGAGTGGAGAGTGCAGTGGACATCTCTGCGATGGACAGTGGTAAGAAGATTTATGTGATGCCCAGAAGAATGTCCCTGTGGTGCACAGTGGAAAGGATGTTCCTGTGGTGAACAGTGGGAAGGATTTCTCTGTGGTGGACATTGGTGAGGACAACCCTGTGGTAAATAGTGGTAAAGATGTCCCTGTAGTGGACAGCAGGTAGAACCTTTCTGTGGTGGACATTGGGTAGGATGTCCCTGTAATGGAAAGAGGGGAGGTAGTCACAGAGGTGGTCAGTGGGAAGGACATCATTGTGGTATAGAGTGGTGAGTACTTCACTGATGTGCACACTGAGGAGGACATTCCTGTGGATTTCACTGGGGAGCACCTCTCTGTGGTGGACTATGGGGAGGACCTCCCTGTGGTGGACAGTTGGGTGGATGTCCATGTAGTGGACAGTTGGAAGAACGTCCCTGTGGTGGACTGTGGGAAGGATATTTCTTTGGTTTACAGTGGGAAGGACAGCCATGTTGTGGACAGTGGGGAGGACCTCTTTGTGGTGGACAGTAGGAAGGATGTCCCTGTGGTGGACATTGGTGAGCGCACCCCTGTGTTGGACCGTGCAGAAAACATCAGTGTGGTGGACAGTGGGGAGGACGTCTTTTGGTGGATTTTGGTGAGGACATTTCACTTCTGCA